>NC_133463.1:39759998-40089164 GCF_048565385.1 Saimiri boliviensis
TATTATCTCTGATTTTGTTCTTGGTTGAGAATTGAGGAGAGAAATTTTGGAATTTAGGAGATGTCACTTTTGGACTTGGATCAAATCCCCAGTTGACCTAAAGTTTGGCTTTTAAGGTCAACTAATTAAGTGTTGTTACAGGAGAACTGTTGTTTGTGTTATTTCAAAAAAGGAAGATTTTACTTATGCAACATCCACCAAGTCTTTTTAGGTTCAAGCAAACAAACACTGAGACTTAACAAGCCTACAGTAGGCTATAATTGGCACCACTTTACTCAGAAGGCTATAGGACAGGAACCACAGCTTGCCAGCAGGGCAATTTTGAACCTCCTTTCAGAAGACGGGTTCCCAGTAGCAGTCTATGCAACGGTATCTCCCAGGAGATGACAGTCTCCTAGGACTATCATCTCCCCAGGTAACAGCTCAGGGTGCTCTTTAAAGGACACCCAGCATAGGAGTTTTCCACTCAGGTATGCCCAGAGCTATGGTTTTCTATCATGTATCTGGATATTCCCCAGTCCAGATGTAACTTACCAGTCAGGGGCCATGTTTACCAGAAGCAAAGTTGCCTGGCAATACAGCTGACACATACCAATCCTCCTATTTAGTTTTCAGGGTAGGAAGAGCTAGATAGTTAACAGAAGTCATCAGGGGAAAAGATTTTGTTAACCTTTTCATTTTCAATTACTTGGGAAGTACAGGGGGAAAATACCCCAAAACACGGGTAAGCTACCTTCCCTGGAAGACAAACAGTTAAATTGATCTAATAGAATGGTGTTGGGCCTGTGATACATTCCCTGGGCCATTTACTGGTGGTGGGGGCAGGGGAGCCACCAAAATGAAGTAGCAATATAAACCTGTCTCTGAGCCTCCCTCTCTTGTCTGTTTCCTCATGAACTGTGTTTTAGGCACAGAGAATCTTGCACTTTTAATTTCTTTCTAGTTGATCCAGCACAGAACAGGAATGGGAAGGGAGAAGAGAGAAGGTGAGTGGGGAACCATTATTTCTACAGTTTTTCTGACTGCTACTAGGTAGATAAATCAAGACAGCTCTGCCTATAGGTCTTGGATATCTATAATTGGGTGTGAAAACTGGATGATCCTGATGAATTCTCCAAAATAAAGCTGGTTTGGTTTCTTGTAAAGAAAACTGTGTAGCCTCACCTGGTGAATCTAAATTTCTTGAGGAGAGAGACCAGTACCCCGAAAACCAACTGGAAAGCCACCTTCTTAAGTCAAATCTGCTAAATCATACCTCCTGTGAATGATAGTCAAAAACTTCTGTCATAGTAAAACTTATACAGCAGTGGTACCATTTGTAATCCTAGTACTTAATTTTTTTTTTTTTTTTTTTTTTTTGAGACGGAGTTCCGCTCTTGTTTCCCAGGCTGGAGTGCAATGGCGCGATCTCGGCTCACCGCAACCTCCGCCTCCTGGGTTCAAGCAATTCTCCTGCCTCAGCCTCCTGAGTAGCTGGGATTACAGGCATGCGCCACCATGCCCAGCTAATTTTTTGTATTTTTAGTAGAGACGGGGTTTCACCATGTTGACCAGGATGGTCTCGAATTCTCGACCTCGTGATCCACCCGCCTCGGCCTCCCAAAGTGCTGGGATTACAGGCTTGAGCCACCACGCCCGGCCCCTAGTACTTAATTTTTTTAATGGCATAATTAAGGCAGTCCTTTTTCAAGATCAGTTAACTCTCTTAAGCTGTCTTATACATTAGAATTTTTGAATTGTTTAGGCTCGAAAATAACCAGAGTGTCCACAATTCGGATTTGGAAAAGGAGTCTATTCACCAAGCAGTTTACTGCCTTTCTTTCACCTTTACTATGAATTCTGAATAAAATACAGAACACACTCTCAATATGTAGAAAAATAAAATTTTGGCAAAACAACACTGTTTATGGAAGTTAAAATGTATACTGGTTTTCTTCTGTATATACTTAGCAGTGATATATTTATAGGCAACACATTCTAAGAAGTCAGTTCCATGGCTATAAAAAATGCTTAAGTTAATGAAATTCACAGTGCATATTAAAAGCATGATACAAATGGAAATTTGAAATTTTGTATTAGGAAGCCCAGTTTGCTAAAAATGGCACTAATATTAACATCAGATTTTAATTTGTTAAACATTTTTCTAACTCAGCAAAGGCTTTATGATGAAAAACAATGAAAAAGTGTTACTTAGGACAAAAATAATTACCTATATAAATAGGGGGAGACCCAAAAGATTTTTATATGCTTATTTAATTCAGATAAATAGAGCTGTTACGAATTTGAGAGGAATGAAGATATTCAAACACTAACAGAAAATCATTAGCCTCATATTTGTTAGAGCATTCAAATGTTTATGTAACTCTTCAATCCATCTGGCTTTATAAAACCAAAACTTTGAACACAAAAAACGTGGCAGAGTTCACATTACCTTTTATATGTTCCTAAGTATGAAACTGCATCAGTTTATTAGGAATTAAATTTTGAAGAACACAGATTTTAAAACAAAGTACAAAAGTGCCTGATTCTTTTTAATTCCACAAATACCTAGCATCCCAAAGTAACATGTAAACAGACTTCTGTGCTGCTCAATGAATCCTTCCAATTTCGATAATAAACTAAATAGTATCAGATCTAGTATATGAGTTTCATGTGTAAGTCACGGTTTTATCCATTGTTTTGACAATATTATGTAATAGGGAAAAAATTTTCAACTATTGTATTTATTTAAAACAATCTGACAGGTTCAAGCACCTATCTTCAGAAAAGCCAGCAGCATTTTTTTTTTTTTTAAACATATTCAAAGTAAGATTTGGCCTAAGCCCTTAATACCTTCCTGAATAGCCATGCAACTAAACACCCTCAGGAGATGTTACGTAAAGGAGAGAAGAACATGGAGCAATTTGCACTTTTTCCCCTAGATAATATTAACAAGATAAAGCAAATCCAGATCTTTGTGAATGAACGGCTGTCATGTTTAATACACTTGGAGCTCTATAAAACTAGAGCCACTATCGTATATGCTTATATAGATATATAACGTATTTTTAATAAAGTCACTTGCTTCAGAACTTAAGGATGATCTTTTTCCTGGTCAGTCATTTCAAGGGAACAATAAATAAAGTAGAAAAGGATGAACTGTTTTGCATATTTCTGTGGAAGAACGGAAAACATACTTTTGAGAGGTTTGAAAAATTCACTGTACAGAATGAACAGCTTATATACACTATCTGTGCAATTTTTCTTGGCTGGGGTATTTAAATGCAAGAGCTCCTCCAAAATAAGAAGCCACATTCATTCTTGTCCAAATCCCTCTGTCTCTTCTATTGCAAAGAGAAGTTTTTCCTTTAGTTGTTCATAACTCTTATATGGTGGTAGGTCCAAGCGATTAAAACTGAACAGAAACAAAAACAAAATCAGATGTTTTCAATAAAATGAAAAAAATTCTAATAGAATATTTTTCAAAGCACACAGAAAAAGCTGAATGGATACGTGAATACATATTATATATGTAAAAATTTAGCCGGAAGTATTCTAACAGACAATTTACTACTATAATATTACTTAATTGGTATATTAACATTTCTTAAGTTTCTTAGAGCAATCCAAATTTAAGACTTACATATAGAAACTATTTTAACATCTCCCAGAGAAAAATGGAATTACAAATATTAAATGTAGCAATATGGATAAAGACTGGAATTTTTTTTTTTTTAAAGCATTAATTTTCTCTTTACTATTCCTGTTACATGTGTCATGCGTCCTCCTAACTTCTCTTAGGATAAGAGTCTATTTCGTTCATCCACTCACTCATTCATCAGTCATTTAACTAGAATCTTTATATAACATACTGTTCTAAAAACTAGTGATACAAATAAAGAAAACTAAGATCCCAGTCTTCATAGTATTTATATTTTTGGGGTGGAGACAGTCAGTGAACAAATACGTATGTTTCTTTGTCTTTTCAAATAATCTAACCACATATAAAATGCTTCTAAAATGATACATTTTCCAGTCCTGCCAGACTCAAATAATTCCATTCTGAGATTAACTGATGAAAAATTTTAAAATACTGAAAAATGCTTAAAATAACAATGTATTTTTCAGTTTACAAGGGTAGAATAACATTTCATTTTGTGAGGTATGGCAGTGAGTAGCTAGATGAGGATTTGAGTGTTCAGGATTTTGGTCCCCACAGTAGCAGTGACTAATGAGATAGCTCTGAGTAAGAACCTTTCTGTACCTTCATTTTCTCATGTGGAAGGGTTTGAGAGATTACCCAGGTACCCTCTTGCCACTCCCACCACTTTCCATGTGCCCTTGACCCTCCCCTGTAAGAGTCAGGAAACCTGAAAATTAAGAGCTTTTGAAATAAGGCAGCTAATTAGAACAGAGTTGTTCTAAGACTGTATTATTGTCTGTATTTTAAAAGAAGTTAAAGATATTAATAGCAGCAATTAAGTAGACCATATGTTGCTCTCCCCTTTATACTTCAAGGTAGTGTATGATAGCAAGGTCAGAAAAAATATTTTTAAAATACTTCCTATACAGGACAACCAGTCACTTTCTGTTCTTTTCCATCTTTCACATATAGCCTTTGCCAAATTGTCATTCTATCTATCATAGATTCCATATTTTCTCCTGGTTATTTATTTAGAGACAGTGTCTGGGTCTGTCACCTAGGCTAGGGTGCAGTGGCACTGTCTCTGCTCACTGCAACCTCAACCTCCCAGGCTCAATCCTCCTACCTCAGCCCCCAGAGTAGCTGGGAGTACGGGCGCATGCTACCGTGGCCATTTTGTAGAGATGAAGTTTTGCCATGTTGCCCAGGCTTCCCCTTATCATTTCTACTGCCACTACATCCCTCTGTACATACTACCCCATCATCTCTTACCTGGATCATCAGAATTTCCTGCCTACTTAACTGTGAGTCCATTTTGTTTTCTTTTTTACTTTTTGCTAAAAAGACATACCAGTTTATGCCGCTCTTCAAAAACCTTTGCTGCTCTTGAGTTGCTATGAGTGGGAGGGGACTGTGGTGGGGAAAAGGAAGCTTATGCTCTTTACCATCAACTTGGTCCATGCTCTCCCGAGCATACCACACATCTTGCTTCTCTGCGACCCTGCTCTCTATGGTCTAGAATACACTTCTCATCAAGAACCAGACCAAATGCTACAACTTCCACTTTAAACATCTTACACGGATAATATCCCTATCCATAAGCTCCCCTTTATTTCTATTTTAGCATCTATTTTAATCTACTCTGGATTAGGACTGACTGGTTTCTCTCATTAGATTCTAAAATTCATGAGGGCAGTCATCTCTGTACTCTCATAAGGCTGATCTGTTCCACATAGGGTTAACATTTAGTAAATGTTGAGTTGAAAAGCATGAAAGTGGGTTACCTGAAAACATCCAAAACAGGCTTCTGTTTTAAAACACTGGCTATTAGATTTTGTGCTGTTTTACAAAAAGAGACATGCTAAAATAGATTCTGCTTTCTTCAGTCACGGACCTCAAGACTATATCTTGAACCCTGCCATCACCAGTAAAGGAAGTTTCTAATTTAAAAATCCTGTTCTCTTACCATGTCTTTCCAGTTTATTTCAATTAAAATGCCAGCCTGTTGACCCATGACTTCATCATCCTATCTTGTCCTGTCCTCAGCCTCTTGTTCTCTCTTTTTGCCTTTTTGCTTTTTTTTTTTTTTTTTTTGCTTTAAACCTCAAGTGTATGGAGTTGAATAATACAGAGATAGCAGTTTGGTGCCATTGACACAGGTTCACAAACCATTGCTTTTGCACCACAAGTAGAAATTTCAAAGGCAAATAATGACTTAATATGAAAATAGTTTTGACCTCTTGAAAGAACCACCTATCTCTAGGCTGTCGTCTTTGTCCTCGGTAACTGTAACAATTTTGTAACTGCTCTGCCTGCACTCACCCGTGCATCCGATTCCTTCCCTAGGCTGTTGTCTGAGCAATTTTTCTGGGATTCGATACTTGCTATTTAAAACTCTTAAAAGCTGCCTAATTTTTCCTTGCTATCTCAGTTATTTATATTAGACTATAAGGCTGTAAATAATTTAGTCCCTGCCTACATCTCCCAATTTTTTCATCTCCCTTTCTTCTGATTGACTAAGTTCCAATCATACCTATCATCTTCATTTCCTTCGAAAATAATTTCTTACTTCAGGGTCTTTGCTTACTTCAGCATATCTGTTCAAAGAATGCTCTTTCTCTGCTTATTCCCACAGCATGCTACTTATTAAACTTAATTTAAACAAATTACCCCTTCCAAGAAATCTCCTTGACCACCAAATCTAGAGTCGGTTCCTATTAGTTATTCTCTATTAGAGTACTCTCATTTTTCCCTTCAAAGGACTTGCCAGGATTTGCAGTTATCTATTTGTCATTTGTGCCCCACAAACTTATTTAAAAAACAGTGAATACTTAAATCTTACTTTATACATTGTGGATACACTAATATTTGTTGAATCAATGGATGCATTTCTCAAGTATTTCTATTAATGGGAACACACTAAAGTGTTTACTTACAGAATGCTGTATTAATCGATCTGTTCTCAAAATTGAAATTCTGACTAATGAATAAACAGTTATACTGGATCTTACATATTTTTTAAAAAAACCGAACAAAAGATTCTCTCTGGCTTTCACCTTCATATTTAGCATTCTTGAACTTACCACGTATGGCTTCTTGGTAACCAGGTGTCTTTGCCAACTTTTTCAATGCAAAACTTTTGAGGCCCATTACTTCCTACACCAGGAAAATAAGACAAAATTTATCTGGTCCTTTAAACCTTTTCTTCTGACAACTACGTAAATAACAGAACATGTTGCATAGTCATATGAATGATGCAAAATAAAGAAGAGATTCACAATGTAAACTGTTTCTGCCTGAGTAAGCTTCTTACTGCTACAGAGATCCAGCAATAAGAATTATATCACCAGGAAGAAAACGATTTCTACAGAATGTCACTTCCTTCACAATCACCCTAGGGAGCAGAGCAATGGACATCTCAGCTTTATGAGGAGACATTCATTTTTGTTTTACAAGAGCTTTGATATTAGTCATTCATTTTTCTTTCTTCTAAATGAAGCCCTACCTACAGCACAGAAAAGTAATCTTTAGGTTCAAGTCTATTGTATGTTCAAAGGCCATTATTGTCACAAAATTATATACAGAAAGATCACAGTGAAACTACATTTACCCATGAGCTCAGCAAATCCTCCTAGAGGTAAACGGCAGGTTCCAGTGACGAACTGCAATAGTCGCATTCTTACTTCATTGTCTGTCTCTTTCACAAACTGTAATGAAATCAAATATACTTTAATATGAAATAAATGCTAAACTATCTTCAATCATGAAAGCAGTAGACACTTTAAGAAATTAACACTGAATTGGTTCAAAAGATGTGCTAAAAAGTGGTTATAGGGTCTGTCACTTACTAAGGCTGGGTCTCATGCTAAGCACACTGAATCTCACTTCAGTTCATCCTCAGGAGAACATGGAGGGTGGCCACTATTATTACTACATCCATCTTGCAGCCAGGAAATACATGAGAAACTCAGAAAGGTTAATTCATTTATCTAAGGTCATACCAACAAAAGGTGCAACCAAGGTAGACGGTGTTGCCGGGTTGTAATACAATGGCTATCACCTATTAAGGGTTCCTGCCAAACTGTGTGCCACTGCTTTCAATGGATTTAGTTGTTACAACAATTCTATGAGATAGGTATAATCATTAGCATCCCATTGTACATATACACATTCCTCTAAAATTATCTGTTTTATTGACTATTTTCATAGACATAAATGGGTAATATGGTGAAATACTGATTTGACTGGTTTGAGTATAACAGAAAGCAAGGAAGCAGATTAAGAGTAGACATCTTAAAAATAGGGAATAAACTTCAGCTGAGGATAAGACAAAACAGCCATGCTAATCATGCTAATCATGACCCAAAATGTTTCAGTGAAGAATTGTGCTGAGGTACATATTTCATGAAAACACAAGAAACAAAACCTATTCCCAGGTCTGGCATAAACCTCACCACTTTCCCTAAAAGAAACCCAATTTAGAAAACAAGTACTCATTTGGATTTATATGACCCTAAGCTTGGGCTTATTAGCTATATAGGTACAAATGTCTAAACAGAAAGTCAGGGAGCACCAAGTGTAATGGAGCTGATAAGAACCCTAGAAGGGATGATTGCAGACAGCTGTATGCATACCGTATGTAATGCAATTCAGATAGTTTGGGCTTGAAAATGGATTTACTCCTTCCTACTTACGTATTTATTTATAATAGTATAGAATGCAAAAGGTTGTGAAAGTGTACTATATGAAAAGCAGCTTTCCTACATTTCCCTCCAGCTGCCCAGCTCCCTTCTAGAACTGTTTCCAGTTTTTTTCTCTGTCTTTTCAAAGATGAGTATTTACATACTAACATACACTTTTACTATACAGATGATAACTTTTCAACCAAATAGCATGATATTACGCACATTGTTTACCACCTTCCTTTTCCACTTAATACTGTACTGAAACATCATTCTCCAATATTTTTGTTAATTTTGCATTTTTAAAAAAGAAAAGAAAGGCTGGGCACGTTGGCTCATGCCTGTAATTCCAGCACTTTGGGAGGCCAAGGTGGATGAATTACTTGAGGTCAGGAGTTCAAGACCAGCCTGGCCAACATGGTGAAACCCTGTCTCTACTAAAAATATAAAAACTAACAGGGTGTAGTGGTGCACGCCTGTAATCCCAACTACTCAGGGGTGGGGCTCTGAGGCAGCAAAATCACTTGAACTCGGTGGGCAGAGGGTGCAATGAGCCAAGATCCTGCCACTGCACTCCAGTCTGGGTGATAAAGTGAGACTCTGTCTCAAAAAAAGAAAGAAAGAAAGAAAAAGAATGATTCCAAGGTATAAACTTACATAGAATGGATGGATGGATGATAGTTTATTTATTCAGTCCCCTCTTTATGGACATTTAGGTTGTTTCAAACCTCTGTTAGTATACCAATAATGCTGCATTAAATACACTGGCATGTGCCACTTTACACATGTTGAAGTATATTTTAAGATAAATTTCTAGAAATGTCTATATCTCTTTAAAATATCAAGCAATAAACCCATGACATACATCATTATGAAAAGATGCAACTTTTGGAAAGTCTACTATAATATAAAACCCAGCATTACTCTTCACCTGACAATGAAACAGTTAAGAAGAAGTAACTAGAGTTCCAGTCATTAAGTTGCTCAAATGGGTCCCAAATAGAATACTTATCTGAAGAATATCCCTGATCTGGAAATTTAAATTCTCAAATAAACACACAAAATAAAAAGTTTATTAAAATAAGATGTTCAAGATTAGTGTGGTACACTTGGATTCCCGAGACCATCCTATTACAGTTTAAGCAAAACACACACACAAAAAATATGTAAATAAATAGTCATTTTTGGACATTATTCCCTCGATCATTCTAATTCCCTAGCATATATTACCTGAGAAGAATTAAAGTATCTTCACTGGCTCTCTTTACAAACATACTTCCTCATTTACTTACAGAATTAAGTGGAATTTAGACTACTTTGACACCACTAAAAAAAGAAGCTACACATACAACTATTACCGTTAAACCACTACTTAAATAAGATTCTGACATCTGCTCCTTCATTTTAGTAAGATAGTCAAAGAAGCAATAGTACTTTTAATGAGTGTTCACACTGTTCACTTAGATTTAGAATTGGAAAATTATAAACTGTGTCCAAAAGCACTCTCAATTAAAAATAATAAGCCATTTAAAACCACCATTTCATCAGAAAATATGTTGAGTACTTTGTTTCAAAAAAGATAAAAGCAAATACCTGCCAAAACCAAATTATTTGCTTGCTGTTTCTTGTATAATGCCGATAAACAGTATTTCTCTGCCAATCTGCCAAGTCAACCTCCTGCATGCCACACAACATAACCTGGGAAATGAGCACAGAATCAGGCCACAATAAAGACTTAGTGAAGAGAATAATTACATGACTGAAATTTCCTGATGCACAGTTATGCATAGGGCAAAATCATGTGAAAAGCTGTATGCACTGCAAATATTGATCACAATAAGCAAATCCAACAAAACTGGGGCAAGTTAGCCTAACGGATTCCCTGGTACTTTATTTTAGCCATGTTTATTGAACTCAAACCGAAAACCACATTTAGAGCAACTATTCTTCAAGAAAAACAGCTGTACTGGAAAGCATGTCTCCTTTACCATATGTACATATGGTATGAGGGTGTGTGTGTGTGTGTGTGTGTGTGTGTGTGTGTTCAGGAGTATATAACTACATCCATATGTAAAATATAGACATAGATATAGATCTCCCAAATTGGGTATTCAAATTGATTAGTTCCAAACCTATTTCTGGTTCTCATTTTTAAAAAAATCTAAGCTTTCTTATATACTTAAAAAAAAACAATACTAACCTACTATTAATCATTTATCCAGCTTATCTAAGAATATTCTACATATGTGAAATTGTCAACCTCAACTTGTATATGAAATGAACACTATTTTAGGCATAGTAAAATGTGTAATACTTATCTTGGTTTTTTTCGTAAGTCAACTTTGAGCTATAATTTACATACAATAAAATGCACAAACTTAGGAATGTAGTTAGATTTTCAACCTGTGTAACCACCATTACAATCGAGGTATAGAATATCTCCATCATACCCTTTTTGTAATCAAAATCATCATCCTCACCTCTAGTTTTAGGTGATCAATGATTTCACCATAGGTTATATTTGTCTTTTTTAAGAATGTCATGTATATGCATACATACATATTTTTGTCATATATAGTGCATACACATACACACATGTCCTCTTGTTTTTCCCACTCAACATGTTTTTGAGATTTATCCATGTTGGTGTTGGAACCAGCAGTTCTTCTTTTCTATAAGTGAGTAGTATTCCATTATATGAATATACAACAATTTGCTTATCTATTCACTTGTTAATGAATACTTAGGTTACTTTCAATTTTTGGCTTTGATGAATAAAGTTGTGATGAATATTTACGTACAAGTCTTGGTTTGGATATATATTTCACTTCACTTTGGTAAACACTAACAGTAGAACTGGTAGGTCATAAGGTAGATGTACATTTAACATTATAAGAAACTACCAAAACTATCTCAAAGTGGTGTTTTTGAGCTGCATTTCTCCAGTGACTAATAAGCATTTTTCCATGTGTTTACTTGTCATCTGTGTGTGTCTCCTATTGTGAAGTGAACCTTGCCTATTTATAAATGTTTTCCTGTCTTTTTACTGAGTTACAGAAGTTTTTTGTTAATATATTCTGGATATAAGACCTTTGTCTCAATAGTTTCTCCCACTGTCTGCGTTGCTTTTTCACATAATAATATCTTTTGAAGAGCAGTTTTTAGTTTTGAAGAAGTCTAATTTATCCATATTTCTTTTATGGTTACTGCTTTTTGTGTGTTAGAAATAAGTATTAAAATCAAGTAATGTAAATCCTCCAAGTCTGTTCTTTCTCAAAATTGGCTTTGCTTTTCTAGGGTCTCTGTATTTCCTTATTATTTTGAAATCAACCTGTCACTTTCTATAAAAAATTCTGCTGAGATGTCTAATCTCTAAATCAATTTGGAGAGAACTAACACTTTTAACAATATAACATGGTGTATCTCTTCATTTATTTAAATCTTCCTTAATTTTTCTGAGCAATGTTTTGAGTTTTAATTATAGAGGTCTTGTCTGCTTTTGGTTAAATTTGCTCATTTTTTGATGCTGTCACAAATGAAACTAAAATCTAAATTGTAAGTGTCTGTTGCTAATGCACAAAAATACAACTGATTTTTAAAGTATTAACTTTGTACACACACCTTGTTAAATTCATTATTATTTCTAGTAGTTTTTTGGTGGGTTGCCTAGCATTTTCCAATCTAATCTGAAAATCGTTTTCCTCTGTGAATATAGGCAGTTTTACTTATTTCCAATCTTTATGCTTCTTATTTCTGCTTTTGCCACTGGGTAGGGTATTTGGTAAAATACTGAATAGAAGTGGTAAGAATAGACCTCTTTGCCTTGTTCCCAAACTCAATGGGAAACTTTCAAAACAGTACCATTTAGAATAATGTTAAGGTTTTTTGTTGTTGATGATTCCCTTTATCAAACTAAGAAAGTTGCCTTCTACTCCTAGCATAGTAAGAGTTTTCATAAAGAATGACTACTATATCTCTTAAACATTAAAAAGATGTTAACATATAAAAGGAGGGGCATGATTATGCATAGCCATTATTGTGAATAATAGTGTGAATGGCCATTACTGTTGTAAGAGAGGCAATGATGGCAGTAGAAGAAAAAGCAACAGACTAGGAGTAAAACTCGAGACGAAGCAAAGCAAGACAAAATCTGTATTTTCTCACAGCTCTACACTCTTAATTGACTGGCATTCTTAATTGTACTCTTAACTGATTAGCTCAAAGCAAATAATCATTAAGGGCTTCAGTCACCTTATATATAAAAGAAAAGTATCATATGGCCTCCCCACATACAGGGCAGTATGTGAGAACATTATAAACCCTGCCAAGGGTACATAAACTATATGTTCCTAGTCTTACGCTTCTTGATCTCCTGTTTTAGTTTCATCTCCACTTCAAGATATGGCTCTCACTATATCACTGTAAGATCCCTCTTTGACTGAGTGGGCCTCTAAAATAGGCACTCTTTTTTTTTTTTTTGAGACGGAGTCTCGCTCTGTCACTCAGGCTGGAGTGCAGTGGCACGATCCTGGATCACTGCAATCGGTTCAAGTGGTTCTTCTGCCTCAGCCTCCCAAATAGCTGGGACTACAGGTGCATGCCATCATGCCTGGCTAATTTTTGTATTTTTAGTAGGCATGGGGTTTCTCAAACTCTCAGCCTCCCAAAGTGTTGGGATTACATGTGTCAGCTACTGCGCTCAGCCAAAATAAGCATTCTTAATTGGTGGTATGGAATACTTAGGTATATGAATTTAGAGGATGCAAGATGTCTGTCTTCAGATTAAAAATTAAGTCTGTGGTTTTAAAAAAGATTAATAAATGCTACTCTTAAAAATGTCTTCCATGCTAGTTTTCTAATATGCTTCTGTTAATTTGTGTAAGCAAACTGTTAAAAAAAAAGATGTTAACCAGGATTAGTAGCAATCTATATGTCAGCCAGGCTCAGAGTCCTGATTTTCATACATATCAGCTTTCCATATCCACAGCTTTCATATCAGCAATTCAAACCAATAGTGGATTGAAAAGATTTAAGAAAAAGAATACTATGACAATTTCAAAATAAAATAATTAAAAATATAGTTTACTTACCATAGCATTTGCATTGCATTAGGTATTTATAAGTAATCTAGACATGATTTAAAGTATAAGGGAGAAGTGTGTAGGTTATATGTATATTTACATATAACCTACACACTATTACAGTATGTAATAGTATGCTATTACATACTGTAAGGACTTGAGCGTGAATTGTGGTGTCCATGGGCACCCTACAGAACCAATCCCCCACAGATACCAAGGGACGAGTGTACTTCCTAGGTTAGTTAGGATTGCCAAAAGGCTAATTCCTACATAGGAGTATTACTGTACAGTGTTACTTTTCATAGGCACATTTGATTATATGAACGAAGTTTCCAAATAGCAGGCCCAAGAGGGCTACAGTTAAAATAGCATACCCAAAGTATGCAGAGAGGAAATGCCAAGGACTGTCTGTTCAAATGCCCTATGTTCTAATTTACATAGGAAAATAGGACTTCGAAAATTCTTGGTAACTAATCATTAGGGAAATGCAAATCAAAACCACAATACCCATTACGGTGGATACTATTAAAACAAACAAACAAAAAAACAAGAAACACAACATAAGTCTAGGGAAAGATGTGGAAACTGGAATCTTTCTACATGTTTAAGGGGAATGTAAAATGGTGCAACTGAAATAGAAAACAGTATGGTAGTTCCTCTAAAACTTAAATAGAGGATTACCATATGATCCAACAACACTACTCCTGGGTATATATCCAGAAGAAACAGGATCTCAAAGAAATATCTGTACACCTGTGTTCACAGCAGCACTATTCACAACAGCCAAAAGATGGAAGCCACAAAAGGTCCCTCGAGGGACAAATGGATAACACCATGTGGTAGTGTATATACCTATAGTGGAGTATTATTCGGTCTAAAAAAGGAAGAAAATTCTGACACATACTATATAGCAGGAATGAACTTTGAGGATATTATGCTAAGTCAAATAACCCAGTCACAGGAAGTAAATTACTGTATAATTTAACTCATAGGCGGTATCAAGAGTAGTCAGATTTCACAGAAACAAAGTAGAATGGTAGTTGCCAGGGGCTGGGGAAAATGGGGACTTGTTGTCTAATGGATATAGAGTTTCAGTTTTGCAAGATGAAAAAATTCCTGAGATTAGAAGCACAATATGCATATATTTAACATTACTGAACACTTAAAAATAGTTAAGATGGTATATTTTAAGATATGTTTATCTCACACACACACACACACACACACACACACCCCACACACGCCTGATATACTTTTAACAAGCCTAAATACAGTTAAGACCACTAAGTGCTCATGGCTTAAAACTCTGATCTTTGAAGCAACTCACTACTAAACTGAAATTTCAGAATTATCAATAATGTTCCAATAACTCTTCAAGACTCCTAACAACTGACACTGATTGATGATTTTGTGCTCATGGCATCATATGGTTCAGAGAACATAATCAAGACTTTTACCCAGTGCTACGATAAACACCACCTTGACATCTGGACAAATGAGAGGATTCAAGATTGTGCTACAGGATTTTAAAATGTGTGAACACTGTTCTGTAAAAGCACAAAATTAGTCCCTCCCCCCGCTAACATTCCCTACAATAGCATAATAAAAGAGCCTAACCTCTAATTCTTTTTCATCGAAGTACTGTAGCCACTGAAGAGGAACAACTTCATTAAAACCATCAAGGAAAGCTTTGGTCTGTTCTTGTACTCCTCGAGAAAAACGCCATTCTGTCATTAAACTGAAAATAAAGATGATATTTAAAAATAGATAATTTATATGTAAAGTAAAATACTTAAAAACACCAAGAACTTCTATAGCTCTTTCTCTTTTTCTAAATGTCACATATATATGCACAATACACATATATAAACGTGATGTGTGTGCATATGTATATATGTATGTATATAATTTTAGAGTTAACACATTTGAGGAAATCAGTTTTAGCACACAGGTAGCTATTAAAAAGGATGCTTTTAAAATAAATAGGAAAGGAAAAAACAGAAAAAAGAAAATAAATAGGAGGTTCTTCACTAGTAAAACAGCCAAATCCTAGCACTAATTATTTCCTGTTTATATCTAGACAAGCAAGTACAAATATCATGTGCTTACTCGGGAAAGGAATAGCTAGTCATTTAATAGGCTCTTCTTACACCAAGCATTGCCATGACAGACCTGAGGACTCTGACTCAAGGGAGGCAAGGGATTATCTCACTATGCAATGACCATATGTCAACAAGCCATGTGCTGGTGTACGTTTATGGTCTGAGAGGCCTTAAGGCTGGAGAACAGGTTTTTTACCTGATGGTTTATTGGAGAACATGAAGATTTCCTAACTAGTATAGAACTCAGTTAAGATGGAAACAAAACACTCTAAAGAGACATATATAAAGCAGCTGTAAGAGCAGGGAAGTATGATAGAAAGGAAATAAGGAAGAAAATCTGTATGACACAAAATCTGTAAAAGGAGATTCCAAAAGGAGATGGATCTGGAAAGGTCTTCCTAGAGAAGCAACATATACCACCTCATACACAGATTCTAGCAGATGAAAAGAAAGCCAAACTATTAACACTCCTCCCATTTCCAATCTTCTTTTTGTTTCCTAGAGGAAGCTGGCCTTATGCTTTTCTAAGGCTGCCTCCACAACTTTTCTTCAATTACTAAACCCTCTTTGTCCCACATCCTCAACTCCAACTTTTCTTCCCATTTGTCCACATAGGTATTCAGACTATTCTTTTCCAAAAACTCTTCCTTTAACCCAGTGTCTTTTTTAAATTACTCTGTCCTCTCTTCACCACCACACTCATTATAAGAATACAACATACTCAGTGTTTTCACTTTCTCACCTCTATTCAACTAAATTTTAAACCAAGGTAATTTTAAACCTGGCTATCACTGTAGGCTCCATTACAGCCATTAATTCTCACCATCAACATATCCCCTTAAAACATCAATTCTGCTCTTCCTGTTTTCCCTGTCCCAAAAACATCTCCCTCCATAAGGCAAGCTTTCATGTATGTTCTTCTTCTTCTTCTTCTTTTTTTTTTTTTTTTTTAACATAGGGTCTCACTCTTGCCTGGTCCCACTGCATCCTTGACCTCCATGGGCTCAGGTGATCCTCCCACCTCAGCCTCCCTAGTGGCTGGACTACAAGTGCACACCACCATGCCCAGCTAATTTATTTTTGTAGAGATGAGCTTTGCCATGTTTCTTAGGCTGGTCTTGAACTCCTGGGCTCAAGTGATCCACCCACCTCAGCCTCCCAAAGTCCTGGGATTACAGGCAGGAGCCACCAGCCTCCCATGCATCTTTTAAGACCTAACTTAATACATAATGTCCAATGAAGAACTTTCCTGATTCCTCCCAGCAGAAATAATAGTTCTCTTCCCACTTTGGATTCCAGTAGTATTTCATATCTATTTCTACCATTCATTTACTTACAGATTCACTGATGGCCTATCTTGTGCACTTAAAAAAAAAAAAAAAACAACTACAGTGTTATCACATAATTTTCAAGAGCAAGATTTAAAAATCTAAAGTATGTTATTGAGACTGAAACAAAATCTTCCAAAAACTACTGCATTCATGATTAGCTATCAATAGTATTAAAGTGATAAAATATTTTGAGACAGTGCTTAACAGAAAGTAAATATAAATCTTACATAGTAAAATTTTATTTAGAGTGCTTTTGATATTTGAAACCACTGACAGCATTTTTTTAACTGCTCAGGTTGTAGTATTTATTTTTGTTGGACTTTGTGGAAGGCTCAGGTTTAACAAATAGAGAAAGTCCAGTGCTTTATGCATAATCTTTGTGAATATATTTTCCTCAAAATATAGTGTTACTGTTTTTTTCCAGTTAGTGTAATAAATGCATGTTGGAGAACAAAACAAAACAAAAATACCTAACAGAGTACAAAGGCATAAAAGAAGAAATTAGTTATTGGTAATTTCTCTCACTTTTTTCTGGTTTAGCAGAAAAAAGAAGAGGCTGAGAATGCCAAGCTAAGAAGGGTACATTAAACTTAGTAAGCAGATATACTAAGGATGTAAATTTGGAAGGTCATAGCAATTTACAAGTTAAGAAGGAAAAAAGAAGGGCTATGACATTTTATAAAAGCCACATAACAGTATCTATTAAATACTTTCTGATCCAGTAACTTCACTTCTTAAAAATCTAGCCCACAAAACTAAGTAGCAGGATGTATGGATTCATGCCTAAGGAAGTTTTCTGCTATCTTGTTTGCAGTGGCCCAAACTGGACACAACCTAAATGATCTCTATTGGCAGGAATAGCTGAAAAGTATAGAATACATACACCACAATTTACCTAGCTGTTTGAAAATAAGTTGGATTTAACTGTACTGTCCTTAAGACGAAAAAAAGTAAGCCACAGAGTAATGTGTATAATCCAATCCATTTTTCAAACCAAATATAAAAAACTAAGAATCTGAAAGAGACAGATGACAGCTAGAATCTAAGAGGATGAAAATGGTAGTCTATTCATAGAAGACATCAGTAAGAGGCAACAGCTAGGAGAAATGAAAAGTTGGATTTTAGACACATTACATTTAAGAGTCATCTGTAGTTCAGGTGTTGGAACATTATGGCCTGTGGGCCTAATTGTCTTTTTTTTTCTGGTCTAGCATGTGAGCTAAGAATAGCCTTTGTATTTTTAAAAAAATGGATGAAAAATATTAAAAGTATTTTAGGATATGAAAATTATATAAAATCAAATTTCAGTGTCTATAAGTGTTTTACTGGAAGACAATCACACATCTGTTTATACACTACTTATGGCTACTTTTACACTATACCACAGAGCTGAGTAGTTGAAATAAGCCTAAAAAACTTACTGCCTGGTTCTTTCCTGAAAATGTTTGGATTTACCTGGCTGGCAAATGGAAATTATTTCTAAAGTTTGGATATAACTTTAACAGAAAATTGATGCTACGTTAACAAATTATTTAGAGAAGCAGATTGCAATAAAATATTGGAAAAAGGCCTATATTAAGAAATAGGAGATTTAGAAAACTGCCATTAAAAAAGAGCAAGTAACCAAAAGTGGTGGCTCATGCCTATAATCCCAACACTTTGGGAGGCTGAGGAAGGAGGATGACTTGAGGCCAAGAGTTTGAGACCAGTCTAGGCAATACAGTGAGACTCTGTCTTTACAAAAAAAAAAAATTTAAATTAGCTGGACATGGTAGTATAAGCCTATACTCAGGAGACTAAGGCAGGAGGATTGCTTGAGCCCAGGAGGTCAAGACTGCAGTAAGCTATGATCACACCATTATTCCACCCTGAGTGACAGAGTAAAACCCTCTCTACAAACAAAATTAAAAAAAAAAAAAAAAAAAAAGAGAGAAAGTAAAGAAAATCAGTATGACATAGGATCATGGAATTCAAGAAAACATGGAGTTTCAAGAAAGAGGCTGTGGTGAGCACTATTTAAAAGCCTAGATTAAAAAAGGGAAAATGATATGGAAAAGGAAATGGTAGAATGATTATAGCAAATGGCAATGGGAAAATGAGGGTCAACATATATTCTCTTTTTTTCAAGAACATTGGTACTGGTGAGAAGAACTTCCCAAAGGCATGAAAAGGGGATGCAATTAAGGCTACTGACAGAGGATTTAGTTCTGACATGTTCTAGAAATTAAGCTTAACAAGGTATATCACCTTACCCAATATATTCATCTTTGTTCTCCTCAGTCACCAGAATATTGGAACCTCCCAACTTCAGGTCATGTGAAGTAACTTTTCCCAAAATCTCCATGTCAACAGAAAAGTACATTTCTAAGCCACATTCTTCAATGTTGTTATCTCTGAGTGAAATATATATATACTAATTAACAAAATGAAATAAAATGGGTTTCAAAAAAATGGCTTATTGCAAAACAAAAATCTTCAAACCTTATCCAGATAAGGGAGTTATAAAATTCAGTATCAATAGATTCCAAATCCTTAATAGTAAGTTTTTTACTTAACATACGCTTGTAGAATGGTAAAGAGAAACCAGTATCGATAAACTTTCCATGAAATAATGCCTGCAAAGAAAAATGAAGCATTTTATAATAAAATCTGCAAAATAAGTTTCTTAGAGAACAATGGTAACAGAAAAATCATGACAGTTTATAAGTAAACAAAGATTTGAATAAGTGAATGGCATAAATTATGAAAATTAAAATACATAAAATGCTAGGTATGAAAAAGCTAAAACAAAATCTATTTTATAACACACAGTTATATAATACATATCAAAAACTGTATAGGTGATAAAGGACTTCTATTACCATACCCTGCCTCAACCTTCCTAAATGTTTTATAAATTAAATTAACCTAATTGGATAAGGAGTGCAGAAGGGCCCTGTGCACCTGAAAAGGCCACTCTCCTGTTCCTTTCTTACTCTCACCATTGCCTGTGAGGTTTTTAGGACTAACCCCACTGTGCCTTCACTCCTATTCACAATAACCAGCAATGGGAAGCCCCAGACTCCCAGCAACTTTGGAAAACTAAAACATCCACTGAAGCTATTAATACTATACCTCAGCCCCCTCATGAGTTATGTCTCCCCTTACTCAGTTTAGATTCCATAGTCAATCATTAAAATAACTCCCTTCAAACCCTACCTCCACCAGTGTATTTCTAGCAAAATCCCAAGCCTAGCTAAGTTCAACTCTCAAGTTACTAAATGCCTGTACGTAGGCAATGGAATATGATACAAATGCATAAATAATCAAGATGACTGCTCCATGACCAACAGTCATATTTCCTTACTGGTCTATTTCCTGGTAATCACATTTCCCTACTGCATTCACTCTCCCACTTTCCTAGATGACTATGTCATTCCTACTCCTCTTTCCTCAAATACTTCTCCCCACTCATTCTGAGTTGATGACCTTACTTCCTATTTCACTGAGGGAAACAGAAGCAACCAGAAGAGAACTTTTGTGTGTTCTACTGTAGCTGCTCACTACTAGCATCTGAATCCATATAATCGTATTATGGGTAATCTTTCTATTACTTGGTACGTGTGCTAAATAAATTTCTTCCTCTCTCCAACTCAAGCCCATGGCTCTCATATTCCTTATATTCTGACTTTATTAAATTCTTTATCCTCTAACTTCGTAGTATAGCTTAGATGTTTGTCTCCTCCAAATCTCCTATTGAAATGTGATCCCCTAGCTGGCTACCCATAACAGAAGAATAAAACTAGAGTGCTACCTCTTACCATACATAAAAATTAACTCAAGATGGATTAAATACTTAAATGTAAGAACTAAAACTATTAAAATCCTAGAAGAAAACCTAGGAAATGCCCTCTTGATATTAGCCTTGGCAAAAAAATTTCTGGCTAAGTCCTCAAAAGCAACTGCAACAAAACCAAAAATTGATAAGTAGGACCTAATTAAACTAAAGAGCTTCTGTGCAGCAAGAGAGGGAATAAACAAACAACTTACAGAATGGGAGAAAATATTAAACAACTGTGGATCCAACAAAGGTCTAATATCCAGAATTCATAAGGAATGAATTTATATAGTGATTATAAACAATCATATAGACCTAAATACTCTCTGTGCCAAGAATTCCCAAATGCCCATCTCTAAACTAGATATCCCTTCATTGCCAGACTTATACCTCCAACTATTTCTTTTTTTTTTTTTTTTTTTTTTTTTTTGAGACGGAGTTTCGCTCTTGTTACCCAGGCTGGAGTGCAATGGCGCGATCTCGGCTCACCGCAACCTCCGCCTCCTGGGCTCAGGCAATTCTCCTGCCTCAGCCTCCTGAGTAGCTGGGATTACAGGCACGAGCCACCACGCCCAGCTAATTTTTTTGTATTTTTAGTAGAGACGGGGTTTCACCATGTTGACCAGGATGGTCTCGATCTCTCGACCTTGTGATCCACCCACCTCGGCCTCCCAAAGTGCTGGGATTACAGGCTTGAGCCACCGTGCCCGGCCCAACTATTTCTTTAACATCTCCATTTGTATGTCTACTTCAGACTTAATGAGCCAAACCTAAATATTCTTGATTTCCTCCACCTCCAAAATTTGCAACCAGACAAGCTGGCCACAAATATTGTTGCCATACTTGACTCTCCCTCACACCCTGCATCTAATCTGTCAGAAAACTCTGTTAATTCTAACCTTGCAATATACCCAGAATCCAAACCACTTCTCACTTCCTCCACTGCTGCAAAACACAAGTCCAAGCCACTATTATCTTTCACCTGGATTGTTGCAAATGGCTTTCCTGCTTTTAGCTGTGTTTTCCTATACCCCCAATTATAGTCTGTCTTCTACATAATGGTAAAGAAAGCTTAATAATATTTAAGTCAGATCATGTTACTTAGATCATATCATTCACTGCCCTAGTCAACTCTTATGTGAATTTTCTAAAGATTCCAGACAGCATCTCCTAATCTCATCTCCTACTACATTCTCTCTCACATACTCTGCTGCAGCTATACTGGTCTCTTTCTCAGTCAAGAATTCACTTCCACATTACAGCCTTTGTCTTGTCATTCCTCAATATTCACCAAGATACCTGCAAGATTCAGTCCCTAGCTTTCTTCAATTTCTGTTCATGTGTCATCCATCAGTGAGGCTTCCTAGCAACACACTGTTTCCTTCAGAATATATCCATTGATTATTTGTTTCTGTCTGATAGACTTTAGGTGCTGAGAGCATCAACTGTGTATTTTTTTCATCTCTGGAGCCTAGAACAGTGCTTGGCATTACAGTAGGGCTGTCAATAAATTTTTGCTGAATTAATTAATAGATAATAAAATGCAAATAAATGGGTAAATAAATACAAACACTTTCCAAAAGACAATACTTCCATAAGAGTTCCTGCAAAGCTCTAAAAATACCAAAAACAATAAAATACAATTGTTAGATAGCTCAGATTTTCCTTTTATAGAAAAGTAGGCTGGGAGCAGTGGCTCGCATTATAATCCTAGCACTTTGGGAGGCCAAGGCAGACAGATCACATGAGCCCAGGAGTTTGAGACCAGCTTGGGCAACATGGTGAAACCCCAACAAAATTAGCTGGCACAGTGGGGCGAGCCTGGAGTCTCTGCTACTTGGGAGGCTGAGGTGTGAGGATCACTTGAGTCTGCAAAATGGAGGCTGCAGTTAGCTGAGATCATGCCACTGCACTCCAGCCTGGGTAACAGAGTGTGATCCTGTCTCAGAAGTATTTAAATGTTTTCTATTGAAAATAAATAAGCAAATAAAAGTAGTCATACTATAAATGGGTTTTAATTTTAAAAATGAAAAGACTTTTAAAGACTAAGCGGCTGTACCAATAATCTTCATATTCACAATCCTGATTTTATATAGATACTCAAAAAATGTATTTTTATACTCTCTTTCCAGGAAAACTTTCTTGGTAACAAAATTTGTGAATAGCAAATATCTTTTTTTTTTTTTTTAAGCCTTCTCTAATACATTTGTAACAAATTTAAATAAATAAAAATAATAAAGTCAAGAACTCACCATGGCAATAAAACGACCAATGAAACAGAAGTATGAAAGATGGTCTGGATTAATGGTAGATGCTGGATTTATCTGCAGACAATAGTTGTTCTTGCCCGCATACTC
Source organism: Saimiri boliviensis (assembly GCF_048565385.1). Classification (NCBI taxonomy): domain Eukaryota; kingdom Metazoa; phylum Chordata; class Mammalia; order Primates; family Cebidae; genus Saimiri; species Saimiri boliviensis. Next base: position 39,782,991 of record NC_133463.1, read on the forward strand.
AAATAAGCAATACATTGGGTTCAAAACTTCATGTGAAAGCAAGAAAAACCATTCTCTATAAGAAAATAAATCAAAGTTATTTTTTAACATTAACATGTGAATTTAAAAACGGATCTTAAATATACTCATATATACATCATACCTCTGCTCAATAGCCTTTAAGAACTCCACTGCCCAATTCCTCAGCCCTCCATTCAAGTTCTTCTATGATCTGGCTCTCCATTTTAAGTTACCTGCTAGTTTCAATGTGGCCAAACTACAAATTCACTGATCCTCATATAGATATAACATGCTTATTTTTATGCAACATTTTATCTTTTCAACTTCAACTCAGCTTAAATCCCACTTCAACAATTTTTTGAAGTAATTTCCAGTGTATTTGTATTAGTATCAGTCACTGACTACTCTGTGGTAACAATCTCCCAATATTATTCATTTTTATGCACATGACTTGCCCCATCCATCAGACTGTAAGTTTCTCAAAGGCAAAAGCCATGTATTTTTTGTATTCTTAAGTCTTACAAGCACTCTAGGACACTTATACAATAGGTGTTAATGTACACTTAAAGGTGACACTGAGATACGTAACACTGCTGCTATAGAACAGTTTTAACTTTATTGTCACTGCATTAAAAATGAAACTAATATTTAAAAGGTTAAATATTTAAATATGCTAAGCAATCTCTAACCTTTTTCCACTAATTTTTTAAAGTTCAATATATGAAATCCAACTAGATAAAAGTATTACAAGATAACTCAGTCTCCAAAAGGTATTTTTCAACAGCAATTTCTTCCAAAGAAGGGTTCCAAACTCAAATGCTTACAGTGATATGTGAGTACAAGGAGCGGGTTTCCTTCTCTATTCTCTAGATGGGGCTCACATTCTCTGCTTAGCCACAATCCTCCATTCCTCATATCCCTGCTAAATTACTGGTTTTAAGGAAGAAGAATTTACAGGCATATTATCGTAGTCCTCAGACAACTGGGCAGTGGAGGACACTGTAGTGAAACAGAGTATATGCTAACCTATGGGAAAACAGTGAGTCTGATTCAGTTCACTGATGTCACATGGGAAGGCGGGATTGTTGATCTAGTGTTTTAAAAAAGAAGTCAAATATAATTCTTTTTTTTTTTTTTTTTTTTGGAGACAGAGTCTCACTCTTGTTACCCAGGCTGGAGTGTGCAATGGCGCGATCTCGGCTCACCACAACCTCCACCTCCTGGGTTCAGGCAATTCTCCTGCCTCAGCCTCCTGAGTGGCTGGGATTACAGGCATGTGCCACCATGCCCAGCTAATTTTTTGTATTTTTAGTAGAGTCGAGGTTTCACCATGTTGACCAGGATGGTCTCGATCTCTTGACCTCCTGATCCACCCGCCTCAGCCTCCCAAAGTGCTGAGATTACAGGCGTGAGCCACCACGCCCGGCTTAAAAATAATTCTTAAGCATAATATAATGATTTTCAAATGTCATCAAGTAATTTAAAATTGTAAAATCACAATGAGGACCACCTCTCTGTAGGTTAGATCTGGCCTGGCAGCCTGTTAATAAATGCTTTTCTAAAGCTTTTAAAAACACAATCCCTGACACTGCCTGAAAAGCAGAGAAGTGAGTTCCTAAACAAAATCAACTAGAAATGGTAAATGCCAATTCTTAAAACTAAGTCCAGCTGCAACATAGTAGTAGTTGAACAAAGTGACTTCCCTCTATGATGAGGCTGAAGACATGCCCCAGGTAAGAGGACAGAGAAGGACTAGTAAGAGTATGTTTAGATACATATATAAAATCTAGGAATAAATCCTCCAGATGCTTCCAATCACTTTTAGCAAACAACCCAGGGAAAAATGAATCAATTCAAAAGAAGAATGGCTAACACATGGCATCTAACCTTTTTCCTGATGCTATCAGAAAAGGAAAAAAATTCCTAACTAGCAAGAGGCAGAAGAATTAACTTTCAACATATTCTTCTTGATACTCTCAAATAAACTAAAAAGACACAAGAGGTTGAAAAATTATGAGACAACATATGAGCTAGCAGAGCCTATGAAAGAAAACGAAGAAAACAGGAAAACCACTAATGAAGAAAAATCACATTAGAAGCAGCAAAATGTAGGGCAGTACTGCAAACAGTGACATGAGGATAGGCTTGAGAAAAATTAAAAGAAAATGGAAAAGCACAAAGATAAAAATGATTAGAGAAAAGATGACAGACATGTAAGACTGACAAAGGAGATTCCACATACCCATGACTGATGTTCCTGAAGAAAAATGGAACAAATGGAACAGAAAAAATATTCAAAGATATAATAGAAGAAAACTTCCCTGACATTAAGGAAGATCTTAATATATTCCTAAAAAAAGATACAAAACAATCAACAATGAAATTATTGAACTTCAAGAAAAAGGACTATGTGGGCACCCAGAGGAAAAATAAGGTTCCTACAAGGGGTTGGCCTCACACTTCACAGTACTAACATTCAATGCTAGAAAACAGTGAAGCAATGTCTGAGTACTGGAAAACAAGGGCTGTGCAAGAAATTTATATCTAGTAAAATTGTTGTTTATATGTAAAAGCAACAGGGAACATTATGCAAAGACTATAGGAATATATCAATCCTGTAAACTCTGTAATAAACAATTTGATGATGACTCTAGCCCACCAATACATGAATTAAATAAAGAATTTAGGAATAAAAAAAAATCATGTTATGAAGCAACTGGCTATATGCATTAAAACCATCAAAATATAAAACTTAGGCCCAAAAAATTGAGGCAAATTAGAACTCAGACAAGAATGTAAATGTTAATAAAGACAGACATTATAAAAATACCATATTTCCTCATTTCTAAGATGTACCTTTCTTATGTCTGAACATTTCTGAAACTGAGATAAACTCACAATGGATGCAATATGAAGATTATTGTGGCAGGCAGTGTTTTGTTTCTGAAAAGTTTAATGATGGTATAAATGAGGAAATATGCTAATGTAAACAAAACTCTGATAATCCCACATATATTATAACGTATCTGTTCCCACCAGTTATGCTTGGTTCTATATCTCTTTTTGCCAATTGTGTTAAACCTGTGATTTTGTAATTCTGTGCACCTCTGAAATATGAGTCCAAAAAATGAGTTGTTTCTATGAAAATCAAGTTTGAATTCTTTAGAAAGATTTAACCAAAATGTTTTGCTAAACAATAAATTGTTGCCAAATTAGTCTAGGGCAGAAAAAGTAAGTGACAAAATAAAAAAATAAAAGGATTTTTCACTCATATTGCTTTACGAGTATCTACTGTTAACAATATATTTAGCGAATGTAGAAAACTTTATTCCCAAAAGAAACTCAGATTGGATTAAAAACATAAACATAAAACCAACACGATCTTATAATAGCAAAAAATAAGAATGTATGCATGGTAATCCATTAATTACAATATTTCCATACAATATTGTACAGCCATTTAAAAAAAGAAAATATTCAGACTGAGTGCTATGGCTCACATCCATAATCTCAGCACTTTGGGAGACTGAGGTGGGGGAATCTCTTGAGCCCAAGAGTTTGAGACCAGCCTGGACAAAATTGTGAGACCTTCATTTCTACATAAAGTTATAAAAACTTGTCTAAAAAAAAGAAGAACGAAAAGAAACAAACGAACTATTCACTCACTCATGCTATATATATGCTAACATAGAAAGAAGTCCATACTATATAAAAAACCAAAATCACATTCTACATTTTGTACATCACATTAATTCTGTTAAAAAAAGCAGCAAATATATATTACACACATATACAAATCTACATATATGTATAGAAAATATATAGAAAGATAACCAAGAGAAGTAGTAATAATGGTTACCCTGTGTATTTTTTTAAAAAAATTTTGGATTGTTAATTCAAAAATTTAATACAATATATTCACATGTTTTCAAGAATACTTCCCCTGTATACAATGAATATATTTATTTCAAAGCAGATATGTAATTTTTCATTTTACCTTGCTAGGCCACCATAATCAAGTCCTTCTTCTCCTCTAAATATTACATACAAGCGCCTCCTCAAGTCATAGGGTTTTAATGCCATAATCTAATTAACAACAAAAACATTAATATTTAAATACTCATATGCAGTGCAAGTTCCTTTCAAAACAATTTAAATTTAATCTGTATTTTCAAAATTACAGATTTCCTTATCTTATGCAACAATGCTTTTAACACAAGAGATGAATCGGTTTGTTTCACAAACTAGATAAAGACACACATATCAATCAATCCCCAACTCACTTTCACATATAGTTGACATGGGTTTAAGTCAACATGGTGACTGCACAGGTCCACTAATACTTGAATTTTCTTCAGCCTCTGCCACCCCTGGGACAGCAAGGCCAAGCCCTCTTTTTCATCCTCAGCCTATTCGATGTGAAGACAATGAGATGAAGACCTTATGATGATCCACTTCCACTTAAAGAATAGTATATGTATTTTATCTTCCTTACGATTTTCTTAAAAACATTTTCTTTTCTCTAGCTTACTTTATTGTAAGAATACAGTATATAATACATATATTATGCAAAATATGTGTTAATTGACTCTTCACATTTCCAGTCAATGGTAGACATTAGCAGTTCAGTGTTTTGAGTACTCAAAAGCTATACACGGCTTTTCAAATGTGCAAGGGGTCAGCACCTCTAGTCCCTGTGTTGTTTATGGGTCAACTATACTCTATCTCCCTTCTAGTATTAAATGATAGTTACACTTTGGGTTAATGGCAAGAAGGAAGAGTTTGACACAAAAGGCTTTAGGGTTAAAAATACTATCTCCCCTGCTAGTTTCACCAAGCTGTACCAAAATCTTTCAACAGGTGACTTGCACATTTTTCTGACAAGCAGCCCTTAGAGGCAAAAACTTTGTTCTGCATCCTGCTTATACCAAACATTCCATTTCTCAGTAGGAAAAGAACTCTGAATATACAATGATGAATTTATTCACAGGCTAATATAACTGAAAAATAATACCTATATCCAATTTTCATAATCCTTAATAGCTTACATGGAGGTTACTGGTAAGTAGGCTTCACTTTTGGATAGAAATAAATTACTTTCACCACACATATGTCAGGACCAGAGCCAAGACTGGCAAGTCTGAGTTGGAGTACAGCTCACCAGCATGCCTCCTTCAAGGCAGTCATGGGCTCAGTGCTATACATCAAACAGACCATGATTCTTCCCAAGACAGGGTAAATAGCAAAATAAAGTCTACCCTGAATTCAGATGTGCACTTACTAAAATCAACCCAAACAGAGTTTAGAACAAGTTGACCTATTTACACTTACTTTGCTAAGAATTTATTACCTAAAAAAAGAAATAAATTTGATAATAGTTTAAGTATCACACCTAAAGTCCAATAGTAAAATTAAGTTATGGTTTGAAATTCTCTTGGGGCTCAGAGTATCATTACTCCATTTTGGCTTGTATAAAGTTAATAAAAATCCCTGTATGTCTGAGTACACAGCAAAATTTGGTTCATCATTGTAATACTAAACAGGGGAATGAGACATCTCATTATGAAAAATTCTCCCCTACATCGGAAAAAAAGTGACAATACAGCATTTGGATTTTTTATACTTAAATATTCTGCAGATGATTCAGGAAAGGTAAAAATATTGCATTCGTTTACTCACTCATCAAATATTTATTGAATACCCTCTATGTCCAAAGGCACTATTCTAAGAACTAGGCAGAACAGCAATAAACCAATAGTCCATGCTCTCATGGAGCTCACATTCTAGCAAGAGAGACAAAATATACTATGTTAGGTGGTTAAGAAAAAGAATAAAGCATCATATATGCCTGGAATGTGACTGTAAGGGAGAAAAGCAGGACTGCTATCTTAAAATAGTAAGCTCAGGGAAGGTCTGACTGAGATCGCAACATTTAAACAGAAACTTAAAGGTGAGAATAACCAGTTATTAAAGGAATACTCAAATGGAATACAGTATCTACCAATTTAATTTTAATTTGATAGGATTATCAAAACATTTTTTGTTTGAGGTAATACACTCTTAGCAAATGATTAAGTGTCAAAACAAGAATCAACTTGTTCCAAAAGCTGTTTGAGCTTTATTTTAGTAAACATGTATCTAAATTTATGATAGAATGTCTCTCAGTCTCAGTACCTTTACCTATAACATGGAGATACAAAAAGAGCTATCTCAAAAGGATGTTGTGAGGATAAATGAAATAAAATGAGAAACGTAAGGTGCTAGTGTTTTGCAAATGATAATCACTCAGTTTATGGTAGGATTGAGTATAACTACCATTAAAATGAGCACTCTGGCCAGATGCAGTGGCTCAAGCCTGTAATCCCAGCAGTTTAGGAGGCCGAGGTGGGTAGCTCACTTGGGCCCAGAGTTCAAGACCAATCTGGGCATTATGGTGAAACCCCATCTCTATTTAAAAAAAAAAAAAAAAAAAAAAAAAAAGGCACTCAATAAGTGGCAGTGGCAGTCATTATTATTATAGCTGTGTTCTGAGTGGTTTAAAAATCTCTAAAACACTAACTTTCTTCAGATGTATAGATTACAATGAGATAAACAGGTGTTGTTTTATTCTGCTAAAATCCTCCGTACCTGTTGGAAGGAATCTTCAAACAATGTCTGCCGGGACACATTGATCTTTACATGACTGGGTAGTGCATTAGACTGAAAACAAAAAATAATATCATAATATCATCTAAGTTATAGTATATGTCCTGTATAAAGATAAGACTAAATTACTGTGAGTATAAGATTTATTTACCACTGTAGTACCTGGCACAAATAACGGAAGTGAGCAAGTTTCCACCTAAAGCTGCGTTCATATGCAATTTGTGGACCACCTTTAGTTCTAAAGAAAAACAAAAATAAACCAAATTAATTCATAATTAAGTTGAATATTTAGTATTCAGTATAAAATCAGAGTGTACTGAAGGCCTACAAAATACTATAGGAAACTTTCTGCTGGGAGAGAAAGGTATACATACATGGTAGGCCAAAAGAAGTTCAAGCAATGGGGACTATTACAGCAACAGGACACACACATACAGAAAGAGGGACATTGTATTTATGACTAGATCCTTTGTTAAGTAGTGAGTTAAATGAAATATCAAAGTCTACTACAGACTATTTCAAAGAAAATCCTTGATAATCCTTAAATCTAAGGAGGACAGTGGCTCCAGACAGAGTAGACATGGAAGGAAATTCTACCACATCCTAAATCTAACCTAAAACCCAAACAAATATTCCTGGAGATAATAAGCAAAGCAAAATCAAATTCCTAGAAACAACATGGTCATCCAGGTCATATGGTTCAGGTGGTCAGTGAGAAAAAAAGGCAGAGTTGGTGGCATGGCACTTAGGAATACAGGTTTTACAATTTGGTTTGACTGCCATTAATGCAGCCTGGGTCTCTTGCCTATTGATTGAGGGTCTGACAAGCACAAAGAACTTTCATAATCTTAAGGAACACTTTGGAACAGATGAAAAAATGCTCTCTTGTGTTGTCAGGTTCAAGTGAATTCACCTACTCAACAAGCATTTACTGAATGCATAGCTGGCACCTGGCTTTCTTCTAGACAGTGAGAGCATTACGCCTGTTTTGTGGAGCTTATGTACTAGCAAAGGAGACAAGACAAAAAAATATAGTAAGTAAGCGAAGTACATATGTAATGTATTAGAAGAGGACAAATATCTTATCACTTCTGACCTAAAAGAATAAAAAAGGCATTGTTAAAAGGACAAAGAATAAGGAGTGATATGAGAAGAAGCATTTTGTAATTATCAAAAGGGTAAAATAAGGAGAGCTCAGAGACAAAGTGGCATTTGAGCGAAAATATGAAGGAGAGGGCATAAGCCACATGGAGGTTCAGGAAGAGTATAGCAGGCAGACACAAGGGCTAAGACCCACGGTGGAAGCTGAAGGTGTTCAAGGCACAGCTAGGGCCAATGAAGCTGGAGCACAGTGAATGAGGAGGAGTGAAAACCAAGAAGAGGTTGAAGAAATAAGAAGGGTCAGATCCTGTAAGACTGTTTACGTTGTTGTAAAGTGTGCTTTTTACTCTGACTGAGATGGAAACCACTGAAGAGTTTTTTGCAAAGAAATGATTTTTAATTTTTGTTTTGGAAATTCAGTCTCTCTGCTGTATGGTAAATAACATAACATTGTACAAGGTATGGGAAGAAAGCAGAGAGAAGACTCTGCTACCAAGCCAGTGAGACAATGGTAACTTGGATCAAAGTGGTGGCAATGTGAGTGGTGAGACATACCTGGGCCCTAGATATGTGCTGAAGTTGAGGTAAGTAGAACTCTTGATGGACTGTTTGTGAAGTAGGAGAAAAAAAGGAGTTGAGGACAATTCCAGTTTCTTTTTTCCTTAAGATGGATTCTTGCTTTTGTTGCCCAGGCTGGAGTGCAATGGTACAATCTCAGCTCACTGCAACCTCTGCCTCCCTGGTTCAAGTGGTTCTCCTGCCTTAATAGCAGCGATTACAGGTATGCGCCATTTTTGGAACGCCCGGCTAATTTTTGTATTTTTAGTAGAGATGGGGTTTCACCATGTTGGCCAGGTTGTTTTCAAACTCCTGACCTCAGGTGATCTGCCCACGTCAGCCTCCCAAAGTATTAGGATTACAAGCATGAGCCACCACGCCCGGCTGATTCCAAATTTTTGACCCAAGCACATATTAGAGTGCAGTCACCATCAACTGAGACAGAAAATATCACAGATAAAGCTGGGTTTTTGTTGTTGTTGTTATGTTTTAAATTTTTTTTCTTTTTTTAGAGATGGGGCCTTGCTGTGTTGCCCAGGCTGGTCTCAAATTCCTGGGCTCATGTGATCTACTTGCCTCAACTTAAAAAGTGCAAGGATTACAAGTATGTGCCACCACACCTGGCCAGAGAGCAGATTTTACAGCAGATTTCTGAAGGAGTTTTAAGTGGAGATGTCAATAAGCAGCTGAATATAGAAAGTAAAATTTCAAGTGAGAAGTCTGACTAAATTTATGAGTCATTAGCAGACAGATGTTTTAAAAGTATGATACTGAGTAAGATGTACCAAGAGAATAAATGTAGTTAGAAAAAAAGGCAGGGGGGGCCTGAGGAAAAAAAGGAAGACTTGGCAAAATAAAGAAAGAAAGAAGACCAGAAAGGCAGAGGGAAATCAATAAAGTATGGTCCACAGCACTACTTTTGCCAGGAGAGAGAAATGGATCATGTCAAATGCTCCTGATAAGTCATATCAGACAGGACTGCAAACCAATGCCTGGATTAACAACATGAAGGTCATTGACGCCCTTGCAAGTTCAGTGTCAGGGGCACTTCCTTGGAATTGGTTTAAAGGAGAAACTATAAACAGCAATACAGAGACAACCCTTCAGGTAGTTTTCCTGTAAAGGGAAGCAGTAAAAATGAACCGTGGGCTGGGCGCAGTGGCTCACGCCTGTAATCCCAGCACTTTGGTAGGCCAAGACGGGTGGATCATCTGAGGTTAGGAGTTCGAGACCAGTGTGGCCAACACGGTGAAACCCTGTCTCTACTAAAAATACAAAAATTAGCTGGATGTGGTGGCGAGTGCCTGTAATCGCACCTACTCGGGAGGCTGAGACAGGAGAATTGCCTGAGCCCAGGAGGTGGAGGTTGCGGTGAGCTGAGATTGTGTCATTACACTGCAGTCTGGAAGACAGAAGCAAAACTCCGTCTCAGAAAAAAAAAAAAAAGAAGAACTGTGATTGAACACATTGGTAAAGGGAAGAGTTGTAAATTTTTGCCCCTTTTTTAATATAGGAAAAATAAATGCTGATAAGAATAATTTAGTAGAGAAATAAAACCCGATGATGTAAGATACAAAGATGGTAACTGTTGGAGCAATTAAGTAGAAAAAGTGAGGGTAGGAATCGCATGTACCAGCAGAGGGACTAGACTTTGATAAGAACAATGACAGTTCAACTACAGGAACAGGAGGAGGAGAGATGCTAGGAGATGAACAGATATGGTGATACAAATTTGCAAAAGGCCTTTTATGATTGCTTCCATTTTCTTAGTTATGCAAAGACATTATACCTTAGAGTAAGAATGAAGGAGAGATCTGCCAACTGCTTAATTAAGGTATCTTTAAATCTGGAAAATCCAGTTTCACTGACCATCTCATTGTAGCAGTGTGATGTGGCAGTTAAGAGCACAGAGTCTAGAGACAAGCTGACTGCCATGGTTTGAAACCAGTCCATTACTTGTCTTATAACTTTGCACAGTTAGTTATGCTCCCTATACTTCTCCTCACTTGGTAAAGGGAAAAATAACAGTATCTACTTCAAGGGGTTATTGGAAGATAAAATCAGTTAACACCTATAAAGTACTTAGAACAATCTTTGGCATATAGTAATCACTACATAAATAGTTGCCATTGTTATTATTAAGGAATTACACGCCACAAATCCATTCTCAAATGAGAACAAAGACAGCTAAACTAAGGTATTACTTGTGTAGGTTTTCTTGAACTGAAAAGTAAAATGTTTTGTTAAACTTGAGGATAAATCTCATGTGCTCACTAAGCAACATTTAAAGGAAAACTTCAGGTTTTCACTTACACAGATGACTTCCCATTGCGAGGATCTTTGAATGTTGTTGTTCTCGTGTTATGATCAACAAAGTACCTTACACCTTCACGAGTATATCTAATTTCCCAGCCTTCTGGCAGGGGTTCTTCGTTCTGTAAGCTAAAAGATAAAGTTAAAATCATAAGATGAACATTTTCTAGGTACCAAAAATATCTGATTCAAGGTTGGTTGATCCTACCTACAGATATATGCAAGATGACTTAAGGCTGCAGCATATACATACCCTTGAGTTCTTGGATCTTCCCACTGGGTTGTTTTTGTGTTATGATTCACAAAGTAAACCCTGTCTGTCGAATCCACTCTTTTTTCTAAAACATAAAGTGAGCATAATATTTAATAACTATATTATATATACATTATAGATTATTACCAAAAATATAACAGCTTACCCCAGCCTGGTGGCAAAGGTCCATAAGGGTCATTCTCTGCAGCTAACATTGAAGCCTGGTTGCAGAAAAGATGGGGGAGAGAAATAAAATAACAGTGTTTTAATACGAAAGTAGAAATAAGCCAAGCACGTGGCAGAATCACATTTATAATAATTTTTTAAAAATATGATAAGGGGCTGAGCACAGGGGCTCACGGCTGTAGTCTCAGCACTTTGGGAAGCCAAGGTGGGAGGATCACTTCAGCCCAGAAGTTTAAGACCAGCCTGGAAGACCCTGTCTCTATTTAAAAAAAATTTTTTTTTTTTTTAAATTAGCCAGATAATGGTGGCACATGCCTCAAGTCCCAGCTACTTGGAAGGCTGAGGTGGGAGGATCAACTGAGCCCAGGAGGTAGAGGCTACAGTGAACTGTGATCACACTACTACTGCACTCCAGCCTGGGCGACAAAGCAAGAAGCTATCTCAAAAATATATCTTTGTTATCAGATAGATAGACAAAGCAAAAAGCTGTCTCAAAAATAAATCTTTTTTATCAGATAGATAGATAGATTAAAGAAATACAGCAATTTCAAGACACAAAGGTTTTTTTTATTTTTTTTGAGACAGGATCTTGCTCTGTTATCCATATTGGGATACAGTGGCATGATCTCGGCTCATAGCAGCCTGTGCTTCCCAGGCTCAATCAATCCTCCCATCTCAGCCCGTCGAGAAGCTGGGACTACAGAAATGCCGCACCACACCCAGCTAATTTTTGTATTTTTTGTAGAGACAAGGTTTTGCCATGTTTCCAAACCTGGTCTTGTACTCCTAGGCTCAAATGATCCATCTGCCTCAGCCTTCTACAGTGCTGGGATTACAGGTGTGACCCACCACTTCCGGCCAAGACACAAAGTTCTTAAAATGTCATGAAGAGGAGACTATCAACTAATCAAATTAATTATTAGTTTTTCGAAAATGATTTAGAAATAATATACTGGGATCAATACTTTAATCTCCCAGTCCTTCCACACTAATCTATAGAGGGAACATGAAATGGGAGAAGAACATATAGGAAATCATAGTGTTTAAATCAGTTTAAAAACAGAACAATTATCACAATTTTCTTTAAAGCAAATGCCTACTAATAAAAGCAACACTCAACTCCAGTATCATTTGTAGAAATTAACTTTTAATTTGTATCTTTTATATTTTCATACATACATAAAACATTTTTATGTATGTTTCCACAATCTTATTATAACCTAGAAATATATTCTGAAGAAAATATAACCATTCTATCAAGAATTCTAAAATAATGACAAATATAAAAATCATTAACTGAAAAATAATTTCATAAAATACATGCATCTTGAAGAATATAATCTTGTAACACATCCTATTAATTATACTCAATATTTATCTTCCACCTGTTCTTAAGAACCAAATCCCCATTTTGTTTGAGGCAGAAATGTGGCCATAGAGATCATTCCATTCCCCTTCCCTTGCAGCTGAGTTGGCAGTGTGACCAATTCTGGCCAATGAGGTATAGGCAGAAGGCCATGATGAGGGCATCCTTCTCTAAGTAAAAAAGGCAAGGGCTTGCAACAACAGAGCCATCTGCCCTTTCGATTCCTCGTTCTCTTTCTTTTTCCTAGACTGTGGATGTGAGGCCCACAGCACAGTGCTCTATATAAATGAAATAATAAGCCTGAAGCATGATACAGATGGCAGAGCAAAAATACAGAAAGAACCCAGGTCCTTGATAGTACTACTGAGTCAATGCAGCATTTGTTTTAGACCTCTACCCTAGACTCGATGTTGTACTGAGATCATTAAACCACAATGTGTTTAAGGAGATTCTATTACTTGCAAGAGAACATTCTTCTGATACACATCTGTTACCTTATTCTGCCCTGTTCACCAAAGGTTTTCATGTGCACAGGTTAAGTCCAACCAAAAACAAACCCATACAATATTGAGGGAATGTATTCTTTCCTCGGGTCCACAAGGGGGAGTGGTTTCAAAGACAAGAACTTCCCACTGACATGCTCAACCTGCCTTTTTTCCCCATCTCCATCTGGGAGCTTAGAGGTTTTTGTTTTAACTTTCACTCACAAGGTAAGATAGACTGCCCAGAAATTAAAGGTCAATCACTCTAGCAGGAGTTTAAAGGAACTCCTTTCAGAGGACAAAAAACTTAAATGCAGCAGGAATAACTCCCAGGTTAAAAGTCCCCTCCTCTTGCATATGTTCAGATTCCATTTCTGGATCCCGTCTCATGACAGCATGGGAGCTCGCTCTCTATTTCTTTCTCTTCTCTCTCTCTCTCTTTCTCTCTCTGCCTAAATAAATCACTTTCTGCAAAACTCTTTGAGGTCCAGTATTTACTTAAACAAACTCACCATGTCCTGCGGGGTCCTCTCCCCCATTCTTGGGTGAGTGAGGGACCAAGGGCCTGGAAGAACACATCCTATCCGGGAGCTGATCCTTCCCCACGTCCCGCAACCCGGTCTCAATATTATTACTATATATAGCTAAACTATGGAACCTTACCACAGATTTCTATACAAGTCATGAAAGAACCAGCAATCGAAGGCAGCAGGAGACGCTATGGAAACTAGGCTGCCCACTCCCTCCCTGCTAGCTATATATAACCAGGAGAGTGGGTCAATCTGCAAATGAGAACTTATTATTTAATCTCTGAAAACAATGTGGTTGAGGCCGGACACAGTGGCTCACACCTGTAATTCCAGCACTTAGGGAGGCCGAGGAGGGTGGATCACTAGGTCAGGTGTTCGAGACCAGCCTGGCCAACGTGGTGAAACCCTGTTTCTCCTAAAAATATGAAAATTAGCCAGGCGTGGTGACAAGTGCCTGTAGTCCCAGCTACTTGGGAGGCTGAAGCAGGAGAATTGTTTGAACCTGGGAGGCAGAGGTTGCAGTGAGCCAAGATCACACCATTGCAGTTCAGCCTGGGTGACAGAGCGAGACTCTGACTAAAAAAAAAATTTGGTTGAAAGAGCCACACTGCAGGAGGATTTTGCAGAAAGTTACTTATATTTTCTTTTTATGTCTCTTTCTTACTTCCTTTCTACCTGCTAGCTTCTACACTTTAGATTTTTTCAAGTTCCTTCAAAACACTATCTGCAGTTGCCCCAGTACTTAAAATTTATCTTTTCTACCTTCTATGATCAAACCATTTATCAAAGGAGTTTTGTTTTGTTTTCTCCACTCCTCTCATGGATGTTTGCTTACGGCAATCAGTAAATCACTAACTTGTCAAATTCTTAGATAGCATTAGATTTTTTGGGCAAAACTTTCCAGTTCTGGAAATACCTCTGATGGCGAAAAACAGATGAGTGTTGCTTTTTAGAATCTAGGAAGAGAATCAAAATAGCTAGAATACTGCAAGACTGGCTCTAAGTAAAATCATAAGGTAACTGGTTTTAAAGGAAACAAAATTATTATAAAGGTGGAGGACAGAAAATCAGTAAAAATATTATTTTATTAAGGATTGCATTTATGAAACTATCCCTTAGTAAGGATATAAAACTTAGTGTATGAGTTATGTTAGTAAACTATTATATTTTTAAATATTATTAAGTGCTTATATATATCAGAAACACCATTTATTAAACATTAACTAAAAAGTATCTTGTGACACAGTCTATACCATTTCAAAAAGCATCAAAATAAATATGTGATTATGGTCAAGGAATAGCAAAAAAAAAAAAAAAAAAAAAAAGAAAAGAAAAGTCACCATAATAGAGGACAAATGCCTGAGGGAGGAAGTTATATCAAGGTCTTATAATTTGCTAATTACCGAATAGAGGTATCGTTGGTTAAACTGTTGCATAGCTCCCTGCAATTGGTTCCGCTGAGATTGCCACTGTTCAAAATTTCGGACAGATTCCATGGTAGGCCGTTGCCATGTTGTTGTTCTGGTGTTATGATCCACATAATAAACTCTTCCACGATCATCAACTCTTCTTTCCCAACTACCACAAATAAAACAAACAATGATAAAAATAAACAATCATCTCGTAATATAAGAAAATGAAAAGCAGTTATTACTTCACTCAATTTAAAAATCAAGTTCAAGATATGTTAAAATAACTCAAAAATAATATATTGATATTTTTCAGAAAAACATAAAAATATGAACTATTTATTTTAGCTAAATTATCTTCCCATTCTACTAATAATATCTTTTTTCTTCTTTAATCACTTTAATGTTTAGTCCCACACTAGAAGTGGCTGCTTATTTTCCTTTTTTTTTTTTTTTTAATGTTATTGTAAGTTCTTCGATCCATGTGCAGAACATGCAGATTTATTACATAGGTATAAATGTGCCATGGTGGTTTGTTGCACCTATCAACGTATCACCTAGGTTTGAAGCCCCGCAAGGGGAGGGAGAGCATTGGCATTAATATAATTTCTAAAGACTGTCTAAAAAGAGGCCAATGAGTGGAAGTTTCAGTATCACTCGGGTTACTCTTTCTGCTTTTTTAGGAGGATCGAGTTTCACTCTTATTGCTCAGGCTGAAGTACAATGGCACCATCTCAGCTCACTGCAACCTCTGCCTCCCAGGTTCAAGTGATTTTCCTGCCTCAGCCTCCCGAGTAGCTGGGATTATAGCCACACATCACCATGCCGAGCTAATTTTTGTATTTTTAGTAAAGACAGGGTTTTACCATGTTGGCTAGGCTGGTCTCAAACTTCTGACTTCAGGTGATCTGCTCACGTCTTGGCCTCCCAAAGTGTTGAGATTATGGGCATGAGCCACCAGGCCCGGCCTCTCCATTGTTTCCATCATCGTCTTTTTTTTTCTTTTTTTGAGATGGAGTTTCCCTCTTTTGCCCACTGCAGTGCAGTGGCATGATCTCAGTTCACTGCCACCTCTACCTTTTGGTTTCAAGCAATTCTCCTGCCTCAGCCTCCTGAGTAGCTGGGATTACAGGTGCCCACCACAACGTCTGGCTGATTTTTGTATTTTTAGTAGAGACAAGGTTTCACCATGTTGGCCAGGCTGGTCTCAAACTCCTGCCCTCATGATTCGCCCACTCGGGCCTCCCAAAGTGCTGGGATTACACGCGTGAGCCACCATGCTTGGCCTCCTTTTTTTGATAAGCATTTACTGACAGTGCCTGCTGTATACCAAGCAATCTGCTCTATAGCCACTGCCCGTGTTCAGGATGAGTTAACTGAACTCTTTTTATTACTTTTTAACTCACCTTCCTGCCATTATATTGCTGCCAATTATCTTCCTGAAATGCAGGTGGACTCCGTGTCATTCCACCCACAATGGCTCAATGGCATGGCATAAAAATGAGTTGTCCACCTTTTCAGCCTCATCTCCCTGAGATCCTACCAGGGTGATACACTAGTTCCAAGTGTATCACGTGTTGAATTTTGTCATGCCTTTGACTCACAGAACACCCTTCCCTATTTCTCACCAACTAGAATTCTACCCATCCTTCAGGGTTCACTCTAACTCCCACCTGTTCTACAAATGTAAAAACTATTAAACCTATTTTTGTCATTAATGTATACAATGATCTTAAAATCCTTTCAGTAACCAATTCTAAATTTCTTAGATAAACTTGTTGCTAAAAATACAATGGACTCACAATAGACTCTAAAGATGAAATTAAAGACAATCTCTGTCTAATTTTTGGACAACAGTTTCAGTGAAATAATCCCTATGTCATGGCACTCAATGAATGGGCTAAATGAATGACTATAATTTGATGATCCTGTCTTAGTTAAAATGAACTTCATATTTGCCATATTGAAATATCAGCTCCATGTTTTCCAGTAAATTTTCATTTAATACTGTAGAATCAATACCTAAGTGCTTTATTCCATAAAAGAGAAATATCCCACAAAAATAACATATTATCTGCCTTGAATTTGCTAGATTTTTCAATGTATTTTGTAATGGTGGGCTTTAAATTGAATCTGGAAAGGCAATCTGAGTATCTAAGAAATATATTCCAGGTACATACAGAATGTTTGAGATGAATGAATGCAAACTGCAATTCAAAGAGCTATCAGTGCCGTATGTAGAGAGTTATGAAAGAACACAAAGTTGAAAGGAAGACTCATTTGTCAATGGCCTTAAGTGACAGACTAATAACATGAAGTTTAGTATGTAATAAAAACATTATCAATTTAAAATCTTCTACAATTTTAGGTATAAGTTCACTCGTGGCAATCTTTCTAGATCATTGTTTTGAGCCACTTTAATATTTAAGTCATTAAATCTTACGAAATAAAATAGTTTAGAACACTATCCATGGAGAACCATACATATAAACTGTCCTAAATAATCACCTTTCCTTAAAAAAATAACAAGGACCGACAATTTACCAAATTTTGCAATATGTGTCAGTAGCTCATGCCAATGTTTGACAGTCTCTTGAGGAAGCCCTACAGACTACCTGCTCTCATTGACTAAACATTCATTATTTATAAAAGGAAATGTAAAGAAATTGAATATATGCAGAATGAAAGAATCAAATTTTGCTGTACTAAATAAATTTAAAAACCACATGTGTGATAAAATATAACTGCAGGTGCATAAAGGTGCTATATTACCCTGGAGGTAAAGGTTGTGGTCTCTCCCATGTGGTAGTTCGGGTATTATGATCCACATAATAGGTTCTACCATGAGGATCTTTTCTTTGTTCCCACCTTTGATAAAACACAAAAATAACAGTAAGAAACAACACACTAGGACAATCTTAAAAATGACTTCTTTGTAATCAGAAAAATGACCGATAAACTTAATATTTAAAAAAACTAGACACACAGCTATATATATAAAGGCTACTATATATATAAAAGTGTTCGTTTTCTCAGTTATTAGTACTTTTTAAACCTCTTAATTATTCCCTTTTTATTACAGTATTGGAAATTCAAAAAGTATAGTTAGCAGAAAAGGGATAGAATACCCTACATTTTTAAAAGGTAGTAATTTATAGAATTCTAAATTATCAGAAAACAGAAATTGAATCAAGAATAATGAAACCTTCAACTCAATATGAAATCCAAGGCACAAAATGTCTATTAAGTAATATATTGACTTTGCTATAATTTCAAAAGTACCCATCTAAAACATTTTTAGCAAAAACGCCTTTAAAGAAATATGTGGTGATACTGCTCCATGAAAATTCTTTCATCTGTGTGCATAGAGTCTTTTTTATGTGTGCATATCTATTCCAATTTTGGTTCTGGTAGGTCTCTAAATTTATGGAAATTATTATCTTATTCCTATTCCATTTTGAAGACTCTCAGTCTCTCATTTCTCCTATTCTCATTTTTTCTTCTGTGATTCCTGTTAACTTCTCTTCAGTCTTTTCTTAATATGGTATATATAGAATAATTTTTAAAAATAAAAACTGGTGGGCCAGGCACAGTGGCTCATGTCTGTAATCCCAGCACTTCAGGAGGCTGAGGTAGGTCAATCACCTGAGGTCAGAAGCTTGAGACCAGCCTGACCAACAGGGAGAAACTCTGTCTCTACTAAAAATATGAAAAAAAAAAAAAAAAAAAAAAATTAGCTGGGCATGGTGGCACACACCTGTAATCCAAGCTACTCAGGAGGCTGACTCATAAGAACTGCTTGAACATGGGATGCAGAGGTTGCAGTGAGCTGAGACTGTACCACTGCACTCCAGCCTGGGCAACAGAATAAAACTTTCTCAAAAATATCAAATAAAATAAAAATCAACAAACAAATAAAAACTGGTACTTTTGAGTTTAAGACTCTTGTTTTCAATTTTTAAGTAGAATAGCCAGAACATATTTTCCTTATTCTTAAACACAAGAACTCAAGAAGGCAGTGTTTAAGAAGGGACATGAGAGAGCATTCCTGGGATGCTGTCAATGTTCTATGTTTTGTATGATGGCTACAAATGTGTATTTTGTGATAAATCAGCTTCATCTATATATTTTGGAGGAAAGCACTTCTCTGTAAACGTGTGATGTTTCCTAATAAAATGATTTTTTTAAATGTGATTGCTTATCAAGAAGCCCTAACCTAGAATGGCGAGCTTTGATAAGTTGTCCTGCACCAAGACGGAGGCTCAAGGATCTCCCATAAAGTATCCAACAATCTTCCCTTCTACCTTCCTTCCCCATCTGCAAAGTTTTGAGAGAGGATCAAGTAGCTTTTCCCTATTATTTGTTGATATGGTAAATTTATATTTTCAAATATTAAATCAATCTGTGAGAACCTCCCCAAAAAAACCCAATTAAATTTATTTTTTATTGTGTTTATTTTCTTTAAATTATTTTTATACACAATAACCATATATACTGAAATTACTCCCTAGTTTGCACCCATACATACATATATACTTAAAATGACAAATGTACACACAAAAAAATTAAAAATTTGTTTAGGCTGCATCTGACAAACCTAAGTCACAAAATGCTTAAGTAGTAACCATAAACAATAAAGAGTCCCAAGTTTACAACTGACTTGGGGTCACAAAAAATTATTTAATTTACCTATTATATCCTATACTGGAACATTCATGCTAATTGGTAATGCAAAAACTTAGATATTCTTTATAAAGCATTTCACTAAAATTAGACACTCTGAAAGTTAAGGTTTACTCTATTTGTTTCTATAAAAAACCTCATGGGAAAGAAAGAGTTAAATATAAAATTTCATTTTAAAGGCCTTGCAGGAATATGTCTAAGAATATACCAATGAACTATTTATCTGTATGAAGGCTGGTTACCAAAACCAAATGAATACCTAAAAACCTTATCAAGTTTCACTTTTGCTATTTTTAGGTACTAATTCCCGTAAGTAGTCCTTGAATTTTTATTGCTATCTTATAGTAAAATTTCCTGGTTTCAACTATTTCTTCACAAATATCCTTAACTATTTTTAACTTAGCTTTAATTTTTTATCAAAATTACATACACTTTCAGATAGTTTAATATATACCTTCATAGCTATATAATTATATATACTATCACATAGTTTTAACAGTCATACAGTCTATGAAACTTACTGCAAAAAACAACAGCATCTACTGTCTAGTTCACTTGATTTTCCACTCCCCAAGGCAACATTTTTAACTTTCAGTCAATTTTTCAGGTATTTACCTCTTTTACTTATTAACTTGCTTGACTTACTGTGATTTATTTAATTTCAAACATAATATATTGAATTCTTACTAGGAAAGATGAAGCTGCATACACACATACGCATTTACATTTCCTGCACACATACACATTTACATTTACCCTCCTCCCAACCATTCCAAACATACACATATGTTGTACCTTCCCTTATAGTTATCATTGTAACTATGAAAATTCTTCCCAAAGCCAAGACATGGAACATACCCTGATTTCTTTTTAAATAAATACTATTAGCTAGAAAATTATCTCCACTTCCCTTACTTATTGTCTACATTCTTATCGTTAAACCCCAAATACTTTTCCAGTTGCATCAATCTCCTAAAACGTTCAGGCTCATTAGCTGTTCTGTGATTGCCGCTGCCTTCTGATTAGCTTCCAGTCTAGACTGAGTGTCTGCTGTCCAAGACCACTTTGGGCTTTCCTTCACCATTGTGCTACCATTCCTTTCACTCCTCTCCTAGCAGATCCTCTGATGCCTGCATCCAGTGTCTTTTAGTTTACCTAGTTTTGGGAAAATACAAATCCTAGTAGCTTTCTAAGAAAGAAGACATAGGAAGTGAGCTTCTGGAAACCTAGGATGTGCAAAAATGTATTTATTCTACGCAAACGCTAAACAGTATGGCTGGATACAGAATTATACGTTGGGTATAACTTTCTTCAGCATTTAAGGCATGAGCCCACTGTCTTCCACTGTCTTCTAGCTTTTCCTGTTGATTCTGGGAAATCTGATGCCATTTTGATTAGTCTGAAATGTGCTTTATTTATTTATTTTTTTTCTATTCTATCTCCCCATAACTTATTACCAAGACCCATCTTATGTAAACCTAAAAGATTAGCATTTACCTCACTTCACGCTCTCTTAATTTCTCCCCGGATTAGTGGCTTTTACACTTTTTTTGACCACAGTTTAGACAGTAAGAAGTGTTTTATATAAACATCTCTGTGTATACCAGATTGCTATTTATCTACTGATTTTACACACACACACACACACACACCCCCCAGAAAAACAAACTTTCAGGTAACAATGCTTAGTCTTACTACATTTAAGCTTACTCTTACTACATTTAACATCTTCCAATACTTCCTATTCTCACCTATATTTTTTTATTACATTATGTGTTCAAATGCTGGTCATAAATAACCTATTAATGGGTTACACTCTACAATTTGTAAAACACTAACCTAGATTACTGCAAAATTCTAATACAAAGATCATACATGGTGGCAACAAGCCTTTTGAAGCATTTATCTGGTCCCGACAGAATTAGATTCATGCACTTATTGTTTTGAACTAGAATGCCAGATTCCTCATTTATAAAACAGTCTAGCTGCTATCCCAACTCCTTAACTCCTCAGCTCTCTATACCACTGCAAAAATAATCTTAATAAAAGTAAAGAGGATTATGCCACTCCCCTGCTTTACATTTTTTAATGCTTATTCATGGTTTTCAGAAAAAACTTCCAAACCCTTCACAATCACACAAAATTCTTCATAGGGCTGTTTGCTCTTCAGCATTATATATCTTGCTGCCTCAAACGCTGAATTCGAACTGTGACAAAATAATAATTCCTGGGTTCAGTATACTCATTTTCATGGGTGCTGGGGATTTGAATATGCAGTCGGCTCTACTGAAAATGAAACTTTTCACCACTCGCGTGTCCACTATTTGCTAAGTCCTACTCTTCCTTCAGAATCCACTGAAGTGCCATAGCTTTCAGAACGTACTCTTTGACGTCAACAGCACAGGTTACTCCTACTACTCCACCTCTGCATATGTTCCTTGTCATGGCATCCTAAACTTACGTCTGGCATACCTTTAATTATACTCGCTGACTGTCTCCTTCACACCCCCAACCCCACTGAGATGATGAGGTTCTTCACAGTAAAAATAGCTTTTTATATGTGTTTGCCATAGTGACTGGCACATGAGAGACTAGGATAAATGACTAACATACCAAAGACAGGAGACACAGAACAAGAGCTTTTTGAGAGGGAAAGGAAAGCTAACAATGGGTCCAAAATATTTGCAGGAAACAGAATAGGGGAAAGTAGTTGAAAAATAAACTCAGAGAAAAGTCTGGCCTGAATGTATAGATTTAATAGTTAAAATGATGGAGAGCTGGCCAGAAGTGGTAGTTCACGCTTGTGGGAGGCCAAGATGGCAGGATCACCTAAGGTCAGGAGTTCAAGACCAGCCTGGCCAACATGTTGAAACCCCGTCTCTACTAAAAATACAAAAATTAGATGGGCATGGTGGCAAGCGCCTGTAATCCCAGCCACTCATGAGGCTGAGGTAGGAGAATCATTTGAACCTGGGAGACAGAGGCTGCAGTAAGCCAAGATCATGCCACTGCACTGTAGCCGGGGCAACAAGAATGAAATTCCATCTCAAATAATAATAATAATAATAATAATAATAATAATAATAATAATAGAGAGTGCTAGATCTACTGTGGTAAGCACACAAAAGAAAACCAAAGGCTGAAACCATAATTAAGCACTGGACAACATCAGATGAGCCAGCAAAGGGCACTGAGAAAAAGCAGTTTCAAAAAAAACCAAGATGCACTAACACAGTGACTGAGGTAAGAAAATGAGGACAATAGTGTAGAGACATCTAGAAGTGCAGTTTCAACAGCTACAAGAATTGACATTCTGATCACTGTAAGCTGTGTTGGAAAGCACTGTATCCATTATTTTTGTTGCAGCACTTTCTGACTATATTGTATATACTGTACATGCTTACAACTCTGAATCACAGAAACTAAATAAGCTTCTTGAAGGCAGAGACAATGAATCATTAATTAATATTAGTATTATCAGTGCCAAAGGTCAAAGAAATTGTTAAGTGAATGCAGAGGAGATGACCAAATGGAATACACATATAGAATACCCTTTAAAGAAAATCATGGGGAGTGGAATAATTACAATGAGAAACTTAAAAGAGATTAAGAATTACTAAGCAGCAATGAAAAACTGAGTCTTTTTATAGAACCAATCAGCAAGGTATGTGACTCCCCAGCACTCAATATTAGCTGAGGAAAAGAAGAGCTATTTGGTCTCCAGCATGAGGTCTGCAAAACAGAACACCAAGGATGCTAGAGAACTGAAGCTATTATATGGAGAGTCATGGTCACGCTTATGAAAAGTAAAAATAAACCAAGAATCAAATCAAGAGGGTCTTGCTAATTACATGAGATTTTTTTCTTTTCCCTTCATACTACATATATTTCAACCAGATGAGCAATCGTTCTTCATTTCAAAAAGTACTTGCTTTGTAGCAAGTAAACAAATAGTATGATTCAGATTCCAACTTAGGTTTCAAAATTGTGAACAATGGAAACATTTTATATATACACGGTATAGTTATATGTTAACAGAAAGTTCCTACTTTAACGCAAGTCAAACATTAAAAATTTAACATACCCTGATGGCAAAGTTTCTGTGTTGGCATTCCCAGACTGCTGCCGTACAGGATCCATACATCCATCTGGCTGTCTTGATTTGGCTGCTTCAAAAGCAGAACTACTGCCAGAATTAGAGGTGTCAGGGTCTAATATACTTCTAGCTTCAGATCCCAATTCTGCACTGGTAGAAGGAATACATTCATTGTTTTCTGAGGAAGTCAGTATTTCTTGAACTGAAGGTTCTTCAACAGTAGTACTAGTGCAATGTGGAGACAAGGCGTTTTCTTCAGACACTACTGGAGTACCCATGACAGATGCATTAGCAGTTGTTGCAAATGAGGATGATTCGCCATTAACTGAGAAGGGAAAATTAATAAAACAATTCATCAAGTAATGATAAAGCAATCAATTACCTAATCAAATGACTACACTTATTCAGAGCCTAATCCAGACTAAGCAACTACATTCTCCAAACAGCAGCCAAAGTTATCTTTTCAAAATATATAACATAAAATAAAATAAAGATTATGTTTTTTGTTGCTCAAGATTTCAGGAATGAATATGTAAATAATAAAAATTTAAGTATGTATAATAATAACCTTAAGGAGAGAGGCACCAACATTAAGATAATCAACAAGTTTTCCCTCCAAATCACCAATTCTGAGAGAAAGTCTATATGGGCCAACTAAACTTTAAAATGATCCCTTTCAATCACTCTTCCCTTGTGCAAATGGTAGCTAACACCAAAATAACTGTTTTGCCAATAGTAGGAAATGTATGATGGCGTCAATTCTTAACATAGTACCATATGGGTTGCAAGAACCCATTCTACACTTTTTCGAGAAATAACCCAGTACTGCAATCCAGTGACATGGTTTTCCTAATTTTTATTTCAAGTGTGATTGATCCAGTTCACTATTTTATATCAGTATAAAAATGTCACTATAAAGGTGAATAGATTACAGAACAAAACTTACTGGAAGACCATATATCAAAGTTCTAATGGAAATGGCAGAGGGAGACATAATCACAAATTTCAGGAGAATTAATGACAAAAAAAACCCATTCATATTAAATGCTACTGGACATGGCTAAAGAAGTATCCAAAGATGTAATAAAGAATAGTAATAAAAGAGCTTAGAATTCATTCCAGATACGGGGAGGAGGGAGGGGGAAGTAAGGAGAAGGAAACAAGTTTTGGTCAAGAGACCCAAAAAACAGATCAGGATTTCCTAATGTACTCGATAAGATTCAATAATTTACTGAAAAGACAATATCTCAGTCCTCATGCTAGACTTCCTGAATCTCTAGGGGAAATTCTAAGAAGGAATCTGGGGATCTGCATTTTCAACAAATACATGTGAGTTTTTAATCAGGAAAGTTTGGAGAAACCATGAAATACACCTTTCCAAGTTTTATAAAGAAAAAATGTTTAATATAAATAACATTAGAAATACTATGTATGATTTTATATCAATGAGTTTGAATTTGGCTAAACTAACTCAAAGGAAAGAAAAAAGACAAATCAGAGTAGCAATGGAAAAGGTGATGAAAGTTCTAATAAAATCCCTCCTAAAGGCCTGGGCTCAGACAGATTTTTGAGAAAATTCTATCAATCCCTTATCAAATAGATCACTCCTATGTTATTTAAGGTGCTATAACACATTAGGGGAGAAAAAGTGAAAAGGAGTTTCCTAACTCATTCTGGGAGGGTAATACAACCTTTCAAAGCTAAAACTGAACAAGAGAACAAGAAGACTATAGACTAACATCATATATAAATTCAAGGATGACTTGAGATTAGGAAACTACGTTAGAAAATCTACTATGTCGGCAGATTAAAGGATAAAAGTCATATGATTATTTTCAATATGAACCAAAAGGCATCCAAAAAATCTTGGTAAAATACCGATAAGAAGAATCAGGGAAAATTCACAAGTAATCTGGATTATCTATCACAAACCTACAGTCATTAATATACAACAATTGTAAAACATTTCAAGAACCTTTTTTTTTTTTTTTTCCAGATGGTGTCTTGCTCTGTGGCCCAGGCTGGAGTGCAGTGGTACAATCACAGTTCACTGCAACCTCTGCCTCCTGGGTTCAAAAGATCATCCTGCCTCAGCCTTCCTAGTAGCTGGGATTGGCACCTGCCATACCTGGCTAATTTTCCTATTTTTTAGTAGAGAGAGGGTTTCACCTTGTTGGCCATGCCAGTCTGAAACTCCCGACTTCAAATGATCCACCCAACTTGGCCTCCCAAAGTGCTGGGATTACAGGCATGAGCCACTGTGCCCAGCCTATTTATTGTAAGAACTTCTGTTAAGATCAAGAATAAATTAAAATCAGCAACAAAACCAGGAAGATCACAATTAACACTCCAATTCAATATTGATTATATCTGGCAATCTATTAAGAAAAGTTATAACAACAATGGAAAGAATATAGTAAAATTTATTTGTAGTGAAATGACAAAAAGATTATTTATTTAGAACACACAAAAAACTTCAAAAAATTAGAACCAATTAACTGGAGCTAAAACATTTCAGCAAAATGAACAAACACAAGATCAACATCAAAACTAAATCTAAGACCTATGTGAAGAAATTATTTTTCTTTCTTTGAGACAGAGGCTCACTCTGTCACCCAGGTTGAAGTGCAGTGGTACGATCGTGCCTCACTGCAACTTCAGCCTCCCTGGTTCAAGCGATTCTCCTGTCTCAGGCTCCCAAGTAGCTGGGATTACAGGTATGCACCACCACATCAGCTAAATTTTTTTGCATTTTTAGTAGAGATGGGGTTTCATCATGTTGACCAGGCTGGTCTCGAACTCCTGACCTCAAATGATCCTCCCACCTCGGCCTCCTGAAATTCTGGAATTAAAGGTGTGAGCCACAGCATGCCCAGCTTGAAGAAAACTTTTCCAAAACATTACCAAAAAGGATAGAATGAATACAGATATAAAATATCTCTCAATGGGAAGATTCCGTATTGTTAAAATAATAATAAACAATAAACAAGTCTCCTTGAAATACAAATGCTGGTAAACACTAGGAATTCTCATTCATTGCAGTGGGAATGCAAGAGTACAGCCACTTTGGAAGATAGTTTGGCCATTTGTTACAAAAGTAAACACACAACCCACCAGTCTCACTCCTCAATCCAACTGAATTGAACTTATATTCACGTTAAGAGCCTACACACAAATGTATATAGCAACGTTTTTCATAATTGTCAAAAACTGAAGCAACCAAGAAGCCTTAATAAGTAAATGGCTAAACAATTGTGGTACATCCTTACAACAGAATGTTATTTAGTGACAAATGAGAGGGCAAGCCACAAAAGACATGGAGGAATCTTAAATGCACATTGCTAAGTGAAAGGAGCCAATCTGAAAAGGCTACACACACTGTAGGACTCCAACCATGTAACATTCTGGAAAGGAAAACACTATGTAGACAGTGTTTCAAAACAGTGGTTGCAAAGGGTTTGAGTGATAGATAAATAAAACAAATTTTATAGTAAAACTATTCTGTATGATACTGTAATGGTGTGTACATGACAATATGCATTTCTTAAACCCACAGAACTAGTACAACACAAAGAATGAACCTTAATGTAAGGTAATGTAAACTACAGACTTTAGTTAATAACAATGTATTAATAATGGTTCATTAATTGTAACAAACATATCACAGTAATGGAAAATGTTAATAACAGAAAAACTCTTGAGTAGGATAGGAGGACATATGGAAACTCTACTATCTGCCCAATTTTTCTGTAAATCTAAAACTGTTCTAAAATATAAAGTCTATTAATTTTAAAAAGCTAGCTTAGAAATGAAGTATTTCTATTCAATAATTCAATGAACATGCGTTTCTCAGTATTGTTCAGAATAGCATTAAGATGCCACAATAATCTCCGATTGGAGGGATTACTGTTCATATATGTCAATGGTTCTTGACTAGGGAAGATTCTGCTCTCCCCATCTCCAAAGACAATCATTTAGCAATATCTGCAACTGCATTTGGTCATCACAACTAGGAGAAGGTAAGACGTTACTGGCACCTAGTGGATACAGGTCAGGAATACTGCTAAACATTCTATTAATACAATGCACAGGATAGCCCCCTAATTATCAGGCCCAAAATGTCAATAGTGCTGAAATTGAGAAACTCTGATACCTATGTGCCCAGCCATCTGGTAGTGTGCAGCCTATGGTAGTTGTAAAATAAACATCTGTTGACAAATGAATATAAGAAAGACTGAACAGATAACTGAAAAAATAAGGAAAGAAAAAAGAAAGAGAAGGACAGGATGGTAGGCTCCCTGCTCATACAGAAATATGGAGCAAAAAATTAAAATCTTATGTAATAGGTATGATAGCAGAAGCTTATGCAAAGCATCTCATCTCTGCTACAAGACATAAGACCACACCCACTGACTTGGTTTCTTAATGAATGTATCCCAAGCCTTACTTTCAGCCATTATGACTTCTGGGTTACAAGACCTATCTTCCTAACTTCATGTTTAATCTTTGAGAGGTTAAGTTTCACATGAACTTTATGATATATCTATCTCAAAGCACCATGTATTTGTCTTCTCATTCTAACAGTGCATTCAAATAAAGAAAAAAGTAGACATACTAAATATCATTTTTACTCCATTTTAAAACTATGACATGAAAAATAACTGCTTGCATATACACAGAAAGTTTCTTTAATGTTCAATTCACACTTGAGGGTGTATGTGACTTTAAAGAGGGTTACATCATGAGGTAGTCTTGTGGTGATGGTACAGTTCTGTATCTGGATTGTACTGGTGGTACATAAAGCTATATGTGTAACAAAACCATACAGAAACACACACATACACACACACACACACACACACACACACACACACACACACACCCCACAGGTAGAAACGGTGAAATGTGAACAAGCTCTATGGGTTATATTCATGTCCATTTCCTGATTTTGATATTCTACTATAGTTATACAAGATGTTAACAATGGAGAAGGCTGGTGAAGGGCACATGGAACCTTCCTATACATTTCTTTGCAACTTTGTGTATATTTATAATTACTTCAGAATAAAAAGCTAAGAAAAAGGTGTAATAAACTTGTGATATCATTTAGTTCTGCAACTTACCAAACTGAGCTCTGAACTACTTATTAATAAAATAACTATATATTAGAAAAAGTTATTTCACACTAGAAGTTATGACCAGAGGAACAAAGTGGAAAAGAATGTATTTTTCTTAAATACCACTATCCAAGGACTACCTCATTTAACCTCCAAAACTGTCCTATAAAGTAGTCACATATTATCCTCTTTTCATAAATTTGAGGATGTTAAATTTTTCCAAGGTTACAGAATTAACATGCTCAGTGGTTGAGCTGAGACACCATGTTACCTACTGTCAGAGGCTAAATCTAATCTTTTTGCTACATCATGACTGCCTCTCATTTTAACCTGGAATATGTGCCAATTTTCACAGCAACTAAATTACCAAATGGATCCCCTTAATCAAGATTCAAAAGAACAGGAGGTGGGGAGGGGGGGAAGCTCTCACGTATAACAACTCTCTTTGATGAAAGTATATAGTTTGTCTTAAACCCCTAATCTGAAACTCTTAGTGCCAGGTGTGTTCCAGAATTCATAACTCTTCAGAATTCAGAAAGACAGTGGACAACATAATAGCCCACACCTGTAATCCCAACAATTTGGAAAGCTGAGGTGGGATGACTGCTTAGGAGACTGAGACCATGCTGCATAACATGGCAAGACCTCATCTCTATAAAAAAATTTTAGTATTAGCCAGGCATGATGGCACGTGCCCGTAGTCCCAGCTATTCAGTGACCTGAGGCAGGAGGATCACTTGAAACCAGGAGGTTATAGCTACAGTGAGCCATGATGGTGCTACTGCACTCCAGCCTGGGAGTCAGGGCAAGACCCTGTCTCAAAAAACAAACAAACAAATAAAGGCAATGGCATATATATTGTATATTACACTATGCCTGGAGGGGGTTTGGGGACCACACATTGTGATTAGATACATTAATATTTCTGCAGCAAACTGTAGAGATGTGCATAGGAAGCATGATAAATAAAAAACATAAATAGCCTTCCATCAGTTCTAGTCATTTTGACATCAAATGAGTTTACTAAAAACAAACAACAACAACAAAACAAAACAAAACAAAACCTTTTGGTTTCAGAGATTTCAAGATTGTGGAATTGCAGATTAAGAGATTAAAGACATTTCATATATTATACACAGAACATGCATAGCCCCATCCCATCTCCAGAAACAAAAGCTAATTTTTGAAGTCCTTAATTAGAAAAAGTAATGCCATTTTACACTAGCATCTTAAAAGAACAGGGATTACCCACTCCTTAAAAAGATACCTGAATTCATCTTCCTATTAAGTGATGAACAATCATACAAAAAGACATCAGTTAAATGGCTGCTACCAACAGAGCAGGTTCCGGAAGCCTCTGTAAACCGGCCAATAGAATGATGACAGTTGGATTGTTTTGTCAGATGTCACTAGCAATAATCAGAGGTGGTGAAAAGGCTGGGGGAATGCTGTTTGAAGCCTAGCAGTATAAAAGATAAACAGTATAAAAGATAAAACTTTGAGATCCTATAAAAACTGCACAGATCCTATAAAAACCACACACATCAAAATGAATAGGAAGAAGGCAAAGTGCACAGAATCAACAGCCAGATAGTGAAATGTTCTTCTACTTCCTAGCTGTGCCCTCTTGGTGCCTCAGTTTCTTCATCAGAGAAAAGGAAAAATACTACCATCTAGTTCAAAGAGTTACTGTGAGAGAGACAAATGAGGTAACGGATATATACTTTTTAGAACATGCAGGGCACAAATACAAGCTATTAACATTGTTTTACATTGTCAGATTTTCTTACAGTAACTATGAATGTCATGAGAATTATTTATGATGGAACCTTCATTTCAAGTTCCCCATATCCATTTTATATTTACCTTAAAATTTTAGGGAAGGATAAATAAGAGAGAAATGTGAGAAGTGAACTTATCACCAATGGAAAGAATCTATAAAGTATCAGACAAGCTGTAGAGGTATAAATAAGATTCTATGATGAGGAAAGCCCCAATTTCTTCTCATTTTTACATCAACATCTGAATATGCCCAAATGCCAAAACATGCATCTAATTAGTAGTCAATGGATACTTTCACCAATGTAGTCAATTACTAAATATTTTAGGAATAAGAGCAAAATGTCCAAATCCATATTCAAGTTTAATATCCCTTACCTAAAATGCTCAGAAGGAGAAATGTTTCAGATTTTAGATATTTGTTTAAATTTTGGAATATGTGCATTTTACTTACCAGTTTAGCATCCCTAATCCAAAAATCCAAAATCTGAAATGCTCCAGTGAGCATTTCCTTTCAGCATCATGTCAGTGCTCAAACAGTTTCAGATTTTGGAGCATTTCAGATTTGGGATTTTCAGATTAGAAATACTCCATCTGTATTAGAAACAGTAGCAGTTTTAACTGGTCTGTTCTTAATTTAGAGATCATCAGAATAATCCAAGACAGCATTTCCTGTTCTGCTTTGCTAACAGATATCTCAGAAAGTAGGTGAAAATCAGAAAATAAATAACCTTTGCTCATTATTTTCATCATAGGTGTATCTACTCTTTTCTTTGTTTTCTAGCCAACTTAATTTAAGACTAAAAATTTCTACCTACTTTGAGTACTTGGGAAACCATCTTTTTAGTCTACTTCTTTTTTTTTTTTTTTTTTGAGACGGAGTTTCGCTCTTGTTACCCAGGCTGGAGTGCAATGGCGCGATCTCGGTTCACCGCAACCTCCGCCTCCTGGGTTCAGGCAATTCTCCTGCCTCAGCCTCCTGAGTAGCTGGGATTATAGGCACGCGCCACCATGCCCAGCTAATTTTTTTTGTATTTTTAGTAGAGACGGGGTTTCACCATGTTGACCAGGTTGGTCTCGATCTCTCGACCTTGTGATCCACCCGTCTCGGCCTCCCAAAGTGCTGGGATTACAGGCTTGAGCCACTGTGCCCGGCCAGTCTACTTCTTTTTTTAAAAGGGCAGCATTCTTAAAGAAATTAAATTTCACAAGTATCATTCACGTGTCAGTTCCCAATGTTTACAAAAACTCTTATACAACTCTTGGTAAACATCCCCCAAACACCAACCTTGGATAAAAATACACAATTAAGACTTATTACTGTCCGAGTGTGGTGGCTCCTGCCTGTAATCCCAGCACTTTGGGAGGCTGAGGTGGTTGGATCACTTGAGGTCAGGAGTTCAAGAACAGCTTGGACAACATGACGAAACCCATCTCTACTAAAAACACAAAAATTAGGGGGGCCCAGTGGCACACACCTATAATCCCAGCTACTCGGGAGGCTGAGGCATAAGAATCTCTGGAACTCAGGAGGCATAAACTGCAGCGAGCCGAAATCCTGCACTCTAGCCTGGGAGACAGAGTGAGACTCAGTCTCAAAAAAAAAAAGAAAAAAGAAAAAAAGATGGACCTTATTATCAAAAAGGTCCATCTGTTTTAATGTAATTACTGAATTGCTTCTTTACATGTTTCTACTTTTCAGTACTTTACCATAAATAGACAAACACAGGAAAGAACATAGGCTCTTGAATAAAAAGACCAGGATTTCAACTTGATTCCCAACATGTGTACTAATTATTTTAACCAAGTCCTAAGATGTTTAAGTTTCAGGAGACTCACCTGACAGAGTTAACATACAATGACCAAACAAAAAACAGTTTATGAATGTTATAACTGATTCCACTAAAGATTATAGAGGACATCTTCCCTAGGCATTCCTTCTATAATACAGCAATGCTTACTTTTAGAAAACAAACTTACTGAGAGCTATTCAACTCCCAGTACATCTTTCCAAGTTAGATGCCAAGAATAATAAATTCGTATACTAAAAGATGGGATAAAAAAAAAACCGTTACTCATTTTTACTAATAAATCAATGAATTAACTAAATTTCTTTCAGAAACATATTTTATATCATGAATTACATATATTATTCGTGGCAGAAAGCTTAACAATCTAGCT
Organism: Saimiri boliviensis; assembly: GCF_048565385.1. Taxonomy (NCBI): domain Eukaryota; kingdom Metazoa; phylum Chordata; class Mammalia; order Primates; family Cebidae; genus Saimiri; species Saimiri boliviensis. The sequence goes on from NC_133463.1 coordinate 39,815,690, forward strand.
CTCATATAAGCACTTGTTTAGCAAAATATTTTGCGACCTCTAAAATACTTTTGAAATATTTTCCTGAATAATCCGTAAAGTTTCAAATTATTAGGAAAAATTTCAGGCACTGTAATTTTTAAATTCCAATCATGGAATAGAAGATTAAGAAAGACTGCACAGGCTGGGTATGGTGGCTCACACCTGTAATCACAACACTTTAGGGAGGCAGAGGCAGGCAGATCACTTGAGGTCAGGAGTTCAAGACCAGCAAGTGGTCAACAAGGTGAAACTCTGCCTCTATTAAAAATACAAAAACTTTTAGTTGGGTGTGGTGGTGAGGCAAGGCAATCGCTTAAACCCAGGAGGTGGAGGTCGCAGTAAGCCAAGATCGCACTACTGCATGCCAGCCTAGGTGACAGAGCAAAACTCCATCTCAGAAAAAAATAAAAGACTGCATGATAAGGGAGGTATAGGCACGGATGGATACATCAACTTCATTTACTTTTCCTTTAAACAAGGTGTCATAAATAGCCTTGCTTACCAGTATCATCGGCAGGCTCAGATGTGAGTGGTTTTGGAGCTGGTGTATTTTTGGGTCTGGCAGCAACCTGAGATGGAGATGAAGGTGCATTGTCTCCATTAACTACATACGAGCAGCATGAGTTTTGGACTACAGTGCTTGTAGGTACATGATTATCTATTCCATTAGTGCCTTCGACAGCCAACCTTGAAAAAATAAATGCCTTATTTCAATCATTGAAATACAATTAAACAACATTATATCAGAATTTTCATAAGAATTATTTACTGAGTTCTTACATTCCTTTTTTGTTACTCTATTTTTTCTTTTCAAAGATTCTATTTCCAAACAACTGAGTTCTTATGTTTCAAGTAAAATGATAAGTAAATAATGAACAAAGATATGGCATGTTTTATATTAAAGTTCTAATTACTTTTCAGTTCTAAGTGTATCCATTCTGCAGATAAAACAAATACTGAGATATACAAACATACTAAGTCAAAATACAGTCTCACAATACATTCAAATCATACATTTTAAATATTTATGCCTAATATTAATCTATTTTAAAAGATCTGAAAGTCATTTCAAAAAGTTTATGAAATTACATGAATCATAAAAATCAACTACAAACTACTGTAATTTTTTATTTTTATTTTTTTAGAGACAGGATCTTACTCTGTCACCAAGGCTGGAATGCAGTGGCTCATTGCAGCCTCAGCCTCTTGGGCTCAAGTAATCCTACTGCCTCAGCTTCTTGATCAGCTAGGATCACAGGTGTGCATCACAATGCCTAGCAAATTTTTAAAATTTTTGTAGAGATTAGATCTTCCTTTGTTGCCCAGGCTAATCTAGAATTCCTGGCTTCAAGAGATCCTCCCATCTTGACCTTCCAAAGTGCTGGGATTATAGGTGTGAGCCGTTGTACCTGGCCTCAAACTATTATAACTTTATTAAATCTTGAAAAATGAATGAAAAACTCTATAAATATTAGTTACAAATTAGTATGTACTAGATACTAAAATTATAACTACAGGATGATCAAAAAAAGCTAAATATTATACCACAGAACTATAAAAATGTATAATATATACATTAGCAAACAAATAACTCTAACAACAAAGTCAAACATTTTAAGTCTTATTGGCAGTGGAAGGAGTTGGGCAATTTGGTGAGACACTCATGTTTAAGACAAACAAACAAAAAATTGTAAAGGAGTTGCAAAATACCAAGTAAGTGACCAGGAGAGCTTTTCCAAATAAACAGGTTATCCCATATCTGCTCTTCACAGACCAGCCTGAGCACTATTTTAAAAATATAAACCAGATCAGCATGTCCCTCTCCTGGTTAGTCAACAAATCTTTTGAAAATCAGCCACACCTTTCTCCCAACTCTCTCTCTCTAAACTATTTCTCTCCAAGCTCCTCCTTGCTCACTTTGCATCAGATAACAATTTTACTATCAAAAACATACTGAACAGTCTTCAAATGTTTATTACAAATTATTATATGCCAGGTGGTAAAATGATAACTACGAAATTATCAAGAGGTTAAATATCATTCTCTAGAGTTAGAAAAATTTGTAGGACATAACTGTAAACAAACTCAGGGTCTCTGAAGTTGCTATTTCCTCTGCCTGGAACACTCTTCCCTCAGAAATCTGCACAGACGATTTATTCTTGGCTTTTTAATCTTAGCTCAAATCACAATTCCTCAGAGATGATTCTTTGGCATCTCTTTTAAAAATAGGCTCCCTTCCATTCCTGCCATCTTGTCCTGTTTAAATGACTTCATAGTGCTTATCCCTATGTCCAATTAGCATATTTATTTCTTCTGTTGTTTACTATTTACCTTTTCTTTCCCCAAAAACAGAGTCTTGCTCTGTCATCCAGAGCTGGAGTACAATGGCATGATCTCGGCTCACTGCAACCTCTGTCTCCAGGGTTCAAGCAATTCTCCTGCCTCAGCCTCCTGCATAGCTGGGATTACAGGCATGCACCACCATGCCCAGCTAATTTTTTTGTATTTTTAGTAGAGAGGGGTTTCACCATGTTAGCCAGGCTGGTCTCGAACTCCTGACCTTGTGATCCACCTGCTTCAGCCTCCCAAAGTGCTAGGACTGCAAGCATGAGCCACCACACACAGCCTACTATCTACCTTTATCCCATCAGAGTGTACATTTCATGGGAACAGGGCTGGTATTCTTAGTACTCGGACTAATATCTGGCATCAAACAGGCATTCAGTAAGTATCTGCTGAACGAACAAATAATTAATGAATCCTACCCTCCTTTCCCTTGTCACCTATGTATCTGGAACAAGATGTGTTTAGGAAGTTTGGGCAGGTAAAGACTGAGATGATTGTGATTTGTAAACCCCTCCCCAGTCAGCTAGCAAGAATCAGTGATTCAGAAGTCTAGGTAAAAGAACACATCTGAATTTCTCCTGGTACTGTAGAACTAATTTTCAATTCAAAACATGTTACTATGTAATTGACAATATTTGGTAGTAATTCAAGCTCCTCTACCCATCTAAATTGTTTTTTACTTATATAGACACTAAATATATTTAGTTAAGCCAAATTACATTCAGAAGGCATACTTATCTATTCAAGTGGTCTAATGAGAATCACTGAAGGCAAGTTAGAAGAAATGATACTAATAACTATAGATTAATAAATGTCACACTCTGTCATATACCAGCATGCTTTATTTATTCAAGGTAATGAGTCAATTTTATAACAATATATTTTTATATTTTCAGGTGTTAATTCCACTTAATGTGATCTATTATAAACTTTTATTCAAATTTAAATTACTTCAAACAAAGAACCTATATTAATTGTCATGAACCACGAATGCCAGGGAGTTCCTGAAATGGTAGAATGATGTCACAGAAAAGGCCACATTGATGTCTGAAGGAAGGCCACAATCTGTGGAGCATTTATCTTCTCACGATCTACAGGAGAATGCCAATCCAGAGAGCAGTACGATACCTATTTATCCATAGTATCTGACTGTACTCATAAAATATGCCTAAATACAAATTTTAAAAAGCCATTTTCAATAAAAATCAATAAAACATTGTACATGCTACGACATAAATGAACCCTGAAACATGCTAAGTAAAAGAAGCCAACCACAAAAGGTCACATAGTGCATGAATCCATTTACATAAAATGGCCAGAACAGACAATCCACAGAAACAGAAAGTAGATTCATGGCTGCCAGAAGCTGGGAGCCAGGAAAAATGGAGAGTGACTACTCATACATACATGATTTATCTTCAAGGTAGAATGTTCTGAAATCAGACAGTAGAGAGGGTAACACAACTCTGTTAATATACTAAAAACTACTAAAATGTATACTTTTAAAACGTGAATTTCATGATATATGTATGCAATCTCAATAAAGCTGTAATTTTTTAAAAAGCTGCTTTCAGCCAGGCGCGGTGGCTCACGCCTGTAATCCCAGCACTTAGGGAGGCCAAGGCAGGTGGATCAGGAGGTCAAGAGATCGAGACCATCCTGGTCAACATGGTGAAACCCCGTCTCTACTAAAAATACAAAAAAATTAGCTGGGCATGGTGGCACGTGCCTGTAATCCCAGCTACTCAGGAGGCTGAGGCAGGAGAATTGCCTGAACCCAGGAGGTGGAGGTTGCAGTGAGCCAAGATCGCGTCATTGCACTCCAGCCTGGGTAACAAGAGCGAAACTCCGTCTCAAAAAAAAAAAAAAAGCTGCTTTCACAAGAATTAACCAAATGACATGTTTAGACATAGCTTCTAAATTCTGCGGCAAATTCTAAACTCAGGTAAATTACAAAACTTCTTATTCAGGAAATATGTTCCACATCATGTTGCCATCCATATTCAAATAAAATATTCTACCTGGCATTTGTCCTTGCTGAAGGCTCTCCATTTTCATGTAAGGCATCACCATTTTGCTGTATTTCTACTGAACAACAAGAAAGAAAGAAACTAGATTTTTATATACTTCTTGCTCATTCTTTTCCTTTAAATTTTACAAACATATAAAGTTAGCTTACTGGTTGGAGATGAGCTGTAGTTTGTTAGATTTTCTTGCTCAATCACCAATCCATCAAGCACAACTGTCAATTCACCAGTTTGCGCTATGCCATTCTTGTTTTCCAAGGAAAGTTTTAATTGTTCTTTCACTCTTTCCACTAGAAAGAAGAATATTCTAATTTAAAAGCTTTTGCCACATATAAAAATGATTCAAAAATCAAAACTACATTTCAAGAATCACTTTAATCAGTACTTGACATTTGGAAGGAATTCTTTGCATTTTTATCTATACCACACCAGTATGAATCACTTTGACACCTAGTTAAGTAATTCCTCTTCTCCCCACACCCCATGCTTTCAACATCACCTTTAATTGCTTCTGTGCATATTATAAATTTTGGAGAACATATAAATATATCTAAATAATAAGTGTAGCGATTGTCTAAACTTGCTCTTCAGCTCAAGGCACCACAGAGAACTCTTGTGGTTGAGGCAAAATTTCTGTTCAAAAGTCAGGTAAGTCTGTTTTCAAATTCCAGTTCTGCTACTTACTGGCTGTGTATTGTTATTCAAATGTCTGTAAGCCTTGCTTTCTTAATTACAAAATGGAGACGATGGACTTCAAACTAAAGGGACAATCTTGAGGACCAAATGTAAAACCACACAGACAGCGCCAGCACCACTTCTGATAGTTTAAGTGCTCGATACATGCTAAGTATCGTGACAGTTACCATTTTTATATAAGGACAAATACTTCCTTCCCATTAGTAGAACATGAGGTTCTTATTTAAACTCAAGGTCCTTTTGCTTCAACTTCTATGTTATACTATGTATTTAGACTATGTATTAAACTATATATTAGACTATATATTAATAGTTATTAGTGGGGGCTTGGAGAAATGAGATGAAGGTAAAAGGATACATAGCTTCAGTTAGAAGGAATTATTGTTTCTTTGAGATACTGCACAGTGTGATGTATATAGTAAATAATGTGTTGTACATTTCAAAATTGCTAAGAATAAATTCCAAATGTTCTCACCACACACAAAAAAAAGTAAGTATTTGAAGTGGTGGATATGTTAATAAGCTTGCTTTAATTATTTCACATTGTATTAATGGATCATAACATTACTGTGTACCCCATAAATACATACAACTATAATTTGTCAATCTATAATTAAAAAATAAAAACTAAAAGAGAAAGTTATCAATGATCACTTTATTATTCAAACTGAGGCCAAATACCTCAATCTGATCTTCAGTGGCTTTCTGTAGTTTTTGCAATCATGGGACATTTCATGATTTAGATAAAGTCCTTAACTTTGATCTTTCCTATATTTAACAAATTTGGGTGGGGAGGGGAGTTTCTCTGTTACGAAATGACCAGCATAAATATGTTCACAAGTTATCCATGTATAGAAAAGACAAGACAAAAATCTAGAACTACTAATCACTGGACAGAAATTCTTTGTGGCCAGGCCTGGTGGCTCACACCTGTAACCCCAGCACTTCGAGAGGTCGATGTGGGAGGATCACTTGAGCTCAGGAGTTTGAGATCAGGAACACAGTGAGATCCAGTCTCTACAAAAAATTTAAAATTTAAGGCCAGGCACAGTGGCTCACGTCTCTAATCCTAGCATTTTGGGAGGCGAGGTGGGCGGATCACTTGAGGCCAGGAATTCAAGACCATCCTGGCCAACATAGCAAGACTCTGTCTCTATTGAAAAAAAAAAAAAAAAAATTAAAAAACCAGCCAAATGCAGTGAGGTGTGCCTGTATTCCCAACTACAAGGAGGCTGAGAGGAGAGGATCCCTTAAGCCCAAAAGTTCAAGACTGCAGCAAGTGATGATGGCACTACTGCACTCTAGTGTGAGTAACAGAGAGAAATCCTGACTCAAAAAAGAAAGAAGGAAAGAAAAAGAAATTCTTTGCAAAAAAACGCTTAAAACATGTAACAAAAGAAGGCTTTATAGAATACCCCAATCATCTGTAGCACCATGGACCTCATTTCTACCTTACATCCAAACAAACAAACAAACAAACAATGAAAACAACCAGAGAAACTAAAGGAAATATAAAAACACACACACAAAAACTACAAAAGCGGCCAGGCGTGGTGGCTCATGCCTGTAACCCCAGCACTTTGGGAGGCCAAGGCAGACAGATCATGAGGTCAGGAGATAAACACCATCCTGGCCAACATGGTGAAACCCCGTCTCTACTAAAAATACAAAAAAATTAGCTGGGTGTGGCAGCATGCAACTGTAGTTCCGGCTCCTCAGAAGGCTGAGGCAGGAGAATTGCTCAAACCCGGAAGGCGGAGGCTGCAGTGAGTCGAGATCGCGCCACAGCACTCCAGCCTGGGCGCCACAGCACTCCAGCCTGGGCGACCCAGTGAGACTCCATCTCAAAAAACAACAAGAAGAACAACCACACTACAAAAGCATGAATTTCAGCTTTCTCCAATAATCAATATCTGAAGAAAACTATACTGACCAACATTCAATTTGATTCTTGTCATCTCCCATGATTTCAAGTGCCTGGAATTTGGTGATTTGGCTTCTCCCTGAAATATATAGCTGTTTGAAAATGTTCCTAAAGAATAGCCTTTTAAAATCTCTTTAGTGTATGTTTCTTGGTAAATTCGTTCATTTTTATCTGTAAATGTTTGCATTCTCATCCTCAAAAGACAGACTTGTTGGGAATACAATTTTATACTGGTAATGATTTCCTCTCAACTCTTTGAAGACATTTTCCCACTATCTTCTCCTATTACTAATTCTGCAATTCTAATTCATAAATCTTTACAAATAACCTGTTTTTCTCTACAGCTGCTTTTTAAATCTATTTGTCTTTGATGTTACACATTTCACTATGATATGTCTAGGCATGACTTTCTCTTTGCTCTCTTGTTTGGGACAGTAAGACTCTGTGGATTCATCTTTTTCATTTGTGTTCAAAACTTACAGCCATTCTCTCTTAAAATATCTCCTCTACTCCACCTTTTGTTCAAGGGATCAGCAAATTAAGGTTTGTAGGCTAATATCTGGATGATTCCTTATTTTTTATAAGTTTTATTTGAACACAGTTATGCTCATTCATTTATTTATATATATATATATATATATATATATATATATATATATTTTTTTTTTTTTTTTTTTTTTTTGAGATGTATCTTGCTCTGTAGCCCAGGATGGAATGCAGTGGTGCCATCTTGGCTCACTACAACCTCCACCTCCCAGGTCCTAGTTCAAGCAATTCTCCTGCCTCAGCCTCCTGAGTGGGTGGGATTACAGGCACACGTCACCAGGCCCAGTTAATTTTTGTATTTTTAGTAAAGACAGGGTTTCACCATGTTGGCCGGGCCGGTCTTGAACTCTTGACCTTGTGATCCACCCACCTCAGCCTCCCGAAGTGCTGGGATTACAGGCATGAGCCACCATGCCCAGCCTCATTTACATATTTTCTATGGCTGCTTTCAGCCATATGGCAAGTTAATAGGTGCAACAGAAACCATGTGACCTACATGCTCAAATGTTTACAATTTGGTTCTTTATGGAAAACCTCTGCTTATGGTGGCTTATTCCCTCGTTTATTCTTTAACGTTAGCTTAAACTAATTTTAAGCTAATTTTTACCAGTGGTTTGATGGTATGCCCTAATTTTACACTGGTTTGATAGTATACTCAAGAGTTTACACTAGATGAGTTCAAGCTCAACTCCCTTATCTCTGGCTATTAGCCAAAAGTTCAGTGTCATGAAATTTGCTATCAGCATGGCCAACTATTCTAATTCTGGTTCATAAGGTTTTCTTTACCCCAACCCCCTCATCTCCTGGCTTTTTTTTTTTTTTTTTTTTTTTTTTAAAGAATGGGCCTCTACCTATTTGCAAAATCATCAATGTCACAAAGATTTGTTCAATCTAGAACCTAGCTATTCTGCAGTGGAAGGGCATTTACAGTATATATTATTTCACAATTCTGAACATGGAAAGTTGAAGTATTACATTTTGGATCATAAAACTGGAAGGACAATCACATAAATAATTCCCATCTACATGTGTATGTATATGTGTGGGTGATTAAGGTAACTAAGTGATTAAGGTAGTCCTGTCCTAGGGGAACTCACTCTTGTAAGGCAGAAGCTGATTTTTTTTTTGTACCTCCTAGACATTTTTCCTTAGCGTTAATACAGCAACTTGAGACAGAACAATTTAAGTCTCTGAGGAGGTAAGCATATAACTAGGTCATCTGTCCTATAAATCATGGATTTGCTGAAAACACGTGTTTCACAGATTTCTACTTAGCTCAGAGCCACATTTTGAAGCAGTTTTTAAAATTGCTCAAACAATGTATTATCTATTGCTGAGTAACAAATTATCCTAAAATTTACTGGCTACAAATAACAATAATCACTCAATATTGCCAGGAACTCAAGAGGGGCACACATACATCTGGCAGGTGGGTGCTGGCTGCTGAGAGGAGACCTCAGTGCCCCTCCACAAGGCGTTGTGAGGGTCTTCCCAAGGGTGGCTGATTTCCTATGGTAAGTACTCGAAGAGAACAAGGCAAAAGCTGAAATACCTATACAACTAAGTCTCAGAGATTGTACACCATCACTTCTGCCATAATCTATTGGTGACATATATCATCTCTGACTCAGTGTGGGAGGGGACTACAGAAGGATGTTAAAATATCAGAAGGTATGAATGCCTGGGGCCATTTAAGAGGCTGACCAACATACTCATAAGCATGAGAAAAATAGAATTTTTAGAAACAAAATGAACCCATTAGGTTACATAGCTTGTAAATGACAGTCTCAACAATAGCAAGGTTTTCTAATTCCTAAGTCTTTTCATTACAGCATGTTATGAGTTGATGACGTTTAACAACTTACAAAGGTAAGCTCCCACTTCCTACCATGTAACAAAAAATTTCAGAATTTATAAAGGAAATTAAAGTAAAAATAAAACAATATAGATAACTATCAAAACTAGGGATCGGAAGCGATCCTCTGCACAAAAATAATATAAGGTTAATAAAATTTAATGACTAGAAAAATATTAAACTTGCATAAAACAAAACTCACAATAAAAAAATAAAAAGGTCAGCTGGGCATGGTGGCTCATGCCAGTCATGCCAGCACTTTTGGAGGCTGAGGCAGGTGGTTCACTTGAGGCCAGGAGTTTGAGACCAGTCTAGCCAACACAGAGAAACCCTTTCTCTACTAAAAATACAAAAATTAGCCAGGCGTGGTGGCGCATGCCTATAGTCCCAGCTACCTGGGAGGTTGAGGCAGGAGAATCGCTTGAACCCGGGAGGCAGAGGTTCCAGTGAGCCGAGATCACTCCACTGCACTCCAGCCTGCTCAACAGAGTGAGACCCTGGCTCAAAAATATAAATAAATACAAATTAAAAAAGAAAAAGGCTAATGATTAACTGAGAGAAAAAAAAATAAGAGCTCTTATAAATCAGTGAGGAAAAAAACTAAACAACCAATAAAAAAATCTACAAAGAACATGAAACCACCATAAATGGTGAAGTATGAATGACTAATAAACATCTGACCTTATTAATAATCAAAGAAATGCTTTGATAATAAAACTCCTCATCTTTTTTATCTATTAATGTGTTAAGTATTTTCAAATGGGTGCTGTCATATGCTACAATTTGTACACAAATTAGTAGAACCTTTCAGGAAGGCAAGCTGAACTTTCTGAAAACTTTTCATTTCCTTTTACCTCCTCATCATTTCAATACAAAAATTTTTTCTAAAGAATAAAGAGGCACTTACATCAAGGAATATGAAAATACTGTTTATTCAAAGTTTTGAATTCAAAATATCTGAGTTTGTGTTGATAGCAAATGAATTTATAAAACAAAACTTGTCATAGTAAGCTAAATAAATAACTAAACTAAATAAGGAAATTCATTCCGTTAATAAGGCTAAAGAAAATTATAATATAAAATCAAATTTGACTATGCTCTGTCCATTACCACAAATGACACATTTCTCTGGTGTATTTCCCCACCATTCAATATAAAGAAAGAATTATTCATTATAAATCATTGTGGACATAATTTACTTTGAAATGAACTTAATGGATTTCAACATGCTTTTCTTGACAAAAACTAAGTTCTTGGCGCTATTAACACCCTTAAAAAAAAAATGTTACTCTAATTATCAGCATTTAAATGGCAGCCATCTCACTCCTCTCTGAAATATTTAAAATATTTCTCTCAGCCTCAAAATCAGAACACAAAGTGAAGTTCTATATATACTCTAACGTGTATATTAGCTATACTATTCTATAGTTTTCACCTATGGGTATAGTGACAAAGATTTTCTCTTTAATCAAACTCCAGTCAGGGTTCTCAGGGCCTTCCTGACTAGGCTTTAATCTTGGTCTAGAAAAACTGCAAACTCAGCACTAATGATTTCATCCACAACTCCCAGCACCACTACCACCACTGAACACACACTAAAAGACTTGAGCAAGCACTACTATAGTTCCTAACGGCTCAAGGCTCTTAGGGATGACCCTAACTCCCCTTAAAATACCTGCCTGAGAAAGTTTACGGCTGCCAAACGAATTTACTGTCTCTTATAGCCATCACCTGATGATAGGCCCCTGAATACTGTTCCTTAAAGCATTTACTTAAAAGGGATTACAATGGTAAATCCTTCCTCTGTCTCCCATAACATGTGAGTGTCTTTCTCAATGCCCTGAAAGACATTCTTTTAAAATATAATCTGGAAGTATAGGGCTTTTGTCTCCCTGTCTCTGTGGAAGGATAGAATCCTGACTTCATTACTTGCCAGCTACCAAATACAAGGGACTAATCGCATTTACACTGACCAAGCTTTTGTAATTTTTCATTTTCCTGACTCCACTGAGATTCCATTGACCCTCCCATCCCCACTCCATTCTCCTTTCAAATGACCCAGTAACCTCTATACAAATCAAAGTTGAGTTCAGTTCATGCTGGAATCTCCTCCTTATTGCAAAAAGGAATACTGATTAAAATATGTCCTGATCACTCTAAACAATGTCCAGCTTTGTTTATCTGTGACAACAGAGGGATTTTTTCCCTTCGTATATAAGAAATAGTGAGGCTGAGTAAATGAAACATACCTCAGATATCAGTATGTCATACTGATGACATAAAGGAAAGAAAGCTAAAAATGCCACACACCTTTGCAGAGCCAAATAAATAATTTCCATAGTTTGGAATGTTGTTCAAGTGATCTGAACACAGAACTGAAGGTTAACTGAAGCACAAATGATGGCTTAAATCCACAAACATTCTGAGACAATGTATTAGAGGACTACAGGAGAAAAAGCTTTGGGCATCAATCAACTAGGCTTATTCTACAGAACAGATGAAGGTTAAGAAGTGAAAGCTCACTAGGACTTAAATGTGAAGTAAAACAATCTCCCTAATAGCCACAGTTAGTTGGATTCTGGGGAAAACATATAAATAATTTATGTTGGTTAGTCTGGGGTTTTATTTAAGGTTATAAATGGCTATTAACAATTACCATCAAGGATCAAGAAATAAAAAATTGTAAAAATAGAAAAAATACCTATTCAAATAAATCACTCCCCTACCATTACCCCAAATATATCAGAAAAGACTGGTATAAAACCATGAAATATATGAGAAAACAGCAGGGAGCCTTGAACAGAGGAAGAAACTTGCTTCCTAAATTTGAAAAGGAACAAATGACCTCAACAACTGCAAAATCTATTTTCGTATGGTAGATTGTTTGGTTCCTATTATGGTAGAAAGGGGCACTGGTCAAAAACCACATATTCTTTCTGTGTTTTGTATGTTTCTTCCTAAAACTCAGTAAATGTTTATTTAATGAAGAAAAGTCCCAGATCTGAGAAAGTAAAAAAGCACAATTAATTTTAGGAGTTTCTAACTTTAAGCAAGTTATTACAGCATATCAGAGGTAAAATATGCAACTTCTTAGAAGATGGGAAGCTTTGAATCAAATATATCAAAATAACAAAGGCATCTTTATTTTTTAAAAATCATCAATAAGAAAAGTCTATTAACTGTTAGGCAATGGGAATATAAAATTAAAAAGCAACTCAGGTCTGATTTAAAGGACTGCAGAATTCAAAAGAATAAATCCTTATATGAAAAACTTTTAAAACCTGAGGCAAATAAAATAAGAATTATTGGTTAATATAATCTGCCAAGATTTTAAAATAAAATTATAAGAACTACTATAAATGATTTTGTGAAAACTAAAAATACAATGGAAACCATAAAAATTTCAAAACAATATTGGAAGCAATAAAGAAAGAAATGACAAACAATATCTATCGAAATCAGAACATAGGCCAAACAGATGACACAGTGAAATACACAGGGGGGAAAAAAAGCAATATGATTAGATTGTATCAGTAAATGCGCCAGAGGAAACACAAAAGAAAATAGCAGCAAATCATAATGAAGGAGAAAACAAACAGATTTCAAACTAACAATTAAGAAAATACTCAAAGAGCTTCCAGAATTGATCCTTACAAAAAAGACAACGTAGCCAAGCGTAGTAGCATCAGGAGGCTGAGGTGGGAGGATCGCTTGAGTCCAGGAGTTAGAGGATACAGTGCACTAGGATAGCACCTGTGAACAGCCACTGGTCTGGGCAACATTCAAAAAAGAAAAAAGAAAAATACAACCTGATACCTAGTGATAAAAAAATTAAAACTCTATGTAAAAGAAACATAAAAGTAAGTAGGAAGGAACAAAAACCTATTTTTAAAAAAAGGTAGAGACAAATTCTGATTTTGCAATTCACACAAAATAGTCTGAGACTGTACTGACCAATACAGTAGCCAGAGGCTTCATACAGCTATTTAAATGTAAATTTAATTAAAATAAAATAAAGTTTAAAATTAAGCCCTTTAGTTCTACTAGCCACATTTCAAATGCTCAGCTGCCATACATGACTAAAGGCTAAAAACTGGATAACACAGATATAGAACATAACCATCACTGCAGAAGTTCTATTAGACAGCAGCCTTTAGAGAAGGGTGCTTAAATAAAGCTTACTTTTCATTATGAAGATGGAATAAAATTATATAAAAATATAAAACACTAGCCAGGTGTGGTAGCTCACACCTGTAATCCTAGCACTTTCAGAGGCCAAGGCAGGCAGATCACTTGAGGTCAGGAGTTTGAGACCGACATGGCCAACATGGTGAAACCCCATCTCTACCAAAAATTACAAAATGAGCCAAACATGGTGGTGCATGGTAGTGCTTGTCTGTAATCTCAGCTACTCAGGAGGTTGAAGTGGGAGAATTGCTTGAACCGAGGAGGCAGAGGTTGCAGTAAGCCAAGATCACACCCCTGCACTCCAGCCTAGGTGAGAGTGAGACCCTGTCTCAAGGGAAGAAAAAAAGAAAACAAACATATCTATAATATGAATGTGTCGGTAAAATTCAACAGCACTGGGATTACACAAGAATATATTTTAAAAGATTAGAAATCAAGACTATGGTGAGGACAAGTGGTAATTTAAAGCAGAATCTACAGAATCTGTGTTATTATTCACAGACTGACTACTTTGGTACTCCCTTCTACCTTTTCCACAAGATTCTTGGTATTTTATCCCTTAAGTGGTTCTAATATAAGTATCTTTCCAATAGAAGATAAATGTCTAATACACAGGACCACTGCTAATGAAAGAATGTGAAAATAAGGGTCATTTAAGATATATACAGCAACCAACAAAAATAATTTAAGTTAAAAAAAAGTTGGACCACCTCTGCCTCAGTCTGATGGCATATCACAAAATTCTTATGTTGAAACTTAATCAGCACTGTGGTAGTGTTAAAAATTAGCATCTTTAGGAAGAGACTAAGTCAAAAGAGCAGGGATCTCATGGATGGGATTAGGGCCTTGATCAAAGGAGGGCCGAGGGAGTGGGTTTGCCCTCTTCTGTCCCTTTTGCCATGTGAGGACAGTGTTCATTCCCTTCAGAGGACACAGCAACAAAGTGCCATCTTGGAAACAGGAACTGGATCCTCTCCAAACTCGAACCTGCTGGCGTCTTGACCTTGGGTTTCCAGATCCTAGAACTATAAGAAATCAATTTCTGTTCTCTATAAATTACCCAGTCTCAGATATTTTGTTATAGCAGCACAAATGCAGTAAGACAGTATCTACAGAAAAAATTTAATCCCTACATCTGAATGATACTTGGTTTTTTCAGTTATAGTTATTATAATTAGTTTATGTTTTCATTTGTAGAATTATTAATTATACCTCCACACCATTCCAAAACAAATTTTGGGCAAGTTTAAGTGCATTTATGTTGAAAGGTAAGGACAGTTAATTAAAAGTTACATTCCAAAAGCACTTAGACAAAAACAGTGAGTATACCACAGGGCCTGCATCATTGTCAAGACCCGCCCCCACTCCGCACACAAACACAAAGAAGAAGGAAAGGAAAGGAGGGGTCAGCCTGCTATATGAGTGGAACATAAAATGTGTACTCAGGCTCCAGTACAGCAGCTATTCACAGGCACAATGATAGTTCACTGCAGCTTTGAACTCTGGGCCTCAAGAGATCTTCTTGCTTCAGCCTCCTTAGAAGCTATCTTACACATAATTTTTAGGCACTCTCCATAACAATTCCATCTATGTTAAAGAATGAACTAAAAAATACACTAAACAAATGTATAATTATTGAAAATAACAAGGACATGATTAGTGACAGGCTGCTTTCAATATAGGAGAACCAACAAAGCTATTCAGAAGACAATAAGAAGACTAGCTGGACGGTGCTGTCAGGGTATAAAGATGTAAGCAGGAAATAAGACAAAGTGAACTAAGACTCTGTAAGGCACTGAAACCAGGAGTTGAACTTGATCTTACAGAAAAATGATTTTCAAACTGGTTTCAGGAGGAGGGTCCTCCCAGAAATTAACTCAGGAACTGCTGCAGATAACAAGAGTAAGGGTACATGAGCATGTTCATGACTGTGCTGTTTAATACTGCTGTATGCTTCACATAGAGTAAAATTTTTATATAGAGTAAGATTCCATAGTAAGATTTTACTTGAATAAGCAAGTTTCTCTGTTAACATCTTAAAAATATCTTCGGCTGTGGACTGTAAGAAGCACTGAAAAAACACAAGTGAATAATATAGTCTCTACTTCCAAGTTGCTCATTAATTCCATTTTGTTTGTGGTCTACAACTGTTATAATAAATGTTACCTGAGATTCCTACAATAACTTTCCCATATGTCCTTTCATCCTTTAAAATTACCCTTGAGAGCCCCCACATACACTTCTGGTCACAGTCACCTGCTCAATATTGTAATCTACTTTCAAGGACTTTAATCCTGTCCGCCATTCATTCACACCATGGGCTTTTAAAAAAATGTCTTGCCAGAAATTATACTGGAAGTTTTCATGCATGCTAGATCCAAGGTACTTCCTATCACAATCCTATCCTTTATAGTGGGCAGATGAAGAGGACTCAATCAAACACAGCTGCATAAAATCCAAGCCTACTCCTCAATTACTCAGGTAGGTTGAATAAGAGCAGTATTAATTCATAATCCAAACATTACCATTCTAACCTAATTATTTACTTTATTTTAACAGTTACCGCATTTCTAGCAGTCTGCATTCATTCACACCATAAACTTTTTTTTTTTAAATGTCTTGCCAGAAATCATACTGGAAGTTTTCATAATGCTAGATCCAGGGTACTTCCAGAAGAGCTAGACTGTCCTTGGCTGTGTTCTCTTCTTTCATTGCCTCAACATCTAAAAACTCAGTCTACTTTCTTTCCTCTCAGGAGATTCCTCTTTCACTTCGTCCCTTAAAAATCTATTCTCTGCAAGGTGAGGAACATAGACACACTGCAGAACATCCCTCCACTGGGCCCTTCTTCACAAATATATACATTTTATTCAAGGTGCTATCAAACACTTTCTGTATACGGCACACCTCAGAAACATAATACCTCTAATCAATAATCTTGCCCCTCAAATCAGAGTTTAAGGATAGGAACAAAAACTGTTTTTGGTACTGAATATTTTTATTCATCAGTACGTTGTCATGTTTTCCTTGGGCTATCTATTTTGTTCTTAGCAGTTTTTGTTTACTGCTTTTTTTTTGAGACAGCGTCTCATTCTGTCACTCATACTTGAATGCAGTGGTATAATCTCAGCTCACTGCAACATCCACCTCCTAGGCTCAAGCAATCCTCCCACCTCAGCCTCCCAAGTAGTTGGGACTACAGATACATGCCACCATGCCCAGCTAGTTTTTTGTATCTTTGATAGAGATAGGGTTTCATCATGTTGCCCAGGCTGGTCTCAAACTCCTGAGCTCAGGTAATCCACCTGCCTCGGTTTCCTGAGGGATTATAGGCATGAGCCACCATGGCCAGTCTGTTTACTTCATTTTAAAGGTAACTATATAACACCCCCAAAATTTAACTGGACCTCATTCAACTGATACCCAACTAAAACTCAGAGTACAAGTGCTAAACCAAAGAGGCTGGATCAAAGGCAACCAAGAATTCTATCATTCATTTATAGAAGTATTTTTAAATTGCTTCAAGGCTGTCTTAAATCATATTAATTTTATGTTACTTTTAATAAAAATTAAGCAGCTAAGAATCAGAAAACATGTTTTAATCACAACCCGGTAGTTACATGTATACGCTTGAGCAAGTCACTTAGATTAAAAAATTAAAGTAATTTTAATTACTCTAAATTATTTGAATTACTCATTTGTCTATAAAATGAATGACTAAAACTAATACCCACAGGTGTCTTCTATCGTTGAAGGATTATGATTCTACTATGAGATTTAATTCTTCAAATAAATTTATTTACCTTTTGTTTGGGGCTGAATTGTGCCCCCTACCAAATTTGTATGTTAAAGTTTTACCCTCTATTACCTCAAAATGTGACATTTTAGATATCAGATTTTTGAAGAGGTAATTAAGTTAAAATAATGTCATCATCATGAGCTCTAATCTAATGACAGTGTCCTTATAAGGGGAAATCTGGACACAGACATATATACAGAGGGAAGACCATGTGAAGATACAGGGAAAAGATGTCCACCTACAAGCCAAGGAGCAAGACCTCACAAGAAAACCAACCCCACTAATACATTAATCACAGACTTCCAGCCTCCGGAAATGTGAGAAAATAAATTTCCATTGTTTAAAACACCCAGTCTGTGGTATTTTGTTATGGCAGCCCTTGCAAACTAATTTACTGACTTCTTAAGTGTGCAGGATGCTACTACTACAATTTCTGAAGCCTTCTACTCACTGTATCCATGTTTATTAAATTTCATTTTTCCTGAGTATATCCTACTCAATTAAATCCTAAGAGATAATTTTTATTTATTATTTATTTATTTATTGAGACGGAGTCCCGCTCTGTCGCCCAGGGCTGGAGTGCAGTGGTGCAATCTCAGCTCACTGCAACCTCCACCTCATCAGCTCAAGCAATTCTCCTGCCTCAGCCTCCCAAGTAGCTGGGATTACAGGCATGTGCCACCATGCTTAGCTAATGTTTGTATTTTCAGTAGACGGGGTTTCAACCATCTTGAACTCTTCACGTCAGGTGATCCGTCCGCCTTGGCCTCCCAAAATGGTGGGATTACAGGTGTAAGCCACTATGCACAGCAGAGGTAATTTTTAGTTTATACAAAAACTAAGGGTTTCATTTTGAAGTGTATTGACATTACAAACTTCCTAGGATCATTTGGAAGATAGTTATCTTTATATATGGAGGTTTAGTAGAGTCTAACATAACAATTGAAAACGATCTAGATGTCCAACAATGGGAACATGGTTAAATAATAATAATCCAGGCAAGCTACTGTATACTTACAAAACTTATTACTTATTTCTGTACCAAGATAAATTGCATGACTCATTGAGAAAAAAAAAGCCATGGCATAACAGAGAATCAAACTTACCAAGCTTTAAGAGAAAAAAAAGTTTTAAGTCAAATATATAAAAATTACTAAGGCTTATACTAACTACTAATGACTATTTGTAATTATTGTAAGACATATATTATATTTTAAGTCAATTCTTTATTTCCAAACACTGTATCACAACTGTTCTTTAAGTGACATGTGGATTTGCAGAAAGAACTTTTTTAAAGATCAACTTGTTATTTTCAACATTAGCATTTCATCCCTTACTTCATTCAGCAAACCTACTTTTACGAATTAGTAAGAAAATCTCTAAGGAAATAAGCAGAGCAAAAATATTCATGGATTTGAGCAAAAGCATATTTTGAGTGAAATGTTACAAGCTAAGTGTCAGACAACAGGAAACTAGATAAATTATGGTATGAGAAATCATTATATGGTACTTAAAAATCATTAACTAGAGCCCTGGTTTTTTTTGTTTTTGTGTGTGTGTGTGTGTGTGTGTGTGTGTGTGTGTGTGTGTGTTTGAGATGGAATCTCACTCTGTCACCTAGGCTGGGAGTGCAATGGTGCAATCTCAGCTCACTGCAACCTCCACCTCCAGGGTTCAAGCGATTCTCCTGCCTCAGCCTCCCAAATAGCTGGGACTACAGGGGCATGCCACTATGCTGGCTAATTTTTGTATTTTTGGTAAAGATGAGGTTTTGCCATGTTAGCCAGGCTGGTCTCGAACTCCCGACCTCAAGTGATCTGCCCACCCTGGCCTACCAAAGTACTGGGATTATAGGCATGAGTCACCACTCCCAGTCAGAATCCTGGTTTTTAATATTCAGTGAATCACACATTTTGAGAATCTGATAAAAGCTATGAATCCTCTCCCCAGAACTGCACACATACGTATATACCCCCATGTTTTTACATATAATGATAGTAGGTTTACAAATAATTAAAATCTAAACTACCTTAAAAATCCCAATCTAGAAAAACTATCATGGAAACATATTTATAGTATATTGTTAAATTTCTAGAAAGCAGAGGATAAACCAGCAGATACAAAGAAGAAAAACCTATGTTTGTGTCTATGAAAAAGAAAAGGACAGAGATCAAATTATTAAGATTGGGTATCCCTGGACAGTAAAATTATACAAAATTTTATATTACTTTATAATTTCTATCTTCTTCATATTTTTTACAATAAATTAATTATATAATAATAAAAGACTTAAGTATAATTTATTTTACCCAAATAAAATTATTAGTCAAATGACAAAAGAGTAGGATCACATAATGATAATTTTCTCAAGTTTTAAAGTATATAATAACAAGAAATAATAAATGACTGATGATCACTGATAACAGGGTACTTGTGGACGACTAAGATCACTTTGTAAATCCACAGAATGGAGAAATATTTCCTATTTCATATAATGCCACAAAGTTAATCAACCACAAGCAATAACTGAAGTTCTTTAGGAATACAAAACTATGTTTTTGCTTTTAGGCTTTGGGGTATGTTCAAAGTGTCTAAAATAAACTTATAAAAAAATAAAGATTAGAACAAAAAACTTACATTTTCTATTGTGTATTAACAGAGCTTGTTTCAAATCTATTGTTGCTTTTCCTAATAAAGCATCTGCTTTTAAAGTGTGATGGCTCCAAACTCGAAATTCCAATGTAGTCTGTGGCGTAACATTTCTGAAAGGGTAAAATTGTAACAAAAATACAGGAGTAGACATCATCATTATATTAATACATAACAATTCCTATTAAACCATTTATTTTAGTAATGTTTTAAAGACCATGAATTCTATTTATTTTAAAAGAAATATTGTATGAAACAGGAAACTACCTGAATCATAAAGAAAAATATTTTACTTTCAAATACATTAAGACTTTAATAATAGATGAGGATTTTTGGAATTAGCAAGCCAAAACACCAACACAAAAGTCTTATTGAGACTTCACAGTAACACTGTTTCTATTTGAACAAATGTCTAAAGACTTATATAATACTTTTGCTATACACAAATTTATATCATTATATTTTGAAATGCCAAAATTAAGAATGACTAATTTTCAGTCCTCTTTCTGTACCAAAACAGAGAAAATGTCTATATGGAAATAATTTGGTTTATAAAGCAAAGCAAGCAACATTATGCATCCTCTCCTTTTAAAAAAATTAACCAAACATTTCTCCATACTTTAAATTGTTGATCCATACTTTAAAAATCACTCATTACTTTTAAGTCATTTTACAAAATAAAAAACATATTCCAAAAAACACACCCCCTTCTGAAAGATTCTGCATCCTTTATATAAGGTACTTACACAGTTAGCTGTTCATCCCATTTTGGATTAGAAGAACTACTGGATTTTGCTGTTTTCCTAATTTCTCCATCTACAACTACTTCTGTATATATTGCTGTTCCAAACCAGTTCTTTTTTCTTTTAAGTTTGGCACTAGAAACTAACAGAAAAATGATAATTCACTAGTGAGTATGTGTTGCCAAAAAGTCGTACTGCACACTAATTAATCAGTAAGAATGGGGTTGTACTTCTTGTGCAACTAGAACTCTTCTGATTGGCAGAATGAAGGAACAATACAAAAGGGCTATTGATAATGCCTGAGAGCCATTTGAATAAAACTGAATAACAGTTTTATTGAGGTATAATTCACATACCATATAATTCAACCACTTAAACTGTACAATTCAACGGTTTTACTACATTCAGAGTGGCACAACTATCACCACAATCAATTTTAAAACATTTTTGTTGCCACAAAAACAAACTCCATACTATTAAGCAGTCACCCTCCTTTCTCTTCCCAATCAACCCTCTCCCCACCCCCATCCCTAGGCAGCCACTATCCGACTCTTCATCTCTTTAAATTTGCCTATTCTGGACATTTCATATAGATAGAAGCATATAACATGGGGTTTTTTTGTGACTGGCTTCTTTCACTCAGCATTACATTTTCGAGGTTCATCTATATTGTAACATACACCAGTACTCCACCGTTTTTCTTGCCAAATAGCATTCTATTATACGGGTATACAATATTTTATCTACCATCAACTGATAAATATCTAAATTGCTTCCACTTTGTGGCTGTTGTGCATAAAGCTGTTATGAACATTTGTGTGCAGGCTTTCGTGTGGACATATGTTTTCATTTCTCTTGGGCATATACTTTGAAGCAGAATTGCTGGCTTATATGGTAATCCTCTGTTGAGTAACTGCCAGGCTATTTTCCAAAGTGGCTGCACCATTTTATATTCCTATCAACAGTATATACTGATTCTTCCACACCTTTACCCAACAACTGCATTAAAGGTCAAGGGAAAAGTGTCTTCAGATGCAACATCCCCATTAACACCCTGCCACATAGGATTAACTTGTCTTTCTGAAATTGCATAACTGTGGCACTTTTTAAAAAATGCTTTAATCCTTTACCTGCAGAGTTAGCTTCAAAAAGAAGAAAAGTAGAATTGATATTTTCAAATAAAAACTTAAAAATTAAAGTGTCATTATAAAAGTTAATCCTAACCCCTTCTAGAAAGTGAATTTTAAATCTAATGTACCTGAGATACGAAGAAATTAGGGACTATCTACTTTCTGGGCAAAATACCGATGACCAGGCAGTAAGAACAACTTACCAAGATCACCTCCATAATCAATTACCTATGAACACCTTAGGTCAGAGATGAGGAAGGGGAAAGCCTCTTTCATGTCAACCCACTGGATGTTAAGGATATGAAAACAACCAAAGCTATGTAAGCTTCCTTTCTATTGGAAAAGAATAATAATCTAAATAAAGAGTCACACAAATAAATCACTGAAATATAATGTGACAAATGCAAGACTCAAACCAAATACTATATTTAAGTACTGGCAACATAGCAATTAAAGAGTGTTCAATGTTATGTCTGAAGTGCTACTATCAGTGTCTTAGTAAAACTCATTTCCATCTTTCAGTGTTCTAATCTTCTTTAAGTTCAGTACAACTGGACTAATATGAAGGCCCAGATTTGCCCTCTCCCAAGAAACTCCCCAAGATTCTTTGAATAAAAGTGCTCATACATTTCTTTAGTACGTGTAGGTCTTAACCACATAGCAGAAGACTGGAAGAAGGGGCAGGCAGTACAAAATGGTGTTAAAAATGTAAGGTTAGACACATTTGGGTTCATTTTTCAACTGTGCCACTTACTAGAAGCCTGACCATAGTCAGTCGATCAATTTCTCCATACCTTACTTAAAAACTTAGAAAAGCAGTAGTACCTGATTCTTAGTATTGGTGAGTGAAGGCATGCAAAGCGCTATCACCATCAATGAATGCCTGGCATCCAACAATGGTAGCTGATTATATAGTATTAATTCTTTTGAGTTCATTGCAGATCCATCCAAAACATGTCCACTGAATAGCCTTAATTAACAAAATGCTCAACAATATTATAAGCTGGTAAGGTAAGAAAAGAGATTTTTAAAAGATAATAATCTTTAATATCATGAGGAATTTATAATGTGCTAGCAAAAATGTATATATAAATAACTATATACTGTGTTTTAAAATTACTAGAAGACCTTATTATTAAAAAAGTTGTTCTAGTTAGTAGAATATAGAGTTTTCTTTTTCTCATTTAATGAGTTTTCTTTGGTGTTATACCCAGAATGTCCTCCACTCTAAAGTTACATAAATATTTTTAAACTATCAGAAAATGAATCACGTGTGGGAGGTAGGGGGAGTTAACTTAAAAATCCCACTCACAATAATGTCCCCTCAAAAAATCTAGCAACAAGCTTAAGAAATAGTAAGAGTCACATGAAGAGAACTGTAAAACTTTACTGATGGAAACAAAGACTTAAAGAGAGTGATATGATATATTCTTAGATTTGGAAAGTTTAACACTAAAATATTTCAATTACCTCCAATTTAATACATTACTTTAAAATAAAAACACCAA
Source organism: Saimiri boliviensis (assembly GCF_048565385.1). Taxonomy (NCBI): domain Eukaryota; kingdom Metazoa; phylum Chordata; class Mammalia; order Primates; family Cebidae; genus Saimiri; species Saimiri boliviensis. The sequence continues at coordinate 39,839,122 of NC_133463.1, forward strand.
CTGATTGGTTTTGAGTGCTTTTGGTGGGGGAAAAGGAAAAGGAAGGGAGACTTAAATATTCAAATAAAAGCCAAAGAAAATTTGAGAACAACAAAGGTTTAAAATGCAAAGTAATAAAAGGAGATTTCTTAAATTTTTTTTTAAAGTGCCATAAAAGTGAAAATAATTTAAATGGCTTGACAGTGATGTAAAAGAGAAATGAAGAAAACAGAACAAACAAGATGGTAATGTGTAACAGTGGCATTCCAAATCAATGGAAAGAGATTAGACCATAAATGTTGAAACATTTGAAAAGAATGAAGTCTATAATTCACACCACTCATAAATAAGTGGCATACAATTTTAAACTTTTACTTTAAAACTGAAATTAATGCTCTAGAAGACACAGTAGCTAAAAAAATATAAACATGAATATAACAGCCCATTTGTCCTTCAATCTCATCCTTCTTATATATCTTGCATACTTTATGCTTCTGACTCTTTCCTGTTGAAAGTCTAAAATCTAAAATATCAAAGATAAATACACTTCTATATGCTACTATCCTTAAGTACCTGGTACATTACAGTATATTAACCATATTACAATATGTAGTTTTCTGTTTGATTTTTTCCATCAGTTTTCCTGCGTTCCGTGATCAATGCTCTTATTCTTATGTGTTGCTGCCAATCAGATAAGGGTTAAGAAAAGAAATGAGAATAAAAGTAAATATGCTAATAATAAAAATAAATTAGGATATTTTAATAATTTGGCTTAGGGCAGATAATTTCGGTTTACAGATAACTAGCCAGACTGCAATATTAGAGGGGCCTTAATCTGGGTATTATCTGATTGTTTTTAAAAAGAAAAGCAAAGGCTGGGCATGGTGGCTCATGCCTACAATCCCAGCACTTTGGGAGACTGAGGCAGGTGGATCACCTGAGGCCAGGACTTTGTGACTGGACTAGCCAACAGGGCGAAACCCCGTCTCTACTAAAAATACAAAAAAAAAAAAAAAAAAAAAAATTAGACAGATATGTTGGCATGCATCTGTAATCCCAGCTATTCAGGAGGCTGAGGTAGGAGAATCACTTGAACTCAGGAGGTGGAGGTTGCCGTGAGCCTATCGCACCACTGCACTCGAGCCTGAGCAACAGAGCAAGACTCCACTAAAAAAAAAAAAAAGAAAGAAGAAAAATCAATACAGAAGTCACTAGAGTCTAATAAAAGGAGCAACAACTTGGAGTCTTAAGACCTCAGTTGGTTTCTCTTTATTAACCCAAGGCACTTAATCCCTCTGACTACCAGTGTCCTCACTGACAAATCAGGAGTAGTAATCTTTATTGCAGAAGTTATTATGAGATCAGTAAGACTGAGAATTTTAAGGTGATTTTTAAATTTAAGGTGATTTTAAAAATTAGATCAACAAAATGAAAGACAAAGACAAAAAGACAAGAAGGCACTAAAATCTGGTGCCGTTTAGTACAGGTCCATAATCATTATTTCACAAAAGGGTCACTGTATTGCAAAGAAGAGTAGTAACTGACACTCAAAATGATAAGTACTGTCAGGGCATTGTATTAGCTACTTAGACTCCCTTGGTCCACATCTATTTTCCAATTGGTTCTCCATATTTGATTCACCTGATAGCCTTTCAGTAAGTTCTGAGACGGAGCCTCACTCTATCTCCCAGGCTGGAATGCAGTGACACCATCTCGGCTTACTGTAATCTCCACCTCCACGGTTCAAGGGATTCTGTGCCTCAGCCTCCCAAGTAGCTGGGATTACAGGCATGCGCCACCATGCCTGGCTGACTTTTGTATTTTTAGTAGAAACAGGTTTCACCATGTTGGTCAGGCCAGTCACAAACTCCTGGCCTCAGGTGATCCACCTGCCTCAGCCTCCCAAAATGCTGGGATTACAGGCATGAGCCACCGCACCTGGCCTAGGTTTTTCTCATTTCAATTAAGAACTCTTACACATAGATCAACAACATTTGAAAGTTACACCTCAGGTGTACTGTCCATAGCTCCTATGCAAGTTACAATGAACTGAAAATGTGGTGAAAATGTGGCTCTAAGCTTTGAATACAGGGCAAAAGTAGAAGGAATTATGTAAGTGGTTCTTCAGTGGAGTACCTACCAAATCATCAATTTCAGAACTGCTTCAAAAATATACATGCCTATTATTCACAGAAAACAGAACAGAAATATCCCTTATGCTTCAACCTTGCTTACAATGAAAGAAATGCTATTTTAAATAACATTAAGATACCACTTCAGTATCTAATTACGAACAATCCCAAAGTTTGAGAACAGATTTTGGTTAAGCTTTGGGAAAACAGGTACTCTTATGTATAGCTGGTGTAGATATAAAATGCTGCATGCCCCATGGAGCAGAACTTGGCAATAACTGGCAAAATTACATGTATTTACTCTTTGACCCAGCAATCTCATTCTAGGATCCTATCCTATTGATACATAAGTGGAAATAAGGAATGACTTTTGCATGAAGCTATTTGTTGCAGCACTATTTGTAATAACAAACAGTGGAACTCCCATGTCCAGCAATAGAAGACTAGTTAGTTTTTTTTTACATCTATTCAACAGGGTATGGTGCAATGATAAAAAACAATATTCTGTTATGAAACAAACTCCAGAATAATACTGTAAAGTTAAAAAAAAAAGTGAAGCACAGAAAAGTATGTAAGAATTAGGGGACTGGGAGGAGAGATGAGATACATATACTGTACATATATCTGCTTGTCTTTGCAAAAAGAAGCAACAAAAGGATAAAGCAAAACTAATAAAAATATGAACCTACAGGGCAAGGGAGAGAAGTGGGAAAAATGAGGCTAAGTAGGCAGACCTCTCTAAATGTACCTTGGTTTTGACTCTGGGACTATATAAATATCTTACATGGTTATAAAACAAAATTAATTTTTTAAAAAACTGAAAACAATGACCTTATCAACTTGGTGACATAACGAAATAGAGAATTACTAAGGTACTTTAAAACATGGCATTTTGATTATACATCCTAAAGGGGGAAAACATACAAAGAAATCTTAAACTACAATAAGTGGACCTATTGTTTTTGGTAATTTTTTAAATTACATTTTTTTCCTTTTTTTCACCTCCTCCTCCCTCTGTTTTTGGTAATTTTCATGTTATTTTGAACTGGTGTAGTAAGATAAAACAGGTATTATGATAATGTCATTTTGAATGAAGATTTGTGGGTTAAGAGAAAAGAAATACAGGCCAGGCACAGCAGTTTATGTCTGTAAACCCAGCAACTTGGGAGGGTGGTGCAAAAGGATTGCTTGAAACAAAGAGTTCAAGACCAGCAGGAGCAACATAGTGAGACCCTGTCTCTAACAAATTTTTTTTAAAAATTAGCCAGACAAGATGGTAAACGTCTGCAGTCTCAGGTACTTGGCAGGCTGAAGCAGGAGGATCACTTCAGCCCAGTAGTTTGAGGGTACAAGGAGGTATGTTTGTGCCACTACACTCTAGCCAGAGAAACAGCATGAGACCCTATCTCAAAAACAAAAAAAGAGATATGAATATAAAGTCATATTAATTTTAAAAATTTTATTGCTTTTAGTAGAAAATGGTTCTTAGAGACTACAGTTATTATTACGAATTGGAAATATCAGCATGAATTCAGAAATTTTTTTTTGAGATGCAGTTTCGCTCTTCTTGCCCAGGTTGGAGTGAAACGGCACAATCTCGGCTCACTACAACCTCCACCTCCTGCATTCAATCTATTCTCCTGCCTCAGCCTCCTGAGTAGCAGGGATTACAGGTATCCACCACCACACCTGAATAATTTCGTACTTTTAATAGAGATGGGGTTTCTCCATTTTGGTCAGGCTGGTCTCAAACTCTGACCTCAGGTGATCCACCCACCTCTGCCTCCCAAAGTGCTGGGATTACAAGGGTGAGTCACCGCACCCAGCCATAAACTCAGAATTTTAAATTTTTTTTTTATTTTTTGCATTCTACAATAAACATTTCCTAGCTCTGTTAACTGAAACCTCCTAGAGACAACTGACCTCAGAGTATCATGGGAATTATAGTACTATGTAATCCAACTTAAATATTTGCCCAATGATTGAACAAATGGCTAAACATATGTAAGAAAGCCTTTAGTATCCTGCTCCACCCTATTAATCATTTAAGAACCAACTCAATGACACTTATTCAAAAGCCCCAATTCTCCCACCATTACAGAAGCTATATCTTCTCTTCATACAGCATAGGTTCAATAAATATTCACTGAATAAATAATACACTTTTGGAGGGCATCTACTTTTGAGGCCTGTTTCAACAAATACGCCATAGTATGAATCTAAAATAAATTATATTTCTGGAATAACTCTGCTAAATTAGGTATTCAAAAGAAAAGTTCATTGGGAAATCATCATATTAAATATAAAAACAACTCACCAGTTACCTGTAACTGCAACCTCCCACTGTGGTTATTACTAGCATCAGACCTTGGTGAAGCAGTGGCCATGTCCCAAAATTCGGCTAAAACCTATTTTTAAAAAAGTGAATTTATTCATGTGTTAGAGTTTGTAATTTTCAAAACGTTAAAACTATTCGTTTAAATTAACTAAGAAGTTCTCAAAAAGTATGAAGAAATTATCAAGCCTACTACCAACCCATTAAGAAAAAGACTAAAGTAAGTTGAAATAACAGAAAAAAAATGGTGAGTAGTATGCAAAATCAAAATAAAAATGAACATTAAAATGTTGCCCTGGATATGCCGGCTGCAGAACACTGGGCCTGCTCCAAGGGGAAGAAGCTGAGATTCCCACAGTAAGCAAGGGCCCAAGTCAGCAGAAACTTCTAACATAACAGCAGAAGCATATATGTCCATTGGTAGAAAACTGGTTAAATAAATTAGGCTAACTCATACAATGGATCATACACCATAGTGAGAATGAATGAACTACAGGTAGGCGGCAGTGGCTCATGCCTGTAATCCCAGCACTTTGGGATTACAGGCCAAGACAGTTGGATCACTTGAGGTACAGCTGGATCACTTGAGGTAGAGTTCAAGACCAGCCTGGCCAACTACAAAAAAAAAAGACAAAAATTAGCCGCAAGAGGTGGTAGATGCCTGTAATCTCAGCTACTAGGTAGGCTGAGGCAGGAGAATTGCTTAAACCCACGAGGTAAAGGTTGCAGTGGACCAAGATCGTGCCATTGCACTCCAGCCTGGACGACAGAGCGAGACAACGTCTCAATCTCAAAAAAAAAAAAAAAAGAATAAACACAGCTATAAGCACAACATGAATGTATCTAAGAAAAACAACAGTAAGTAGAAAAGAAAAAAGACAGACGAGCTCTGAGCATTAAAACCTTCCTCTCAGTTCTGTCTCCAAGATTTAACATTCGACACTGAAATCATGAAGAAATTCTTCCAACTCCTAATGACAAAGAAGAAATGAATTATTTCGATGGTTATTGTGACCTCATATTTCATTACGCATTTCCTTTGAAAACTCCATGATTCTATGATTGAAAAAGAAATTCAGAAACATGGGGTACTGTGGATCCTGAGTCTCAAGAGTCTGTCCAACAAACAATTGCAGGAAGCCCAGTAAAGAACTGCTAAGGTCCAAATGGCCACCAAATAACAAGTTGTCACTCTTCCAAGGAATACTCTATGAATGTTATGGAAACATTTCTGCACACAATGAAGAAACTAGTACACAGAAATGTTTATTTGTCTATGATACAGCAATACCTAGAGTCCAAAAATAAGGCTCCACAATTACTTTCTGTATAAATTCGAATTTGCCTACTGAGATATTTCTGTCTATTCTTATGTCTGCTCAAACATCTTTTATGATGTTTAAATGTTTTCCTTGAAATGTATAAAGATTTGTAAATTAGATTTTTCTCTATAATAAAATACCATATGTGCAAGCTTTAAAAAGCCTACAAACATGATTATGAAACTCAAATAATCATATTTGTGGTATTTTAGAAAGAAAAGATGGAAACAAATTCAGGATAGCAGTTATTTTAGGGGCTGGGAAAAGATAAGAATATGGAATCAGAGAGGTCTACACAGGTAGCTCTTTAACCACATTGGTATTGACCTAGTTCTTCATTCGAGGGGTTGGTTGACAAAACGTTTTTATTATTGACTTCTATATGTTACATATAATCTGGTACATTCAAATTACATTTTTTTTTTTAATTTAAAGAATGTATGGAAGGCACGGAAGTAGATACAGTAAAGTTTAGTCTTCCAAGAAAAAGATACTTCTTCCTCTAGGCAGTAAATGAGGGACCTAAGGATGGGTGAAGACATAATTCATTTGGAGGTGGATTAAAAAAAAAAATCAAAGGACCTTATTAGGGAACTAAACAGAAAGATAACTGCTGAGAATAAAGGCAAGAGACACAGATTACTTACTTGAGAAGAATCTTAAAACTTTATAATACTGTGCAGACTGGGGAACAGTGCCAACCAGATAAAAAACTATTCACTTTACTATATGAAACTCTCTCTATACCCTGATCCCTACCCCCAATCTATTTTTCCCTTTATTCTGTATAAACTTTTTCATATCACCCAATCCCCCGACTTAGAGCACATGGTCTGGTAACCAGTAACTACAAATTTAAACTGAAAACCATGAGAGATGGTTCAAAAATGATAACATCCTGACTTAAAAGGGAAGAGACACAGCAAATAAAATTAATCAATTTCAACAATTATTCTCCACAATTCATTTAATAAAATAAAGTTGTATGGCACTTAAAAGATAATATAATGTCATATATTCTCTCATCTGAGCACTACAGTAACACTGTGTGAGGAGGGAAGCACTCTGTCCATCTTACAGATGAGGAAACTGAGCCTCAGGAGTGTTAGAAGTCTACAGCTGTATTTTTTATGACAACATATTACTAGGTCTACATAGTTAATTATCAAAATTTATGAAGTCTGACTATTAAATACAGTCTTAGTTTTTAAAAAATGGTTAATCACTTACTATGTATCAGGAACTGCTAGACACTGGAGATACAAAGATGAGTAAGACACGATTCCCTCTTTCAAGGAGCTCATAGTCTGTGAGGAGACAACCCTGCAAACAAATAAATAGCTTTCAATGTGATAATTCCTAAAATAGATGCAAAAGGTAAAGTACAATATCTGGGGCACACAAGAGGAAGTAGATAATCCAGCCTACAGGGATCAAGAAAGGGATTACAGAGAAGATAACCTCTGAGGGAACTGGATCTTGAAGTGTATAATTTTTCAAGAGAGAATTACAGAAAGTGTGACACATCCAGAGAACGCTTGCATGGTTGACGATGGGACATAAGGACAGTGTAACATGATCAGGCAAACAGAGAGGGTCTAAACTGCATAGTATCCTATGGAATGGTTCATATTGTATTTAAAATATACCATGTATAGGACTTTAATGTTTATCCTGATGGTTTCAGTAATGAGAACTGCATTTTGGAAAAATACCTTTGGAAGCTGCAGGGGCTAGATTTAAGACAGTGAGCTATCTGAACTAAAGCACTGGTAGGCAGTATGAAAGAAAAACTCATGATACATATAAGGTATTTAACCAGATGACTATAAGATAGCTGAGGGTTACAAAAAACCAAGAATCTGAAAAACTAAAATCTCCCACTTCATTGTCTGAGTGGATGATGGCTCCCTAACCGGGATAGAGAGAAGACTAAGACTATTTAAATTTAATTTCCAGTTCTGCCACTTAAGAGCTGTATGACCAAGTTAACTTTTCCATGGCTTATTTCCTACATCAGTAGACTAGGAAAAACAGAGTCATCTACCTCATGTTACAATGAGAATTAAATGCGATAACACATGTAAAATACTTAACACTTCCAGTATATGGCAGGAAGTAAAGACTGAATAAAAACTAGTTATTGTTTTTATTGTGAAGAAGGAAGTTAAAAATACAAGTTTCATTTGGATATGCAGTTCAAAAGAAAGCTGTTAACAATTGCGTATAATAGACAGCTAGTTAGAGAAGTACGCAGTTGAGGAAACAGGTCCATGGAGAAGAAATATCTTGAAGTCAGTTTGTGTAAGTGGTATTAACATCCAGGGAAGACAATGGGTTTGTTTATAGAGGAGATATTTTGGAACAAATGTTGAGCAGAATGAGAGAGGGCTGATCAACTTCTGCTGAGCCGTATTAATACTGGTGCTTATCACAAGACCTCAGGGACAACAATCTGCATAATGGTATGACTTTTTATCTAGTTGTCCTTGGTCCAGGATATTAGAAAACAGAAAAACTGTACGATCAATTGAGGTTCAGGAATTTAGAAAGCAGGGTTGGCAAAAGAAAAAACAAAGTCCGAGTCTTAGGTCATAATCTATGCTCAGAGGGTATGGTCAGTAATATCTAAGCTGATTATGTCAGTTCAACACTTTAAAAATGCCACAGACTTGTATAAAGGTTCACTATTATTCAACTGTAAAGAATAGAAAAAAGTCCCGAGTGTAGACAATAAACTACATTTCCAGTACTCTTTGATAGAACTTTATAGATCAAATCTTCATTTAGAAGCTTTATCTTAATTGCCTGCTTACTTCAAAATGTCTTTCCTAAGTCAGAAGCAAAATTTTGTGTGTGTGTGTGTGTGTGTGTGTGTGTGTGTGAGAGAGAGAGAGAGAGAGAGAAAGAGAAAAGAGAAAGAAACAAAAGCAAACCATCCAATTAGAATAGATCTGATTCATTCTGCACACTCTGCAGTGTTAAGGCTTTGAAAACTCAAATAAACACTATCACATTATACATCTGCCTGGATCAATTAATAAACATACTTACTGGCTGCCTAGTTTATAAAGTGGGCATGGCAAGCATACAGAAATGGTAGAAGACAAAGTCCTGGCACTGAGTCTAATTTTGAAGACAGTATTAATACATAAGAAATGACAACTCAGTAACAAGATAGGATGGTATGTAACAAGAGCAGTGTAGTCCAATAAATGTGGAACCTAAAAAGTTAGAAAGCCTACACTTAGGCAAAACTATTTTATCAAGCACAAAATTTAAAACTCAACGAATGTGGCAAAGATAAAAATGGATGAACCATGCAATCTCCCCCCTCTATATGGGTAAGATTCAGCAGCTCCAAAGCATAAAATAAATATTTCATTAAAATATAAACTATAGAGGATTTTCAATTAAATTATATATAGGAATATAGAAATATTACTTCTACATAGAAATACTGTTGGTCCTTTCAATGAATTTATAAAATGACAGTAAACAGGAGAGTGACCAACTCGCCCCAGTTTACGCAAGAACATCAGGTTTTAATCTTGTGTCCTGGGAAACCTCTCAGTTCTGGGCAAACTGGGATATGTGATAATCTTAGTGAACAGTGTAATGGCTCTAACTGCCTATACAGCTCTTTTGATAGTCTCTCAGAGAAACTTTTCTAGTGGAATCCTGTTATTAAAAAAGTATAATTCTGGTGGATTTTTCATTTTCATGTGACCTGCAAATTCAGCAAGGAAAACCAATTTGATACGAACTACTCATCACTAGGGCTCAAAATCATATCACTGGGACTACATGTTGGGAGAAGGGAAGAGGGAATAATAAGAGGCTTTCTCAATACCCAGGGTCTTTTAGCCCTCTGAATCATTTTCTTTTAACAGACTGTCCATATCAGGCGTCCCCAAACTACGGCCCGCGGGCCCGCATGTGGCCCCCTGAGGCCATTTATCTGGCCTCCCGCCGCACTTCAGGAAGGGGCACCTCTTTCATTGGTGGTCAGTGAGAGGAGCACAGTATGTGGCAGCCCTCCAACGGTCTGAGGGACAGTGAACTGGCCCCCTGTGTAGAAAGTTTGGGGACACCTGGTCCATATCATCACCACTGATCTGTCTAATCAAAGGCATTTCCAAATAGTGTTACTGTTCTTTCCTACCCCGTGCCATCAACTATCATCCCCATACCATCACACTCCATGTCATCATAGCCTTTGTGTCTATGCCAACAACTCACTTGTCCTGTAACTTGCTGATCTGTTCCATTCACTAGCTCATATGATCCCATCCTGGATTTGATGGGTCCTATTCCTCTTGCAATCTCCCAACAGTTATCTCTACCACTATTCTCTCCCCTTGGAATTGGTCCACTTAACTCAGGAACTACAGTCTCTCCAGCACTCTTTTACTGTAGGGGACCTATTGGCAATATCATTAATACTTTACATTTGCATAGCACTTCATAGTTTCAAATTTTCACATATGTTATGTGAAATCACATACGTTTTCTTGAAAACAGGCTAAGTACAATTGTTTCCCTTTTTACCGGTGCGACATTAGTATTACTTGTCATTTCTATCTCCCGTTGGGCTTTTCTTCTCAGGTTCTGTCTTTATTGTGCCTGTCCCTCTACCTTCAAATAAACTTGGTGTTCTCAATGTATATATCTAACATCTGGGAAAGAAGCTACTGGATTTCTTTTAAAGATTTTTATATAAAAATAGAGATGGGGTCTCACTATTTGCCCAGGCTGGTCTTTAAACTCTGGCCTCCAGTGACCCTCCCACCTAGGCCTCCCAAATTGCTGGGAATATAGGCATCAGCTACTGTGACCAGCCAAAAAATAAAGCTTTCTTGTCTGCACTTGACCTTTCCCTATAAATATCACTGATTGATCTACTAATACTCAAAACACAAGAATGTCCCTCTCCTGATAATTTACAAGTGTGCTGCAGAGTAAAACAGAATAGCACTTCTGAACTGTACCACTCCAGTGACTTGAAGAGTGCTTGCAATATTTATCAGACAAATGACAAATAAACATGGAATCTACAGGTACCTATTAACCTCTGATTTAATTTGGGTGTTTATTTTAACCCAAAAATGCCTATCTAACCTCAGGATCTAATAACTTTGACTATCTTTTCTACATCTTTCTGTATTTTTAGTCAATTTGAAAGTTCCTTTCAGTGCACAGTATATGTCCAGGATCTAATAACTTTGACTATCTTTTCTACATCTTTCTGTATTTTTAGTCAATTTGAAAGTTCCTTTCAGTGCACAGTATATGTCCCTTTAGGAAGTATTTCTGAGAAAAATATATTTTTCTTCAAGATGCCCAATTTCCTAAGTTAGCATTAACCTCCAACTCTTACTATTCATTATGACCCAATTTCGGATCTTCAACCAGAGGGATTTCATACATTAATTTTTAATGAAACATTAATATGCTAATTTTTCCTGAGTCTTGGTTCTATTTTCTCTTACCCTCTAATTTTTACATCTTCTTTTACAGCAACATAAATATGGGTCTTGTTTCTTGACTTTTCTTTTTCAGATATACCTCACATCTCCTTTTCATAAATGCAATCTCTTCCTATTTTTCAGCCATTTCATTTCTTATAGAACATGAGTTTATATTCAATTGTATTTTAAATTTTACTTTAATTATTTATTTATCTCCTTATTTAGAGCCAGGGTGTCACTTCTGTCGCTCAGGATAGAGTGCAGTGGCATAATCATGGCACACTACAGTGTCTAACTACTGGGCTCGTGCCATCCTCCTGCCTCAGTCTCTCAAGTAGCTGGGACTATAGGCACGCACCACCATACTTGACTAAGTTTTTTGTTTGTTTTTGTAGAGATGGGGTCTCTCTATGTTACCCAGCCTGGTCCAGAACTCCATAGCTCAAGTCAGCCTCCCACCTCAGCCTCCCAAAGCACTGAAATATTTTTTATTTTTAAAGTTTTATTCCTCTCAAGCAACTACACAGAAAACTCTTCTGCTTTACAGTAAGTTACCTCAAAATTCACCTCTCATTAACATGTCTGATGTAACATAAGCAAAAAAAATTCTTAAAGTGTACCATACATATCACAATTTTTAGTTCGAAGCATCAAATCTTGATTTTGCTATAGATTCCCTGTTTAATGCCAATTTTAACCATTTCTTAGCTATATGAAAGCCTTGTTCTCAAAATTATTCTATGACAAATCTACTCTAAACTATTAGTTACATAATTAATTACTAATTCATTTCTCTCCCTCAAAGCAATCAACACATAAAATTCACTTTATTTACAGAAATTCAAGTCCAATAGCTAGTGAAACTATTTAACCCAATTCTCTTTTCATTCTCATTAATTCTAATGAAGCACATTTTTTAGTACTTTAAATTCCATCTATCTCCTTGCCTTCTAAATAGCCCTGCATAACAGCAAGGCTTCAGTCATAGCAAAAAATATGATCAGAGCAAGTTAATGTACTCCTCTTATTACGGTTCTTGTCCCAATTAATGAGAAAATAGTTACAATTACGTACCCAAAGAAAAACTAACTAACCAGCCTTTCAAACAAATGTGTTTCACATATAATTTGAGCCAGCAAAATTTACAGGGTCTTCTTATCTATACAGAATGAAAATTCCTTCCCAAAAAAGTAATAAGTAATTGTTAAACCAAGTTCATCCTAAACTTGCCTCCTTACATATTAAGTTCAGACTAAAGATTTTTCTGTACATATTGAACTATAACCTAAGTGGAGTTGTAAACACACTGTAGCTTACTCTTGTGCCAATCACCCCATGTTCAAATAAGGCACACACCAAGCTGTAACCAATCTGGCTGTTTCTGTGCCTCACTTGCGCTTGCAGTACACCACTTTCCTTTTTATGTCCACTAATCGGCTTCCACCAGGGCCACACTGGAGCTTTTGAGCCAACTCTAGCTTGGGAGGCTGGCTGATTCTCAAATCATTCTTTGCGGAATTAAACACTGTTAAATTTAATCCAGCTAAAGTTTGTCTTTTAACATAATTAATAATAGATCGTGGACAGAAGACCAGAGGCTATGCTAGCAGTAACTATGACACACCAAAGTACAGATCAGTCCAGAAAATCAAATAGCAAAGATATTTCTATTCTGAGCTGACAGAAGTGTTGGTTTTGTTCTTTTCCAAATCGGAGGTTAGCAATTTCTTAAAAATTACATTTACTGAAAACTTAATGTAAAGCCCTAAACTTCTAGTAATGTTAGAAGTTCTAAGAAACCCAAGTAAAAATCTGTTGACAACTAAACTTTAACTTACAAACTTTCAAAGTCTGGTGGTGGTCCAATTATTTTGGGGAGGGGAAGGAGGAAATAAAAATCTTTTAAAATAGAAAACTATCATTTACCAGAGTCTACTTTGAATTTGGATTTGAATTTCTGTACCCACACTTACTAAGAAGCAGCATCACAGCACTTAAGCGCGAATTCTGCAGCCAGACCGCCTGAGTCCAAAACACCGCTCCACCTGACTATGTTTGACTTCTAGCAAACTCCTTTTCTTCACAGTGCCTCAGTTTTTACATGTATGGGAATGATAACAGTAACTACTTCACAGGGTTAAAATTGGCAAAGCACTAAAAATACTACCTGGCACACAATAAATGCTTGATAAATAAAATCACAAGACGACAAATAATTTTTTTTGTTGTTTTTGAGATGGAGTCTCACTATGTCACCCAGGCTGGAATGCAGTGATGTGATCTCAGCTCACTGCAACCTTCACCTCTGGGGTTCAAGCAATTCTCCTGCCTCAGCCTCCTGAGTAGCTGGGGCCATAGGCGCCCACATCCAGCTAATTTGTGTATTTTTTGTGGAGATGAGGTTTCACTATGTTGGCCACACTGGTCTAGAACTCCTGACCTCAAGTGCTCTGCCAACCTCAACCTCCCAAAGTGCTAGGATTACAGGCATAAGCCACCATGCCTGGCCCATAGACATACAATTTAATTTAACCTCTTTCAGTAGTAGATGGCTTTGTTAAACAAAAATTATGGGAAGCCATTGATTTTGGACTAAGCTCCTGCACTAGGCCCCAACAGACCAGACCAAGACAAAATGAAGTCACGCATACTAAATGCTACATAATTAAACAAAAAGTTCAAGGAAGCAGAGAGTCAAAGCAGACCAGCTTTCCCTGAAAACAGATGACAGTCTGCCTGAGTCAACATAATAAGGAAGTCCCCTCTGCTTTAATCTTTACAAAAAAGTACCCTGACATTAACCAGTAAGCGCTCCTTCTGTTGTTGTTTCCTTGTCCCCTTCTTATGAAAGCCAGTGTTCTGCCACTACCCAGCAAAAGTTTTCATTCTATTTTGTAGAACGAGGGCTGCCCCATTCATGAATTGTGAATAAAAGCAATTAGATCTGTAACTAAATTTGTTATAATTTTGTTTTTTGATACCTTCAGGGTAAGACGATATAAGTACTTTGTGAGTTATCGAGTACTAAATGCATGAGAAAAACAATATTAAATTATATTAAATATAAGGAACAACTTTCAATAATGAAAATAATTCACTTACAGAAAAATACACATAGTCCTGATATATTTACATAATTTATATCAGTTAATTCTAAACACTGAGGTGCTTTTGAGATACTAATCCCAACTTTTGTTTTAAATAATCTCTGATGGAAATTTCTGTAAAAAGACATTACGCTCAATCCTGTCCTAGCATTAAATCTTTGAAATTAAACATGCCCTCCTACTTTCTGAAGTGGTATACCTACATACTGTCACCTTCTAGAATAATGCCTTCCCTCCCTTCTCCTCCCTCATTTAAACCCTCCTCTTTTGGTCATCAAACAGATTTGGGGCTCATGTATTATTTTAAAAAAATAAGAGCAACAAGAAAAAGGGAGAAAAAATTCCTGTGATGAACTCACTTCCTAAAAGAATGCCCAGACTTCTTTCTCACCCACTCTTCTACTCTTGCAATTTGGTTGCTGTTCTCACCACTCTACTGAAATATCTCTGCTCCCCTTCCAAAGCAAACAGTGGCCATCTCACACCTACTTTCTCCTGGACCTGTGTACACCATCATACTGCAATCCAATCACTCAGTCAACACTGACATGGTCTCCATTCTTTCCCTGAAAAATACTAGCACAAGCCTCTAATTTTAACTTTCTAGTAAATTAATTTACCATGTGGCAAAAAGGAAAAAAAAAAAAAGCTGATCAATTATCAAACAAATAAGACATTAGGCATTCTAACCATTTTTTGAATGAAGTTTTTCAGTTTTTATATATATACATGTTTTCAGGTGATATATTAAACACCAGAAATACAAAATCCATATAAAATATGCTCCTTGCTTTCAGTGAGATTAAAATTTAGTAGCAGAAACAGACAACCAACTCAACTTTAAGCCCATCGACAGAAAGGGGTGTGCAGTGACTAACCACAGAACAAAAGAGGAGCACCTTAATATTACTTGGAGGTAAGAGGTAAAGAGTTATCAGGAAATAATCCTGAGAAACGGTAACAGTTGAGATGAGTTGTGGAGGACTCCAATGCAGCAGCTGCATACAAAAGAAAAGAAGTGGAAAGGAAAGACATGCTTTCAAGACATTTTGTGCCCAGAGAGGTGAGATGACTAGCATAAGCAGGTAATAAGTAGTTCTGTTAGGAAAGATATGGGGAGAGAAATGTAAGACACAAAATTATTAAGGCAGAAAGAAGTTATACCATGAGAGTATCAGGAAAGTCACATGGAACCCTACCTTTTCCGCATAGAAGGAATATATGCGTATTTTAGAAAAACTTCTCTGGCAGCGTTTTGAGAGCAGCCTGAAAGTAGTCTAGGCAGAAAATGACCTGAAATTAGGGGGAAGATAAGAGGAAGCAGAGGTATTAAGGAGCAGAATCTATAATAACTGGTGGACTGAGATGCAGGGGTTAAAGAAGGGGAGACATTAAGACCTCCCAGATTTCTGCCTAGGCCAATTCCTTCTTACCATCACCACCACTACAACTCTTATCTCCAAGCCCGTAATTTCTCATCTAAACTAAGCACAACTTCCTAAATGGTCTCCCTGCCCCACTCTTCACTCCCACCCTAGATCCATCTTCTATCCAGCAGTCGGAGTGATCCTTCTAAAGCATGATACATCATGGTAACTCTGTTTCCAATGTTCTCTCATTTTAACTACAATAAATCCAAATTCATAAATGCCTATGTGATCTGCTGCCCCACCTCTTACTTCTCCTTTTTCCATTCCTGCCATTCTTCAACTAATTACCTTGAGTGCTGCTGAGGAGCCTTTGCATTCACTGCT
This sequence comes from Saimiri boliviensis, assembly GCF_048565385.1. Taxonomy (NCBI): domain Eukaryota; kingdom Metazoa; phylum Chordata; class Mammalia; order Primates; family Cebidae; genus Saimiri; species Saimiri boliviensis. The sequence goes on from NC_133463.1 coordinate 39,855,222, forward strand.
CCATCTCATAGTCTTCTGGCTGCCTTTTCCGTCTTAGGACTCAATTTATATATGATCTCTTCAAAAAGAATTCCTGATCACCATAGGCCAACCCTAGAACCTCACCCTATTTTATCTGTCCTAGTAATTCTCCCATTACTTATCATCATACATTTTGCCCCCTCACTTCTATCCATATGCCCACCTCTGCCAAGATAAGATCCCTGAGAACAGAGACTCTACCTTATTCACTATTCTTTTCCTAGAACCTATGCTAGCCTGGCTGCGGAAAGGCCCCTAATGGTTACTGACTGAGACACAGCACAGCAAAGAGATATATGCTGGAGGTAAAGGTGTGCATGACCTCCTACAAGCAGAGCCTGAGAGTAAACTGAAAGCCAAACATGCTGTGATGGGTACCCAGTGTACGTGTACTCACTAGGAAAGGCCTACTACATAAGGCAGAAGAACCTAGGTAACCCCAGAACTAAAAGGCTGGACAGCAGACAGGAACTATGAAAAGGGGTGAGGAAAACCAAAAGAAAACTTCGAAGAAGAATTTCAAGGAGGAGGAAACAGTGGCCAACCCCACCAAGTAAGATCAGTAAAAAGAGCAAATTGTTTACTGGACAACATGAGAGCTACCAGGCCCTTAGCAAGGAGAGGGCTTGTGCCTTATGAGGCAAAAAAAAAAAAAAAGAAAAAAAAAAGACAGCCAGAAACTTATTTTCAGATTATTTTTACTATAAAAGAAAAGAGAAACATAAGCATAAAAGATGTTTAGAGGATTGTTTTTAACGATGAACGAGACCTGAGCATTGTTTACAGGCAAGCAGAAGCTGCAGTCTTTTGCTGGATGATGATCACTAACAGAAGATCCTTCAGAAAGCAGAACTAGCTGAGATTAAACATAGGTATAGACAAAAACCACTCTTATTCTGAGATTTCAGAGAGAAAAGGATGATTGCAGGTGCAGGTATCTTTGCAAATGTCTGGAAAGTAAGTTAAGGAAATGTTACCTTAACTGGAGAAAATGTCTCCAATTTCTCCAGTGAAATAGGAGACACTCTTTGATGCACTGGGAATACAATGGTCAATAAGAATAGACAAAATTCACTGTTTTATCAGGTATATGACTAAGGCCCAGCTGAGTAGTGGCACCAATCCCCATAGACAAGAATTTTCTTCCAGTACATTTTACTAGTTCATGGTTAAAAACAATGAAACTGTTAAGAGTTGTTTAGAGCATAGGTTCCAGAAGAGAAAGGGGCATACTACAACTATTATCAAACTAGTTCTGGTCATTCAAATCCATTATTTATACACACTCTCTTACTTCCATTCATTAAAATTTAGGTAGAGAAAAAAAGATGATTCTCCAGAAAAAAAAAGTTCACTGTTCACACATATTTCTAATTCATTGCCAATATTCCCCAATCTGGCTGCATGGCAGAATCACCTGGGGGCTGTGTTAGGCATTCTAGGTGATTCTCATACAGATCTGGATAACAACAACCTTCCACATGTTCCTCCCACTACTCCTCCACTTCATTTCTAATCATCTGTCAGCTCAGGTGTCATCTCTCCAACTTTGAACTAGTTGCTATGTGTCTTCAGAGCACTTCAACCACGTTTTTTGTTTTTTGTTTTTTTTTAAATCTCCCCCATTACACTGTAAATGCCTTTACTACTATGCTTCATCATAATTCCAGCCTTTAGCCCCAAGTCTGGCCCCTGCTAAATACTCAATAAATAGGCCAGTTATGGTGGCTCATGCCCATAATCCTAGCATCTTAGGAGACCAAAGTGGGTGGATCACTTGTGCCCAAGAGTTCAAGACCTGCCTGGGCAACATGGTGAAACTTTGTCTCTACAAAAAAATCGAACTATATATACCCAAAATAAAGGAAATTAAAAAAAAAAAAAAAAAAAACTAGCTGGGCATGGTGGTGTGTTCCAGTAGTCCCAGCTACTTGGGAGGCTGAGGTTGGACAATCACTTGAGCCTGGGGGGTTTGAGACGGCAGTGAGTTATGATGGCACCATTGCACTCCAGCCTAGGTGACAGCTAGACCATGTCTCAAAACAACGACAACAACAACAACCAAAAAAAACCTCAATAAATGTGTGTTAAATGAAGATACACAATAAAACAATATTATTACGTTAACTGGTAAAACAGTAATAAAAGATGGCTAGAGCTGTTAGGTTAAAAAAATACCTGTATAGCACAGAACAGAACTGAAATTTTAAATTAAAATATCATTAAAGAAAATACTATGCAAGTGGGACAATACCCACCTACATCCTCTTCCATCTCTGCCCTAATTCTAAGATTCAAGTCCATATTCACCTCCCCAATATTTCATCTCCACAACCCAAAACAAATGCTCAATAGAAAAATGTCCAATATAAAAGCAAAGGACCTAAAATGCAAGTTTAACTTACTAAATATTCAAAGAAACAAAGGAACACAAACAAGGGAGAAGCTTATTACACTTGGATACTCCCCAGCCCTAATTAAACATTCCAAACACCTCAGAAATAGTATGCTAATCCCCAAACTATCTATCATTAGACCCCAAAAGTTTAAGGAAAAGATGGCTTCTTAAAATTTAAGACAAATTTTCCCACAGAAACATTGTGACAAATGGTGGTAGGATACCAAGACCAAGCCACAAAAGTCCACTGGACCTGTAGCAGCCAAATTGCTAATACTTTACAAGGAAAATTATCGATGGTATGCTAGGGCTTCCACAGATACTTATTTGTGTGCATATACACTGTTCCTATAAAATCAAAGCAAAATTCAAAAATTGGTGAGACTAAAAAACAGTACCTAAAGCTCTTTGCATGATGCCTAACACAAAACAAATTATAGCTACTTTTATCCAGAATCCCTGATAATAAGCTTTTGCCATCAAAACAGCTTTATTTATCTCACTGAATACTGAATTCCAAGAGTGCCAGGGCAAATCCTCACCACTGTATCCACCTTGCTTCCCTCAAAGCTTGGAAGTGTTTAATACATATTTGCTACTGAAGAATACTTAATGTCAACCAAATCCCCAAAACAACTAAGTAAACATGGGCAGTAAAACCGAATGGCCTGTTTATTCTAGATGCTCTTTTAAATGAACCATTATACTTTTCATACTGATTTTTTTTCCCTTAAAATTTATCATCAAAATGAAAAGTATTTGGCTGTTAGCAGTCATATAAAAAAAAGAAAAGAGTGTAAAAATTCATGTAGAAAACATCCCTCCAAGAGTCATCAGTTTAGAAAACACTGTTTTAGACAACAAACAGTCCCATATTAAAAGGCTGAGATAGGGCATCTAAACTCCACTTGGCCTCAGTTTTCTTATTAAATGAGAATTAGAACACAGAACATATTGATAATCTCTAGCTTAGGATTATTCACTGAAAATAGTGCATATTTCATGAAAATATGAAATATCCAGAAACAAACCATCCATAATTGTACCAAACTCACAATGATTCACACAATTATTTTCCTCAAATATAACTTTATAAAGTTCCAATCCTTGAACACAAATTATTTTATTTTCTACTCTCCACCCCTATTTACAGTAAAAGCTACCCATTACCAACTAGATGGAGTCGTTGGCCAACATCAGAGAACAATTTAATTTATGCTTACAATTGTGGAAACAACTTTGCAACAATATTCTAGAAGGCCACAAGGTGGTGATGTTGCGCCATAAAATGAACGTTTTTTAAAAAATAAAATACATTATACCAACTTCCCCAAAATGAAACTGATAGCTTTCCTCCATTGCAAGCAAGGATATCAGTTACGATGTTTACTAGAAAACATAAGAAAGAAAAGAAAATGTATTCATCAAACTTAGTAGCAACTATTCCAATTTTTAACCTAAGCTGCTATTTAAAAGACAGACAAAAACATGGGGCTTTGGCAGCATTACTCTATGATCACACTGATTTTTCTTTCTCTCCCAGCTCCACCTCCTCCTCCACCTCTAAAAAAAACAAATATATTTTTACTTATCAGTCATTGATGAACTTTATTTTTCCTATCCCTAAGGAGATGATTCTTACTTGTCTTAAAAGAATTACTACAATTTAGCCATATCTACAAAACATAGACCTAAATGGTATCAGTACTAAGAATGAGGTAGTTTTTTTCTTTTAATTTGCTATAATTTCTCAGTTTCTTATACAATATTATGTTTGCATATTATACCAAACTACCAAAGCTGTTACTACATATATATATATATGAAATCATAAAACAAGTTTCCCACTCCTGTGCTGCATGTTTCTGAAAATATAATTCAAATAATACCAAGTGCATTAAAACTTGGGTTCCAAACTTGGAATCAACATACAAAAAGTGCTGTGTAAATATTTACCAGGTAGAAAGGTAAGATGATAAAACTAAAACCTAGTGTACTTAGGTGGGGCACCTGAGTGATGTAGAAAACACAGCCAGTCTTAAACACAGAACCTAAACCAGGCCACTGACTCCAAAATATAGGAAGAGTAAACATTTATTCAGCTATTATGTATCAGTCACTTTACAAAAAAATTATCGCTAACATTATTAATTATCCATTAGAATCATTATTATTCCCATTAACAGATAAGAAAAATTAGATTTTAGGAATTGAAGTAAATTGCCCAGGGCCATGAAACTAGTAAATGTCTGAATTTGAAGCCAGATTTTCTTGAGCTCAAAGCTCTTTTTACTACATATGCACTGCAGAAATAAAACATAAAATAAGAAGTGCTGAGCTAAACCCATGCCTTAAAATAAGAAGTTTGCTGTATCAATCTGAAGTTACTATTCTCTTGTTTTATCAACATAAGCTTAAGTCAGGTGGTTTTGTGAGCTGTTAAGCTAGCCTTTGAAAATGTCTTTCCTTAAGGTTAAGAGAGAAAGAACAATTAATCTTAAAAAGATAAGTCTTCGAAAGCGTAAGCACATTAAACAATGGAGTAGGTAAGCTTTTAGAGACTATGTTTAGTAAATAATTTCCACATATTCTGGGAAAGCAATCAGGACAACAGGACACGCTCACTCTAAGAAGATCAAACTTCATGTAATTCCATTACGTATAATCTCGTATTTCAAAATGGCACAAACATTTCCATAATTGGTCACTTGATTCAAACTGATATTTTAATAGTATATTTGCTTAACAGGCTTTTCCCTTATCAAAATTTTTTATGATTTTGGCATTTCTGAAATACACGTATTTGCTGCATTTATGAAGCACCAGAAAGCAGAGTCATGAAGGCTTGGAGCTGAAGCTGAGGATGAGAGGTGATTAAGAGAATTACTCAGAAACACAGGGCTTCTTTATGGCAGGCCAAATCCAGAACTGCTGATCAGACCAGACTAGCACTCTTCCACACTCTGCTGGTCATCAGGATATCATGACTCAAAGTTATGTTCATCTCAAAACATCTCCTGATTGTTTCTTAATACATTAAGTATTCTAATTTATCAGCACTTAAGCAGCCATGGAGATTTCCTAACTCTTTAATTCCAAAGTGCCAATTTCGAGTTTGAGAAGAGCACACTTTGGTAATGCAATGTAGAGAACAGTTTTTAAATCAGACAGGCCTACATGCAAACTTCAACTCTCTGCATATTTAACCTGAGTCTCATTTTCCTGTCTGTTAAATGAGGATACTAACACCAAATTAATATAGTATTGTGAGGCTTTTTTAAAAAGGTGTTTAATATTAACTCTGGGAAAGTGGAACTCTTTCTAGAATACAGAAGATGCCCAGTACTTGTTAATTTCCTAACCCTATCCCACTCTGGTCACCACCACTCTAACCACACTCCCAATAACTCTAAGGCACAGAAACTCTTCAGTATTTTTCTTCTATACTTTCACAATAATACAGAGAAAAGTAGTTAAAGCCATTTCAGTCACATAGCCATGCCGTAAAATGAAATACAGCAAAGCCCCTCACACATCTGCAGTAAGGATTAGAACAAAATTACATTTAAGAACCTGAGAAGAATATAGTGCTGCCACATTTTCTGTTATAAATACACAATTTCAAGATATTTTCAAGTTATTCAAGTAATAGATACACAATGTTAATTTCACTATTTACAAATACTATTCCTAAGCACTTTAAAGCACGCTGTAAAGTATAAATTTTCATCAGATATTCCATTCTTAGAGGAAAGTATTAGAATCCAAAATACAGGGACAATCCTTTATCCACAGATCCAAAATGCAAAAAGCTTAAAAAAACAAACCAACCAAAAAAACTGAAAGTTCATTTAGCAACAAAATCTTGCCTGATGTGTGGCTATTTATTAACCTTACTTATCCACACACAAGCATCTGGCAAACAAAGTACAGACACTGCCCTAGACTTCACGGGAGTTTTATGTAACAGTACATGAAATGTATTACCTTTCCAAAATTCAAGAAAATTCTGAAATAGATCTGACATCAATGAGAAGGTATTAAAGACTCACCCTAGTGAGTATGTACTGAAAACTAAGTGCCAGGTTTAAGTCACACAATGAAACTATGAATTGGGTATTATTATTCTCACTATACATATGACAAACTGGGGCTTATTATTATTCTCACTATACATATGATAAAACTAGGGCTTACTCAAGTTAACTTAAATAGTAGCATTCAGACCATGAGTGCCAATACTCAAATCTACGTTCGTATTACTTTATTTAAGGCCCAAGCTCTAAATAGCCAATACTTGAATGGAAAATTAAATCACAAAGAAAGTTTTAAAACAAGTTACAATTAGCGAAACTTTTAACCTAGAAAAATGGTATTCCTAAGTATAAGATATACCTTCCGTTGGGTATTCACTTGTAAATGTCGACACAATATTTCACAGGGCACAGACAAAAAGAGATGGCTACTGTTTTTCCCCTAAAGAAAGGGCTCACAGAGACAGCGAAAACAAACACAAATAGCATAGGCTTCTCATGGCTAGGTGCTGTGGCTCAAGCCTGTCATCCCAGCACTCTGGGAGGCCAAGGCATGAGGCTCACTTGAGGTCAGGAGTTCAAGACCAACCTGGCCAAACTGGTGAAACTCCCATCTCTACAAAAATTAGCCACCAGGTGTCCAGAACCTATAATCCCAGCTACTTGGGAAGCTGAGGCAGGAGAATTGCCTGAGCCAGGGAGGCAGAGGTTGCAGCGAGCTGAGACTGAGCCACTGCACTCCAGCCTGGGTGACAGAGAAAGACTCCGTCTCAGGAAAAAAAACAAAATAAAAAATAAAAACAATAGGCCCCCCAAACAGAAATGCCAACTAACCCTTTCCACTCAAATTTAGAAAAAAATAAATCATGGGTTTGGCATATTTTTGACCACAAGATTACTAACAGAGTAACCAATGTTTATTTCAATCATATTTTTAGTTTTTTTCCAGGAACACTCCCCAGTTTGAAGATCCACTCTTCAGATGACAGGCTCAGATTTTGGGTCCTGCTGGTCACAGGTCTGAGGAGGGTTTAAGTGAGGTAGCCCGCAGGTGTCATCACTGTGGCCCTAATGGTAAGAGTTAAAGATCAACTTGAAATTTGTTTTTGTTTTTTCATTAATTTAAAATTCAAACCTTTTCTAGTGACTTTCCAAGTCAACATCCTTATCCTAAGCAAAGGTTTTCCCTGTTAGAGACACATCATGCCCCCAGGCAACCAACTTTCTATTCAAAAGACCAAATTTAAAATTTGACACATTTCAGTCAAAAATCTCTATTTTTAAGTGGCTTACCTTAGCTAAGTGAAAAGCAATCAGACTATTTAACAATGAATCATAACTTCTAGCTTAACTCTTTCAGTAGGCATTTTTTAAAAAGAATTAGCTTCGCTCAAAAGAATTTCTGCTTTGGTAGAAGTATGGAGGAAATTTTTTAAACAAGGAAGTCTAATGGGTGCCTCTCTGCAGTATCATTTCTCTTGTCTACTCCTCACTGTAATCACTCTGTATCAGGTTTCTAGAGTTAGTTTGGATCAAGTCCTTGGCAATTACCTTAGGCCATTTTAAACATCTGGAAGGTTCAGATGTTAAGCTTTCTTTGTATTTACATTATACATGTGTACTTAAAGAATACTTGAGGGCTGGGCACAGTGGCTTATAATTTTAATTCCAGTACTCTAGGAGGAAGGGTAAGGTGAGTGAATCACTTGAGTCCAGGAGTTTAAGACCAGCCTGGGCTATAAAGTGAGACCCCGCCCCACCATCTCTACAAAAAATAAAAAATTAGGCAGGGCACGATGGCTCATGCCTGCAATCAATCCCAGAACTCTGGGAGACCAAGATGGGAAAATCACTTGAGGCCAGGAGTTCAAGAGCAGCCTGGCCAACATGGTGAAACCCCATCCTACTAAAAATACAAAAAAGCTGGGCGTGGTAGCACATACCTGTAATCCCAGTTACTCAGGAGGCTAAGCCATAAGAATCACTTGAACCTGAGAGGCAGAGGTTGCAGTGACCTAAGATTGCACCACTGCACTCCAGCCTGGGTGACAGAACAAGACTCTGTCTTGATAAATGAATGAATGAATGAATGAATGAAAAATAAAAAATGAGCCAGGTGTCCTGGCACATACCTGTACTCCCAGCTACGAGAAAGGCTAAGATGGGAGGATCGTTTGCGCCCAGGAGGTTAAGACTGCAGTGAGCCATGATTTTACCACTGCACTCTAGCCTTGAGTGACAGAATGAGATCTTTTTTCAAAAAAAAAAAAAGGGCGGGGGGATACTTTAGCTAGCTAGAAAAATGAACTCTGACAGAGCACACCAGGACCCCAAATAACCGACTCAGTTTCTACCAATAGTTTTCAAACTAATGTGCATAAAATCTCGTGAGATATTTGCAAAAATTGAAGATTCCTAAGCTCCACTCTCAAGAACCATATCAGAGATCTGGTCTCTGCACTTTGACAAACACTGGTCTATACTGTATTTCATCTAATGATGGTATAAATGATTTTTTGTTCCCAGGCTGCACATGTTAAGTCGGTATCCCAGATTTCATGCTTACTCTTTCAGCAACTTTTTTTTAAAATTAAGAAGTGAGATTTGGCCAAGTGTGGTGGTTAACGCCCGTAAATCCTAGCACTATGGGAGGTCGAGACCAGGGAGTCACTTGAGCCCAGGAGCTCAAGACCAGCCTGGGCAACATTTCCATCCCAAAAAAAAAAAAAAAAAAAAAAAATTAGCTGGGCATGGTAGTGAGTGACTACAGCCTCAGCTACTTGGGCAGCTGAGGTGGGAAGATTGCTTGAGCCCAGCAGGTCAAGGCTGCTATAAGCCATGATCACGCTATTGCTTTCTAACCTAGGAGACAGAGCTGTTTGAGAACCTGTCTCAAAAAAAGAGGAGGGTGGAAATTTGATAAGGAGCTCTGCCCATGCCAAAACTAAGCTAGAACTGTCTTTAAGAAATGAGTAGCTCACAGCAAAGTGAATACCTGTTTGAATTTTTAACGTAATAATGGGCTTATTGTGTCTAGCCACCATGCTTTCTGCTTTATAAACATTATTTCAATTAATCCTTACAAAAATCCATTAAGGAAAGTATTATTTACATTTTACAAAAGGAGAAACTGAGGTAATCCTGCCATTAAGCAATACTAACAGACTTTAAACTATGACTCTTAACCTGTATACCAAAAGTGCCTCTATTCTTAAAAACTTAAAAAGAGAAAAGCAATCTAGTTTGTTTATTTCTAAGGTAAAGAATATTCTACTTTATGCAAAACAGGTTCATTTAACAATTCTCTTCCCCAGTCTAACTAAACATAGACAAAAAGTGGTACATCTTGGCAAGTTGAGGCTAATACACAACCACAGTCTCCTAATTTCAAGTCAGGACTTAACAGTCTGCTTCCACCCAGACTAGTCAATCAGATTTATGAGTACACTGAACGGCTATCAAAAGAACTTGTTTTCCTTGTTTCATAAAAGGCTATCATACCTACATTCTGTTAATGCCAGGATGTTTTTTAACTACCCAAGTAATTTAAGGTAGGGAGGAGAGTCATCAAGAAGCACCTTCATGTAACTTTATCTGTGCCCTTCTTTGTGCCCTGGCCTTTCCTATTTCTATAAATCATGTTTCTCAGCACACCCAATTACCAAACTCCTCCCTCCAACAGCCAATGTACTATTTTCAGAAATTTGCAAAGAGATTTGCATTAGGATGCAGGGGCCCATTTTTAGTGTACATGAAATGCTTCAAAAATGCTTCGCAGCTATGCACTAATAACCTACATTCTTAAAATGAAATGCATTCACTACTCTGCTTGGAAACTATAATATAACAAAAACTAAGCACTCTTACTTCATCTCACCTTTAACCATGGCATTACTTAGCAGCCAACCAGAAGAACTAAAAGCAAAACAAAACAAAATACAGCTGCTGAGACTAAAAGTGATAGTGGATAAGGTTAAGCAACAAAGTAAGAAAAACACAGATAGCAATCAATGAATCTACCAGTTCTTGGAAAGGAGAAACAGTATCTTATTCATTGTATTTCCATAAGAGAGGATTTCCATTCAGTCTCTAGAAGGAAAGACAATTCTCTCTACTATAATGATACCTCTCCAAGGAAGAGTAGCTTATCCCAAGCTTTTTCAAGACATTGCAAACAGAAAATGCCATACGGGCTGGGGGGAGGGGAGGGCAGGGGACAGGTTGCTCACTCTGGTCAAGGCCAGAGTGACAGTCAAGAAACCCTGCTCCTCTAGGTCTTAAATCCAATCACAAGGGCAGACGGAATCTATCTCTGCCAATCTGTGGCCCCTTCTCTGCATGAGATGCTGTCTGTTCCAATTCATGAGATCGGGTAAATCACTATTTCTGAGCAGCATAGACTCTTGGGTCCTGTGCTTTCTTAGATCCCACAGCCCTCAAGTAGAAAGCAAGTCAATCCTGCCCCATTATAGTGACATACTAGGAAAAACCTCAGAGGCCACAAATGTTCTCTTCTTTTCTAACCAAGGATAGTGCCAGCTATTCTCATCTACATAGTAAGACAGATGTGCTGTCATTTGCACTTTTTAGACTCAAGTTTTCCTTGTGGCCTGCTCAGACTCAAAATTCAGACTGGGAAAAGTAGTAAGCTGCCTAAGCTTCAGCTTCCAAAACAGTTTTCCGGAAGCCCTGTATTGGTGTAATAAAGCTGATGCTATATTTAAATAAAATTTATGGTAATCTGTCACACTGGTGACCCCAAATGGACTCACACATTTGTACCCTTGAACCTGGGCTAGATTTGTAACTTACTTTAACCAGTATAATGAGGCAGAAATGACACTGTGCCACTTACAAGCCTAAACCTTAAAAAGATTTGGATGCAGTCTGGGTGCAGTGACTCACGCCTATAATCCCAGCACTTTGGAAGGCCATGGAGGGAGGAACACAAGTCGAGGAGTTCAAGGCCAGCCTAGGGAAATATAGCAAGACTCATCTCTACAAAAACTTTAAAAATTTAGCTGGGTGTCATAACATAAACCTGTAGTCCCAACTACTCAAGAGGCTGAGGTCAAGGCTGCAGTTTAACCATGACTCTGCCACTGAACTCCAGCCTGGGCAACAGAGCAAGACCCTGTATCAAAAATAAATAAAATTTAAAAAATAAAATATAAAGCAACGATTATTTACCAACACACCTATTTCTCAGTTGTCATGAGAACCAAATGATAATACAGTTACTCTTTAGGCCAGGTACGGTGGCTCATGCCTGTCATCCCAGCATGTTGGGAGGCCAAGCAGGGGTGGTTCACAAGGTCAGGAGTTCAAGACCAGCCTGGCCAATATGGGAAAACCCCATCTCTACTAAAAATAAAAAAATTAGCTGGGCATGGTGTAGTCCCAGCTACATGGAAGGCTGAAGCAGGAGAATCACTTGAATCCCGGAGGCAGAGGTTGCAGTGAGCCAAGATCATGCCACTGCACTCCAGCCTGGGCAACAGAGTGAGACTCCATCTCAAAACATTTATATATATATATATATATATATAGTTACTATTTAAAAATGTGAAATGCTATACTAACATACAGTATAATAGATACTCTTCATAATGCCAGAAAAAACAGTGAAATTCATCTCTACAAGTGTTTTTATCATTTTTCCTCCATTAAGTATTAGTAACTAGTTCCCTGGATACCACTATAAAGGAAAATTTATTGGGTTATTCATTGCTCATTATAATTATATCATATTTTTTATTCTAAGAGTAAAAAAGAACTTTTTTTTCTAATAATTACAAAATCAAAGTTTATTAACATGTAATAACATGCTATGATTACCTACTACCAGGGAGATAATCTTATAGGTACAGAAAGGTCAACAGTTTACCAATCACACTATGCTTTAACCATACTAGTTAGCTACTTAATCCATCCAAAAATAACTGAATAGGAATCTTCATTTACTTTGTAAAGTCTCCATTTTTATTTGACAAAGCCTTCTGAAAGAAAGTATTCGGAAGTAAGGTATAAATGAATAGAGAAGAAAAAGTTCTTAAAGTTTCTTATTTCACTTACATCACCTGCCTCCTCCCTAACCCCCAGCCCAAATTAAGACAAAGAAGGCAACAATCCAAATGAAAGCTCTGACATTGCTAACTGCTCTTCTCTACCCAATTCATCCCTCAGACTCCAGCTCTCATGCACTATTAAACAAGGAGGGTAGATACTCTGATAAAAGTCTAGGACTCAAGAATCACAAAATGTTAAGAACTAGAAGGAATCTTGTGGGATTATCTAGTCTTGCTGACAAGGTCATTTAAAGGCAGCAACTACATTCAACTGATGATAAAGCCATTACATTATCTTCATACAAGAAAGAAAACCATCATTGTTAACAATCTCCTGATTCCACTTTACCCACCAGCTGAATGATGCTTTGAGCAAATCATTTAAATTCTTGGGCTAGTTTTCCTGTAATATAATAGTAAATAACATTAGTCAAAATTCACTGTAAACTGTAAACCACAACAAAAATATAATATTGTATCTCTGTATATATACAGCATATCTCTACAGTAAGAGTTCTTATCAGTATATAGAAGAATCTGAAGGTTCTACGGTTTTAAAAAGCTCCCAGTAGGCAGGGCACAGTGGCTTACACTGTAATCCTAGCACTTTCAAAGGCCAAGGCAGGCTGATCACTTGAGCTCAGGAGTTCAACACCAGCCTGAGCAATATAGTGACACCCCATCTCTACAAAAAAAAATACAAAAATTAGCCAAGTGTGGTGGCAAGAGCCTGTGGTTCTAGCTACTCGGGAGACTGAGGCAAGAGAATCTCTTGAGCCTAGAAGGAGTGAAAGAAATTTTGCCTCAGGGGAAAAAAAAAAAAAAGCTCCAACTAATTCTGAGATGGGTGTCATGGATGAGCTTCAGATGGTGCATGGACTCCCCTAAAATTATAGCCACAAAGCACAGGTATATATGGAAGTTTTCCAGGCCAGCAGATTTCTTAAGTTTCACCAAGAATTACTAATCCCCAAAAGGTTGTAAAGTAGCACACCTATGCTGAGGGTAAAGCTTCATGATTGTGCTCAAAATGGTACCACGTTCTCCCAACCAACCTGGATCAGAATCAGTTATTTTTACTTTCTTCATTTGCCCTGTCATCACATTTTGGCTATTCTACTTCCTTTCTTCCTTTCCATTCACATGCACCACACCTCAGTCCCCCCACTACCCATGACTACAATACCTGGGAGGTCTTTCTACCTCCAGGCTCTCCCTACCTAATTCACACTACAGGCTGCTATCCCACTAATCCTTCTGAAACAAAGCGTTCAAATTGTTTCACTCACAACTCAAAATCATCTGTGGAAGCCCCACCACCTAGTAAATCCAAGGTTCATAAGCCTGGCATTAAAAACAACCCATACCCGGGCGCGGTGGCTCAAGCCTGTAATCCCAGCACTTTGGGAGGCCGAGGCGGCTGGATCACGAGGTCAAGAGATCGAGACCATCCTGGTCAACATGGTGAAACCCTGGCTCTACTAAAAATACAAAAATTATCTGGGCATGTTGGCGCGTGCCTGTAAATCCCAGCTACTCAGGAGGCCGAGGCAGAAGAATTGTCCGAACCCAGGAGGCGGAGGTTGCAGTGAGCCGAGATTGTGCCATTGCACTCCAACCTGGGTAACGAAAGTGAAACTCCGCCTCAAAAAATAAATAAATAAATAAAAACAACCCATAAACTGTTCCAAATTTTTACTTCATGTTTTATCACCCTTTATCCAAATACAAATAACACTATGTTCCACCCAAACATAATTACTTGCCTCTCCCCAAACAGGAACTCTGTGCTCTCTTAGAGATCCCTCCCTGCTTGGATTACCTTTCCTATCTATCCAAAGTCATAGTCATCCTTCAAAACCATGATTTCAAAAGCCAGAAGCTCTACAAACTAACTCTCTTATCCCTACCTTGCCAAGTAAGATCTGAGCTCTACTTTCTTTGAAGTTGACTTTTGAGAGGATTTTGAGACTGTTTATGAAAAGTATATATTAAAAGACAAATAGGGCATTTGTGTATAGCACTATGTACCTAATTAGTGTAAAAGCAGAAACTGCTAATCAGTTCATCTTTGTATTCCCCAAAATACCCCCCACAATTATGCAGTAAATGCCTAAAAACCATACGAGGAAGTAAAGGAAATTTCAGCCACTGTGGGGTAAACAGCAAAGATTACTATCTTTTTGCAGGCAGAGACTTTATCTGTGACATTCTCGATTATGCTGACTTCCAAAAAACATAACTAATAATTATTGCTTTTCAAAACCCTGATGTCGTAGGTCTTACCAGCAGTTTTGCATTTTAAGGTAAGAACTATCTGAAAATGTTAATAAGCTAGGTTTCAAAGAACTATTACACATACTTTACAATTCCCAATCTGAGTAGCTCCCAACACTTGGCCATTATACTTTCCATTTTAAAAATATTAACTATTTATGAAAAATGATCATTTCTAGTCGCAGCTAATTTCCAACTTGATAGCTAAAAACAAGTCACACAATACAAGAATGACTTTCTTTGCTTGCATAACACACACAGATTTGGTGAGGCAGGTAAAACGGATTTACAAATACACATGAACTCTTGAAAAAAAAAAAGAAAGAAAAAAAACCTGCAGATAACTGTAAAGCAAGTATTTCTGGCAAAAACACCAAACGGGGAAAACAAAGACAACTTTGGATATGATTTTTTTTCCCCACTACTATTACCAGTAACATTTTAAAGCAGAAACACAAAATCTTGTTCCACATTAACCTACACACAAAAAAAATTTTGTTAAACTTATCAAATAGAAAAAGAAAGCAAAATCAAGCCCCTGGAAAATGTTTTACTGGAAGAGTGAATGTCAAAATTACAACAGATGCTACTCTTCTTTGGTAATGAAGGTTTCATATAATTACCAGAGCAAAGAAAACTCCAAATCCACAGAACAGAGGACTGTGAACAAGACTGACCATTTAAAGGTCGTAAAGATAAGGAGCAAACAACAAAATGAAATTTTTTAAAAAAGAAAAGGAAGATTAAAGGTAAGTGTGTAAGTCACAGACAAGATAAGAACTGCTAAAATCTGCAAGGTCACAGGGACCTACCAGGTCACAAAAGGTAGAGGTGGGGGTTGCGCTGGGGTGGGGGGGCAGGGAGGGGAGCTGCAGAGTCGGTGAAGAACCGGGAGTGACAAAAACCTGTCAGAAAAAGGCATTTCGAGGCTGGAGTCCTTGGTCTGCAACGCTGAAATTGGGGTGAAGCTCAGGGCACGGGCAATGAGTCCATTTGTGTTCTGAGTGAGGTGTTAGGAAAAGGTGAAGGAAGGCGAAGAGAAGGCTAAGGAAGAACTGCGGCTGCAGAGTCACGGAAACACTTCGCTCCGCTCCAGGATCACTGGCACAGGCCTGTGCCAGGGCCAACTCGGGGCAAGACCCGTGACCCCACCCCAGAAAACTCCCGGCTCCCGGGCTGGAGAAGGCAGCCAAGGCAGGGCGGACCGTCCTCCCATCGGCCCTTGGAGGGTCCCGCCTGCGGGCGGACGGCGCCGGGTGCCGGGCACTGCGGCCGAAGCTCGGAGCCCGCGCCCCCTCCCTCCCCACCCGCGTCCCCAGCCCCGCGCCCCCAGCCCCGCGCCGCGCAGTCCTTACCCGGCGCGAAGCTGTCGGCTCCCGGCAGCCGGGCGGCCACTGCACGGCACCTCTTCCTGCGGCGGGCGCCCTCACCCTTCCGCGCCCAAGATCGCCATCTCTCAGCAGGCGCGGCGGCGGCAGCCACCCAGGCGTCGGCCCCGGCAGCCCAGGCCGCCTCAGACGCTCGGAACCCGCACGCCGAGCTCGCCGACACCCGACCCTCCCCCCACCCCCACCCCGGCCACGCGCCACCCCCAGGCGACCCCACACCTCCCTTCCTCGGGAGCGCGCTGCGTGGCAGCGTCGCCGGCGCCGCGCCCCGAGCGCGCGCCTCCCCGCCGGCCCCGGCACCGCGCGCGACGCCGCGACCGCCCAAAGCCTCCAACTCCGGACCCGGAATCGGCCTCCCCCGAGCATGCGCAACGAGGGCTCTCGGAGGCTGCTTCGGGAGAACTCCGCTCCTCCGGGTCCTGCGAGCGGTCCCGCGAAGGGGAGGGACAGCCAATAGCGGGGAAGGGCGGGGCCTGAACCTGTGGAAGGGGCGGGGCCGCCGCTGAGGTTTGGGAAGAGGCTGTTCTAAGATCGCGCTGGGCCCTGAGAACTCGACTTTCCGGTAAGTGGCCGATTCCAGAGCAGGACTTCTTAAGGTCCTGGGGCGAAAGTAGGCTGTTCATAAATACTCCTTGACCTAGCTGAGGGTTTGACTTAGAACCCATTCCAAGAGTAAATAATTGCATTTATCCATGGTCATACTCGAAGACTTGCAGTCCATTATTTATTAATCAAAACCTTCATCCCCCGTGCCCTCACTCACATCAGCCCAGCGATAAAGCTGATGCTTACTAAGCAAGTACGCGTGTTGGCACAATTAACTCACACAACAATCCCGTAAAGAAGTGTCTACTGTCTCCATTATACAGAAAAGTCAACTGGTTTAGGAGGTGCTATTGGTTATGTGTATTGCTTTTAGAAGAAAGGCCAATGTGCAAATAGAAGTTAGTGGAACCGCATTACTTAACACATGATCCGGTTTTCTACTTCAGAGAAGCAGAAGCCTTCAGGCATGGATTTCTACAATTTTTACCCAACCACCTCATCAACTCTCCCATAGATTATCCCTACGTCCACACTTGTTTTCCTTCTGTCTGGGAAGCTAGATGTCCCTGCCCACTCCACTGCCTGCTCTCCACTGAGAGCAGTACTTTGGCACTTTTTTTTTTTTTAGACAGAGTTTCACTCTGTCACCAGGCTGGAGTGCAGTGGAGCGATTTCTGCTCACTGCAACCTCTGCCTCCCAGGTTCAAGTGATTCTTCTGCCTCAGCCTCCCGAGTAGGTGGGACTACAGGCGTGCACTACCACGCCCATCTAATTTTTGTATTTTTAGTAGAGACGGGGTTTCACCATGCTGACCAGAATGGTCTTGATCTCTTCACCTCATGACCCAGCCGTCTCGACCCCCAAAAGTGCTGGGATTACAGGCATGAGCCACCGCACCTGGCCTCCTTGGCACATCTTTAACTTCGCCCTCTCCACTGCCTACAACTACTCAGCATAATCACGTTTTAAAACTAGGTCCTAAACATTTTGGGAGGCCAAGGCAGGTGGATCACTTAAGGCCAGGAGTTTGATACCAGCCTGGCCAACATGAGAAAACCCTGTGCAGTTTGGCTGTGTCCCCATGCAAATCTCATTTTCTTTTTAAGTGGAGTCTTATTCTGTCATGCAGGCTGGAGCACAGTGGTGTGATCTTGGCTCACTGCAACCTCCACTTCCCAGGTTCAAGTGATTCTCCTGCCTCAGCCTCCCAAGTAGCTGGAATTACAGGCACACACCACCAAGCCTGGTTAATTTTAATTTTAATTTTAATTTTTTTAAATTTTTAGTGGAGACGAGATTTCACCATCTTGGCCAGGGTGGTCTCAAACTCCTGATCTCAAGTGACCCACCTACCTTGGCCTCCCAAAGTGCTGGGATTACAGGTCTGAGCCACCACACCCAGCCCCAAATCTCATCTTGAACTGTAGTTTTTCATAATATCCACGTGTCATGGAAGGGACCCAATGTCAGGTAATTTAATCATGGGGGCAGTTACCTTCATGCTCTGCTGCTGATAGTGGGTGAGTTCTCACAAGATCTGGTGGTTTTTTAAGGGGTTTTTCCCACTTTTCCTCAGCACTTCTCCTTGCTGCCACCGTGTGAAGAAGGATGTGTCTGCCTCCCCTTTTGCCATGATTGTAAGTTTCCTGAGGCCACTGCAGCCATGCTGAACTGTGAGTCAGTCAAACCTCTTTCCCTTATAAAAATTACTCAGTCTCAGGTATGTCTCTATTAGCAGCACAAGAACAGACTAAAGCATGCTGTCTCTATTCTACTTTTAAGAATTTTTTAAAAAATTTCTTCAAATATGTCTACAAATGTGTTGGTACGTCTGCCCTCAAAAAGTGAAGCCTAGCCAGGCACAGTGGTTCATGCCTGTAATCCCAGGATTTTGGGAGGCCAAGGTGAGAGGATCACATGAGCCCAGGAGTTTGAGGCCAGCCTGGACAATGTAGTGAGACCTCATCTCTACTAAAAATAAAAAAAAATTAGCTGGGAATGGTAGTGTGCACCTCTAATCCCAGCTACTCTGGAGGCTGAGGTGGGATAGTCACTCGAGCCCAGGAAGTCAAGGCTGCAGTGAGTCATGATTGCATCACTGCACTCCTGGTGACAGAGCAAGAGCAAGACCCTGTCTCAAAAAAAATAAAAACAAAACAAAACAGGAAGCAGAGGTTGCAGTGAGCCAAGATTGCGCCACTTCACTCCAGCCTAGGTGACAGAGTGAGACACCCTCTCTCTCTCTCAAAAAAGAGAAAAAAACAATGGGGCCTTATTCTCTTCCAAATGAATATGGACTGTAATTAGTGACTTGTTTCTAATAGACATAATATAGCAAAAGTGATAGTGTGTCACTTCCAAGACTCGGTCATAAAAAGGCATCATGGAGCCTCTCCCAGTTTCTCTCAGATCATTCTAAGCTGCCATATGGCAAAGACACATGAAGCTGCCCTGTGTAGAAGCCCACATGGCAAGGAACTGAGACATCCTGCCAACAACCACCAGAGTCTGAGGCCTGCTGCCATCACCATGTGAGTGAGACATCTTAGAAGTGGATCCTTCAGCCTAAGTCAAGCCTTCAGATGATTGCATTTGACTGCAGCCTCATTGGAGACCTTGAACCAGAACCACCCAACTAAATTACTCTCAAATGCTTAACCCATAACAACTATAGCTGTAAAATAAGTGTTTGTTCTTTTAAGCCACTAAATTTGGGAGATAATTTGCTATCCAGAAATAGATAACAAATACACTAATCCTGTTGTTCTTAACTTGGGAACCATTTCATATCCCGGGAGACTTTGGCAATGGCTTACCACATTTTTTCATGGGGGTAGGTTGGATGTTCCATTGGCACCTAGTGGGTACGTGCCACAGATGGTGCTGAACATCCTACAGTGCACAAGACAGCCCTGCCACCCCACTCAAAAACAAAGAATGATCAGGTCCAAGTGGCATTAATGCTGAAGGTGAGAAAATCTGCCCCAGCCTATTTTCCCTTGCACCTTACAAGTTTCTTATTTCCCTGTACATGTGAAAGAGGTAGGGTTTGCTTTATTTCCACTACTCATTTGAATACTCTTTACTTGTTTCTTTTTTTTCTTTTTTCCACTTTTATTTTAGGTTGGGGGATACATGTGCAGATTTGTTACATGTGTAAATTGCATGTCACTGAGGCTTGGTGTGCAAATGTTCCTGTCACCCAAGTGCTTGTTGCTTAACCCTCTTTAGTATTCTCCTCATTTTCATGCTTCCCTGCTGGTCAAAGCCCAAAACTCAGATAGCATAGAGAGCAGTGCCCCTTAGGACAATCTATGCTTCCTTAAGAACTCCTTTGAAGCAGTGAAACAACAACATGGGGCAGCCCTCTCCTTTTTTGGTGGTCCTCTCTCCTATTTACCTTCCTATAATTACAGCATAAAGTAATCAGGTATATCAGTCTTAAGGGGTTCCCACCCCTTAAGATATAACTTAAAGCAGTTATATCTTATGAAGGAAATTATTTCTGGTGAAACTCATGTGTAATATATATATATATATATATATATATATATTACACATGAGTTTCACCAGAAATAATTTCCTAATATATATATAAATAATTTTCTAATATATATATTAGAAAATTTCTAATATATATATATATACACACATAAATATGCATATGTATATACATATATACATATATACACATATGTATACATATATACACATACATATGTATACATATATATACACATACACACACACACACACACACACACATATATATATATATATATATATATTAGAGACAATTTCACCAAGTTGACTAGCTGCTCTTGAACTCCTGACCTCAGGTGATCCACCCACCTTGGCCTCCCAGAGTGCTGAGATTACAGATGTGAGCCACCGCACCCGGCCTCTGGTGATACTCGTTTTAATTTTTTTTATAGACACAGGGTCTCACTATTTTGCCCAGGCTAGTCTTGAACTGCTGGCCTTCTTGCCTTGGCCTCCCAAGACACTGGAATTACAGGTATGAGCCACCATGCCTAGCCTTTTTATTTTTATTTTTGTGATAGTCTTTTTTTTTTTTTTAACAATCTTTAATTACCAGCCCCCCAGTCCAACTCTAACCCAACTAACAGCAAAAATAGCACCGCCAAGATCAAGGATGGAGGTGTAGACCCAATAAAGGAAAATAATATGTATACATACATATATATAAAATATGTATATGTATATATACATGTATATATACATATACATATACATATATATGTATATATAAAAAATATGTATATGTATATATGTGTATATATACACATATATATGCATGAGTACTTAAAAAACTAAAACTTTGCAGTGTTGCAGAAAAAAATATCCCAAAGTGATTTCAGTCGGTAAAAAAACAGCACTTGACAGTCTGTGGGGCCTTAAAAACCCCAACTGTAGATAACCCTAGGAGAAAATCACCCCCACCCCATAAAGACAAAATTCCCTTTTCTCCTCTTCCTTGTTCAAATTCCACTGCTTATTCCACCAACACCCAAGGAATAACAAGACCCAGCTTACTTCCCTCGGCCCCTGTCTGTTAGGGCTCACAGCAATCTTAGCAATCGTCACCTCTACTATAATCAGGAAATTGAGCCCTAATTTCTGGGCCAGATTCTGGAAACTTACAAAATATCCTTATGCTTCGAGGGGCCTGAGGATTCCTTCAAAAATCAAGGGGGCAATGGAACAGGCAGAGACTAGCATGCCTGCCCTGCAGGGCTGAGACAAGGGGGCCTTTCTAAGCAAAAACACCCCAACACCTGTCACTGAAACCAGGCAAAACTACGGAGCAGCAGGCACCAAACTAGGACTCTTCCTAAAAGGTGCACATCTCCCCGCTTCCGCCATAAAGGCAAGGGAGATAAAGACAGCCAACTGAGCATTTGACATCATCTGTTTTCGGAGAAGTTGGTGTGTTTTAGGCCGAAGCCCTGTTGCAGAGGAAGACATTTGGTCAAAGGGTAGCCTTTGCTCTTTGTGGCTGAATACAGTTACCATTCCGGGGCAGCCTGGTTCGTGGGTGCTTTTTGGAAGCTTTTCCTCCTTATGCAGAGTACTTAAGAATTAATAGGAAAATTTTCAGTGGAACTTCGTAACTGACAAATACGTTAACAGCAGCTTCTCAAAACAGCAACAATAATAATAACAGTGGAGAGAGGCCACCCCTCAGCTGATGATCACATCTCCTTCCAGTCCATAGGCTTCTTGCCCGACTTCTGCAGCAGCTCGTTGGTCTTAGAAAAGTTTCTACATCCAAAGAACCCTCTATACACTGACAACCGGAGGGATGAGCCGTCTATAGGACATGGTGCTGCTTCCTATCAATGGCACTGCACTTCTTCTGAGCATAAGAGCCCCAGAGCAAGAAAACAAGGCCATTCGAGTTCTGATTTTGCTAGGACACACTGCATGGGTGAATTGCTCTCAGCCTCTCTCCTTATGAGAGTTGGCTTGATGCACCTTAACCGTGAGGACACCGTTGAGTAGCAGGACACCTTGCTTGGCCTACCCAGATAAATCTCCATGGCCAGGATGAACAAAACCCTCTATGTCTGTAGAAAGCTCTTTATAAATGTTCTGCAAACTGGGTGGAGGTGGAAAAGGTCTTTGAACACTAAAGCAGAGCCCGTGAGCTTGATTAGGTCCATCATACGGATCCCGTCCCAGGACGACAACCTTCACACCTCTTATGTCACTCACCTGGGTCCAGGTGAAGACTTGGTGTTGGGGTGGATAAACCGTGTTTTCTTTCTTTCTTCTGCAACAAATCCCATTTGCTTGATAAAATACGGTTTTCCGAACTCCCCGCTGAGCTGCTTCTTCCAGCTCTCCCCAAAGCCCACGAGCACGTTGCGGGCCACGTGTCTGAGGAGGGCCACAGCCTTGTTCCTCTGGCACGTGCTCAGCGGCGAGGAGGGCGGCGTCCCGGGCTCGTCCTGCTCGGCCGGGGCCTTCTTGGAGGGGCAGGCCGCCGAATCTCCGCTCTCTTCGGCCACTGCCGCCACGCCAGTCCCCAGGTCAGCTGGCTCCGGGATGGGGGCGCGTCGCTTCCTGGCGGGGTAGGGGAGGAGAAGGAGTAGAGCATCTTCTGGAGGCAGCGAATTCGCGCCGCCGGGGAACCCGCGAGGCTGGTCCTGGCTGTGGCGGTCAGCAGCAAACTGGCCGATACTCTTTTAATTGAACGGAATGAGGTATTATTTATATACACTAAACCTCATTTAAATGGTACAGTTCAATAAATGTTAACAAATAAATACACCAGGGTAACTATGATCACAATCATGATAGAGAACATTTCCCACACGGTAAAAAGTATTCTCAGCCCTTCCTCCAGCCGAACTACTTCTGGTCCTAGGCAACTACTTGTTTGCATTCTGTCACTATAGAATAATTCTACTTTTTACATAATTTTGTTTTTTATTTTTGAGACAGGGTCTTGCTCTTCCACCCGTACTGGAGTGTTGTGGCAAGAACACAGTTTATTGCAGCTTCAATCTTCTGGGCTCAAGGGATCCTCCCGCTTCAGCTTCTTGAGTAACTGGGACTAGAGGCATGTGGCACAGGGCACGGCTAATTCTTTAATTTTATGCTGAGATGGGGTCTTGCCGTGTTGCCCCGGTTCGTCTCGAACTCCTGGCCTCAGGCAATCCTGCCTCAGCCTGCCAAAGCACTGGGATTACAGGTGGGAACCACTGCACCTGGACCCACTTTTTCAAGAATTTGATATAAATGGTAGCATCCAATATATACTCTCCTGTTTGTGGTTTCAGCTCAGCATATTTTAAAGATTCATTCATCATATTGTGTGCAGTAACTTTCTTCTTTTCTAGTGCAGTAGTAATCCCTTGTATGGATTTGCTACAATTTATGTTTGTCCTATTCATAGGTAATTGGTTTGTTTCCAGTTTTTGGCTATTATGACTAAAGATTCTATGAATGTTTGGTTAAAAGTCCTTGTGTGGGCATATGTTTTCATTTTTCTTGGATAAATAATGCCTAAGAGTAAAATAGCTAGGGCATATGGTCATGTATCTGACTTTATGATAAATTGCCAAACTGTTTTCTGAAGTAGTTGTACCATTTCCATTTCTATCAGCAATATATGGGAGTTCCAGTTGCTCCATTTCTTCTCCAATGCTTGGTAATCCCTTCTTATTTTTTATTTTTGTGTTTAAATTTGTATTTTCCTAATAACCAGTCATGTTGAGTATCTTTTCCTGTCCTTATGGACCATGTGTGCATTTGAACATAAGTATCTGTCCAAACCTTTTGTCTACTTCAAACTAATTTTTTTTTCTTATTACTGGGGTGTGGATATTCTGTGTATATTCTATCTTTTATACTATCCTTTGTCAGATATTGATGTTGTGACTATTTCCTCCCAGATTATGGCTTGCTATAGTAGTCATCCTCCAAGAGGGACCCCATTGATTCTGGCCTCCTAGTATATACACACTCTTGTACAGTACTTTCCCCTATTGACTGACCTATGTGACTAAGAGAAAATTGTAGAAGCGATAGTATGGGGCTTCTGAGGCTATATCATTAAAGATATTGTAACTCCCACCTTGCCCCCCTTGTGTTACTTGCTCTAGAGAAAGCCAATCCTTTAGCAAGGCTCTTGCAGACAGGAACTGAGGTCTCTTGATAAATGGACAGCAGCAATTTGCTTCCATACATGGCACCTTGGATTGGATCCTCCAATCCTTCTCAAGTCTTCAGATGACTGCAATCTCATGTGACACTCTATGTCAGAAGTAGCCAGCCAAGAAATTAATATATTTCGGATCTGCAAAAACTGTGAGAAATAATAAATCATTATTATTGTTTTCAGCCACTAGGTTTTGGAGAAATTTTTTGTTCAACAAAATATATTTGCATTTTTCTTTTCTTAACAATATGTTTTGAAAAGTCAATGTTTTTAGTTTGATGAAGTTTGCATCATTTTGTGACATGTTTAAGAAATTTTACTTACTCTAAAACAGTGAAGATTTATTAATACCTTTTTTCTTAAAGTTTATAGCTTTAGCTTTTACATTTGGGTCTATAATCTATTTGAAATTAATTTTTGCATATGGTGAGAGAAAAGAGTCAATGTTCATTTTTTTCTCTAAATGGATGTATGGTTGTTTCAACACCATTTGTTGAAAAGACAATCCTTTCCCCATTGAATTACTTTGGAACTTTCGTGAAAACTCTATGTCTATTTCTGGACTCTGTATTCCTTCCATTGAACCATATGTCTATCCTTACGCAAATATCACACTGTCTTGATTACTATAACTTTAGAAAGTCTTAAAATTGGGAAGTGTAAATTTTCCAAATTTGTTCTTTTTCAAAGCGATTTTGACTCTTCCAGGTTCTCTGCATATTTTATGCTTTTTGATGCTGCAAGGGATCTTCAACATGTTCATAGACATATGCATATTTTGAAAAAAACTGCATGGATTTTAAAAATTTTACCCCCAAACGAACTCATACTAACTTGTAACAACATGTATTGGCAGGATCTAGTTTGACTCATTAAGAAGTATAAGACATCAGTTTAAAAAAAGCCCCTATCAGAGTAGCATGAATTCTGCTAGAGTTGAAGAAGAACAAACATCAAATTTATGGGGAAGCTTGGGTAGAACAATAGTAAAATCATCGATATATTAACGAAAAATTTATGGGGACAATGCACCAAAGAAATCAGCAGTTTACAAATGGATAATTCATTTTAGGAAGGGAGGAAGATTATGTCAAAGATGAAGCCTGCAATGACAGACCTTCCACATCAATTTGCAAGGAAAAATTTCATCCTGCTCATACCCTCATTCAAGAGGCCTGACAAATAGCAGGAGAAGCAATAGCCAACACTATAGGAAACTCCAATCTCATAGTTCATGACATCTGACTGAAAAACTAAAGTGGAGCAAACTTTTCACTCAACAGGTGCCAAAACCATTGTTCCCAGATCAACTGCAAACAAAAGCAGAGCTTTTAATGGAAATTTTAAACAAGTAGGATCAAAATCCTGAAACATTTCTTTTAAGAATTGTAACAGGAGATGAAACATGGCTTTATCAGTATAATCCTGAAGACAAAGTACAATCAAAGCAATCACTACCGAGAGGTGGAAGTGGTCCAGTCAAAGCAAAAGCAGACCTGCCAAGAACAAAGGTTGTGGGAATAGTTTTTTGGGATGCTCATTTTGCTTGTTGACGTTTGGGACAGCCAAAGAAAAATAATATCTGCTTGTTACAAGAGTGTTTTCAGAAAGTTAGCTAAAGCTTTAGCAGAAATATTCCTGGAAAAGCTTCACCAGACAGTCCTTTTCTACCACAACAATGCTCCTGCTCATTCTTCTCATCAAACAAGGGCAATTTTGCAAGACTCTCAATGAGAAATCATTAGGTATCCACCTTATAGTCCTAATTTGGCTATTTCTAACTTCTTTTTATTTTTTAATCTTAAAAATCTGTAAAGGTCTCCCATTTTATTCAGTTAATCGTGTAAAAAAGACTGCATTGACCTGGTTCAATTTCCAGGACTCTCAGTTAGGGATGGATTAAATGACTTGTGTCATTACCTACAACCATGTGTCGACCTTGATGGAGCTTACATTGAGAAAGAACCTTTCTATTCTTTATCTTTATCTCTTAATTCAATTTTTCCATGAACATTTTGAAGTCCCCTCATATTATAAATGATATTTCATTTTTAGTGGTTCATTAATAGGGTATTTAAATATAATTCTTTTTTTTTTTTTTTTTTTTTTTTGAGACGGAGTTTCGCTCTTGTTACCCAGGCTGGAGTGCAATGGCACGATCTCGGCTCACCGCAACCTCCGCCTCCTGGGTTCAGGCAATTCTCCTGCCTCAGCCTCCTGAGTAGCTGGGATTACAGGCATGTGCCACCATACCCAGCTAATTTTTTGTATTATTAGTAGAGACGGGGTTTCACCATGTTGACCAGGTTGGTCTCGATCTCTCGACCTTGTGATCCACCCGCCTCGGCCTCCCAAAGTGCTGGGATTACAGGCTTGAGCCACCGCGCCCGGCCAATTCATTTTTTAATATTAGTCCTGTACACTGAGATCTTGTTTAAAAACCTATGAGTTCTAGTAGTATTTTATAGATTTCTTTGTATTTTCTATGTATACAATCACGTTTCTACAAATAAAAAGTTTTATTTTTCCTTTCCATTCTGTATGCTTTTATTTCCTTTTCTTGCCCTATTGCACAAACTAGAACATCCAGTACAATGTTGAACAGAAGTGATGAGAAAGGACATTATTAACTTGTTCCTGATTTTCAGGAAAAGAATTCAGTGTTTTACCATCAAGTATGATACTATCTGTAGGTTTTTTGTATATGTAATTTACGAGTTTGAGGAAGTTCACTTCTTTTCTTAGTCTGCTGAGAGGTTTTTTATATTTTTAAGATAAGGTCTCACTCAGTCACCCAGCCTGGAGTGCAGTGGCGTGATCATGGCTCACTGTAGCGTCAATCTCCTGGGGTCACGTGATCCTTACACCTCAGCTTTCTGAGTACCTGGGACTACAGATGTATGCCACCATGCCCAGCTCATCTTTTGTAGAGACAGGGTTTCATTATGTTGCCCTCACTGGTCTCAAACTCCCAGACTAAAGGGATCCTCTCACCACAGCCTCCCAAAGTGCTGGGATCACAGACGTGAGCCACTGTGCTTGGCCTGTCAAGAGCTTTTTAGTAATGAATAAATGTTAAATTTGTATCAATGCTTGGCGAGGGCTAGCATCTATTGAGAGGATCTCTTTGTTTTTTGTATTTAGACTATTAACATGATTAATTAAATTTTTTTATTTTCAAATGTCAAACTAACCTTACATTTCTGGAATAAACCACACTTGGTCATGGTGCATTCTCCCTTGTATACATTGATAGGTTTTTATTTGCCAATGTTTTAAAGGATGTTAATGAATCCAAGTTCATTAGGGATATTGATCTGTAGTTTTCTTGTAATATCTTTGTCTATATTATCAGGCTAAGACTGACCTGATAAAATGAGCTTGGACATGTATCCTCCTTATCTATTACCTACACTGGGAGTTTTCTTTTTGAGAAACTTTAAACTGTAAATTTAATTTCTTTTATACGCCGGGCGCAGTGGCTCAAGCTTGTAATCCCAGCACTTTGGGAGGCTGAGGCGGGTGGATCATGAGGTCGAGAGATCGAGACCATCCTGGTCAACATGGTGAAACCCCGTCTCTACTAAAAATACAAAAAATTAGCTGGGCATGGTGGCACGTACCTGTAATCCCAGCTACTCAGGAGGCTGAGGCAGGAGAATTGCCTGAACCCAGGAGGCGGAGGTTGCGGTGAGCCGAGATCGCGCCATTGCACTCCAGCCTGGGTAACAAGAGCGAAACACCGTCTCAAAAAAAAAAAAAAAAAAAAAAAAAATTTCTTTTATAAATTAAAGACAGGTCACATTTTCTATTTTTTTTCCATGCTCATTTAAGTAATTTTGTCTTTTAAGATATTTGTGCATTTCATTTAAGTTTTCAGGTTTATTGACCCTGAATTGTTAATATTTCTTTGTTATTCTTTAATATTTGTAGAATTGTAGTGATGTCCCATCTTTTATTCCTAATATTTTTACTTTGTATATTCTCTGTCTTTTACATGATCAGTTTGGTTAAAGGTATTTCAATTTGATCTTTTGGAAGAAGAGTTTTAATTTCATTAATTTTATTGTCTGCTTATTTTCTCTTTCATTTATTTCAGCTTTCATTTTAATTACTGCTACATTTCTACTTGCTTTGGGTGTATTTGCTCTTCTTTTTATAAATAAACCCAGCTACTGGGGAAGCTGAGATGTAAGGATTGTTTCAGCCCAGGAGTTTGAAGCTGCAGTGAGCCATGATTACACCACTACACTGAGCCTGGGTGACAGCAGGACCCTGTCTTGAAAGACAGAGAGAAAGAAAGAAAGAAAGAAAGAAAAAGAAAGAAAGAAGGAAAGAAAGAAAGAAAGAAAGAAAGAAAGGGAAAGAAAGACAGAGAAAGAAAGAAAGGGAAAGAAAGAAAGAGAAAGGAAGGAGGGAAGGAAGGAGGAAGGAAGGGAAAGAGGGAAGGAGGAAAGAAGGAAGGAAGGAAAGAAGGAAGATAAAGTAAGCGGAAGGAAAGGAAAGGAAAAGAAGAAAAGGAAAGGAAATGGAGAGGGAGGGAGAGAAGGAAGGGAGATAGGGAGGGAGGAAAGGAAGGAAGAGAGAAGGAAAGAGAAAGAAAGAGAAAAAGAAAGAAAAGAAAGAAAATAAATTTAACTGCCGTTGTAACGGTACTAAGACGTGTGAGTTTCAGTGCTGATGATGTCATGAGAGCTCTATCCTCATGGGTGGGATTGGTCCTCTTATAAAATGGTGAATTCAGTCCCCTCTAACTTTCTCTTTGCCCTTCCATCTTCTGCCATGTTATGACACAGCAAGAAGTCCATTCTCAGATGCCAGCACCTTGATCTTAGACTTCCCAGCTTCCAGATTCACAAATGAATAAATTTCTGTTCATTATAAATTACCCAGTCTCAAGTATTCTCTTATAGCAGCACAAAAGGGACCAAGACATGCACCATTTTGGTGTTGTTTCCTTCAAAATATTTTTCTATATCATTGGTTTTGAGCTGTTTGATTATGATGTGTCTTTGTAGGATTTGCTATGTATTTACATACACAGGGCCACCCTTTGAGATTTAAATAAAATTGGCTCCAACCCCTTAGCCAACAGCCCATTGGAAATCTTGTCTCTCTCCCTCCTACAGCCTCTCTGAATTCCCAAAAACATATGTTCACATGGTCTCTTCTGGCTGTGTGAATAAGCTCCTAATTAACTTTTGCTTTCACATATACACATCCCACATGGCTGGTCTCTTTTCTGTTCTACACTTGACACAAATCTCAAGACTCTTTTTAATTTCTTCTGATCACCCTATCCCCCTAAAAAGAAAATGTCACTTATAAATGTTGTCCTTTGTTTGTAGCATCCTCCCCCCTGAGAGTGGAGACAAAAGGGATTTGCATACAGCAATGCAACCAATTTGGAATTGGTCTTTGGGAGCTCCCTGCTTACAGAAGCCCTTCAGCCAACCCAATGCCAGGAATTTCTTACCAGTTGCTTCTCTCCACACACATGGTGTTGATTCTTCTCTTCACTCCCTTTTCATACAAATTATTTTTTATTTCTTAAGTAGAGTGGTCTGCTTATCTCTCTGTTTCATTATGTTCTTCCAAACCATGCTCCCGGGATATTGCCTCTTACCTTTGTGCAATATGTTAAGGCATCTTTCTCGAGAACATGATATATTTTCTAAGAGAAATACCCATAGAAAATGTCAAAATCACTTTTTTTCATCTCACGAAATAATAATCTATTTTTACGTCATCTATTCTGTTCCTTTCATTTTTCTTTTTTTGTTTTTGTTTTTTGTTTGTTCATTTTTTTTAGATAGGGTCTTGCTCTGTTGACCAGTGTGCAGTGGTGCAAATGTAACTCACTGCAGCCTTGACTTCCTGGGCTCAAGTGAAAAAAAAGGCTTGTTTTGAACTCCTGGACTCAAGCGATCCTCCTGTCTTAGCCTCCCAAAGTGCTGGGATTATAGGTGTGAGCCACCATGGCTGGCTTCACTATCACTTCTAACAGTCTCTTCATTAAAAGAATATGAAGAATGTTAAATAATATAATATTAGAATATTAAAGAATATAAAGAATATGGCATATATTCTTCATAATTCTTTATTAAAGAATATGAATAATATTAAAGAAAATAAAGAATATGGGGCATTTATTTACATCACTTGTATTTCACCAGCAAAATGTTATAGTTTTCTTTGTATAGATCCACCAGATTAAAAATTTGGCTAGAAAAACTATATTAAATAATATTAAATCTATACTAGCACATCAATTGCTTTTTCCAGTCTATCTTTCAAGATGATGTGTGATTTTTCCCTTTTTATTCATTAACAGGTGGTGTTATATTAATAGACTTCCTCATAATAATTTGTCCTTGTATTCCTAGATTAATCTTTTCTTTTTTGTAATAGTTTTTTATTAAACAGACTATGGAAAGCATTTGATAGGCCATCTCATCTGAGGGACCTCCAAGTACCTGTAGTCCTCCATATCTGGGATTCATTTTTGCCCAATAACACCAACACTAACAACAGCTGAGCAGAGCAGTGATGAGCTCTTGGCCCAAAGATGTTCATTTAGAAAACCAGCCTATTGCCTAAGACAGGGCTTGGGAGAAGAGCTTGCCAAGCTCTTCTGGAAGATGACAGTCTGGCAGTATCAGACACTCAGAATGAGGTATGGAAAACAGACCTGCATGGAAAGAAAGTGAGAGCAGCAACAATCAGGGGCCATGGGGTAAGAGTAAAAACAGTTAGATTGAAGTAGTGGTAAAACAGAAACAGACACTGTAGAAGCAGAGATACCTTTAGCAACAAATATGGAAGAGTAGCAAGAATAGAGAGCAAAGGTACGTGCTGTGAGGATCACAGGGCAAATGGGTTTCCCATGTAGATTACTGTAGTTGTGAAGCTGTGGAGCATCAGTGCATCCTGAATGGCATTTCAGTCTTACAGGAGACCTGGCCCTATGACTATGTAGAGATTATTTTTGCATATGTCCTCTGAATCAGTGGAAATTACTTACATATGGCTTTTTTGCTGCCTGAAAAATACCAACCAGCCAACCAGTAGAATTATTCTCCTAAAACGCTGCTAGATTCAATGTTCCAGTAACTTTTTTAAGGATTCATTTGGAGGATTTGGCCACAGCCTTCTTGTGTGTGTGACTGCACCTGTACACACTCTCTTTGTAGGTTAAATTTTGTTATGTTATCTCCTAGTTCCTTCTCTAGTGAATCCTCTGTATTACTGCCTTATCAGTTCACTTTGATGGGCTCAACAAAATTAGTTGCCATTTGCAATTGAATTGCAATTGCTATTATTGCATAGCTTACCTTCACTTTTATATTTGATGAGTGTACTTCAGATGCTGAATCTATATTTTTTTAAATCTACAGTAAAACTGGGTGCCAAATTCCAAATAAAAATTCAAAAATTTTAAACACTATTACATTTTTTAGAGTACTCTACTTTCTGAAGTATCTGGAATTTATTATATGGAAATGTTACACTAGTTCTCCCAAATAGGCTTTTAAGGTTTAGTATCATAGTAGGTTTAGAAATCCAAGTGTCTCACAGATTGGTTGTGTTAATGACCACACTTAGTATCCTCCATGAAATCACAATGTTTGCCTTATAACTTTAAAGTGCCCCCCTCTCCCCAATCAGTCCCCACTCTGGCCTTGAGCATGTGATTTGCTTTGGCCAATAGGGTGTTATCAGGCCAGGCACAGTGGCTCACTCCTATAATCCCAGCACTTTGGGAGGCCAAGGTGGGCAGATCACCTGAGGTCAGGAGTTCGAGACCAGCATGGCCAACATGGCAAAATACTGTCTCTACAAAAAATACAAAAACTTAGCTGGATGTGGTGGCACGTGCCTATAATCCCAGCTACTTGGGAGACTGAGGCAGGCAAATTACTTGAACCTGGGAGGCAGAGGTTGCAGTGAACTGAGATCTTGCCACTGTACTCCAGTCTGGGCAACAGAGTGATATTCTGCCAAAAAAAAAAAAAAGGATGTCAGCAGAGGCTTGAAGGGCATGTGCTTTTTCATTGCACTCTTGTATGACAGGGCCTGCCCACTATTCTCCTCTGCTATCCTATGAGAACATCCCCTGGGCTAGCCTGCAGGAAGGATGTGAGAGACATGTGGAAGAGAGCAGAGTTGTCCCTGACATCCCAGCCAGGGCCATCCTAGATCAGCCAACTGCCAGCCAGCCACAGATATGTGAGGACATCCAGCTTAGGTCAGAAAAACTTTCCAACTAACCCCATTTAAAATCTGTAGTAAACTAAATAACTTTATTATTTTAAGGAAGTGAGTTTGGGATGGTTTTTTACAAAGCATTATTGCGGCAATAGACATAGATAACACAGAGATGCTCAAATGGTAATTAATCAATGAGGTAAACGCACTGCGTTTTTGAGGTGCCCAGTCACAGATCTTTTTTTTTTTTTTTTGAGACAAGATTCCACTCTGTCACCTAGGCTGTAGTGCAGTGGAGCAATCTTGGCTGACTACAACCTCTGTTTCCCAGGTTCAAGTGATTCTCCTGCCTCAGCCTCCCTAGTGCTGGGATTAAAGGTGTACGCCATCATGCCTAGCTAATTTTTGTATTTTTAGTAAAGGTGGGATTTCACCATGTTGGGCAGGCTGGTCTCAAACCCCCAACCTCAAGTGATCCACCCACCTCAGCCTCCCAAAGTACTGGAATTACAGGCGTGAGCCACCACACCCAGCCTATTCTCATATATTTATATCTCCTTTTGTTTACTTCCATCTCAGGAAAACTTCTTTTACTATTCCAGGAGCAGTGATGGTAACAGAGAATGTTTCTTTCTAACACTGGACTTGCCAAGAAAGAGGGATAACTTTCTCACATATAATTATTTAGGCATTTAAGGTAGTAAAAATGTAAATAGGTTTTATATAATAAGGACTGTAAAGACAGTGATGTTCTCTGCCTTAAATTCTGATGTGGATTTGAGCTACGGGTAAGAAGAAAAAATAATGGGCTGAATGTGGTGGCTTATACCTCTAATTCCAGCACTTTGGGAGGCAGAGGTAAGAGGATGGCTTGAGCCCTAGGAGTTCAAGATTAGCCTGGGCAACATAGAGAGGCCCCTCTCTACAAAAAATTAGCCAGGTGTGGGCCCACATCTGTGGTCCCAGCTGCTCAGGAGGCTGAGGCAAGAGGATTGCTTGAATCCAGGTCAAGGCTGCAGTGAGCAGTGAGCAGTGAGCCATTATTATTGTGCCATTGCACTCCAGACTACGCAAAATCCTGGAAAAGAAAAGAATAGGAAAGGAAAGCAAGAAAAGGCAAGGCAAGGCAAAAAGGCAGAAAGAAAGGTAGAAAGAAAGAAATAAGAAAGGAAGGAAGGAAGGAAGGCAAGCAAGAGAGAGAGAGAGAAAGAGAGAGAGAGAGAGAGAGAGGGAGAGAAAGAGAGACAGGGCATGGTGGCTCATGCGTGTAATCCCAGCACTTTCAGAGGCCAAGGCGGGTGGATCACGAGGTCAAGAGATCGAGACTATCTTGGCCAACATGGTGAAACCTGTCTCTACAAAAAATTAGTTGGGTGTGGTGGCGTGCACCTCTAGTCCCAGCTACTCGGGAGGTTGTGAAAGGTGAATCACTTGAACCCAGGAGGCGGAGGTTGCAGTGAGCCGAGATTATACCACTGCACTCCAGCCTGGGCAACAGAGTGAGACTCCATCAAAAAAAAGAAAGAGAGAGAGAAAGGGAGAAAGGGAGAAGAAAAGAAAGAAAGAAGGAAGGAATGAAGGAAGGAAGGAAG
This sequence comes from Saimiri boliviensis, assembly GCF_048565385.1. Lineage (NCBI taxonomy): Eukaryota > Metazoa > Chordata > Mammalia > Primates > Cebidae > Saimiri > Saimiri boliviensis. The sequence goes on from NC_133463.1 coordinate 39,889,445, forward strand.
GAAAGAAGGAAGGAGAGGAAGAAAGAAAGAAAGAGAAAGAGAGAGAGAAATGAGAATGTATTCAGGCTTGTGAATGCTTTCAGTCATGACCTTTCTTGATGACTCAGATTGTAGAATGTCTTTTAAAGAAATTTAGAAATACAGGATATCAAGTGAAGTTCTTGTTCTTGTATTAGGCAGACATAGGTTTCTAAAGAGAAAACATAAAGGCTTCAGTTCAACCTCATATACATTTATTGATCACCTGTTATGTACCAGGCATGATAAATGAAAAATTAATGAAAATTAGCCTCTGCCCTCAAGGAACTTAGAGTTCAGAAAAGAGACAGGCAAACGAATCATGATTTCAATATACTATGGTAAACTCAGGATGGGGTATGTACATGAAGCTTATGGTAGTTGAGGGGATGTGGAGGGCCTGGTGGGGGACTGTGTCTATTTATTTATTTATTTATTTTTGAGACAGGATCTCACTCTGTCACTCAGGCTGGAGTACAGTGACACGATCCCAGCTGACTGCAACCTCCACCTCCTGGGTTCAAGTGATTCTTGCACCTCAGCCTCCCGACTAGCTGGGACTACAGGCATGCACAACCATGCCCAGCTAATTTTTATATTTTTGGTAGAGACAGGGTTTTGCCATGTTGGCCAGGTTGGTTTTGAACTCCTGGCCTAAAGTGATCTGCCTGCCTCAGCTTCCCAAAGTGTTGAGATTACAGGCATGAGGCACTGAACTGGGCCGAAAGATGAGTGATTTAGGCAAGTCAAAGAGGGGCTTAGGTTGGAAAAGATTCTAGCACGGAGTAACAGCATGAGCAGTCAGAGACTATACAGGAAACCATAGAACATAATGTAGCACCAGTAAGTATACTTGCCCAAATATTATCAAAAATCTAATAGATATTTTTTTATCAGGTATGCATTATTTTTTATGATAGAATTTTGCTTTATTTTACATGTTAGGAAAAATGATCTATCAACCTTCTAGTACCTTTTGAATTCCTGTAAGCTTCATGTGAACAGAGATAAAATTCATCTTATTCTCTCCTGCATTTCAGCACCCAGAACAATGCCTGGCACTTTGTATGGATTCAACACCCAGTTGTTAAACAAATTACTAAATTCTTGAGTTTGTTAGTCTTTGCCAAAGTCCAATATAAATTTAGCCTTTAAATCATTCTTTAAATTTACTTTTAAAGACTCATGTTCTTGAATAACTTGACTTTCTCAAATTGTCTTCAATAAAGGATAGCTTGATATTTCCTTTTATAATTCTTCCTATTTGGGGACTTTTTAAAAAATGTAAGTCTTGGTGTTGTTTTTCTCCCTATACATCCATCTATTCACTATTTAATCAGCATATGTTTATTAAATACTTGATTATGTGCTGGCATTGCTACATACCAGGAGTAGAATAGTGAGAAGTCAGACCCCGACTAGGCCCCATTGAAGCTTATAGTCCAGGGAGAAAAACCGGCAGATATTCCACATATAATTTACGAATACCTTGCTGTTGCAAAACAGAAGTGAATAGTTCTTGAGAGTTTGTAATAATTTCTTTTATCCTCTATTCAGTATGAATTATTATCTGGTGATTATATAATATGTTTACTTTATCAAGTTCTTGTCTTACAATTCTCCACTTTCTGCTTTAGTGTGCAACATTTATAGCTAATGTGTGGCACAAAGTAAGTCCACTATAAATAATACTTGAATGAAACAATAATTACTTTCTCATACAATTTGCATTTTATACCACATTATTTTGTTACTGTTGAATAAAAATATCTGCATTCTTTGTGGTAAGACAAATATAAGAATTACTCTCTTAATAATCCATCTGTCACCTGGATGAAATAATGGGAACAGTGTAGGTGATGTGTGTTGTCTAAAATTAGGTGCACAGTACTCCATTAGAGCCTTGATCTATAGTCTATTGGCTTAATTTCTGTGTAAAGTGAGGTTATTAACCACATCTATTTAGTTATGTAATTTCAATCAGTATGTATTCATTAAATATCCATGTAAGTTTTGTAGCATATGCTGAGGGGCATTCAAAGAAGAATAAAACAGGTTTCTGCCCTACAAAAATTCAATCTAAATACCTGTGACAAAAGAATAGTTGTTTTTGCCTGTTAGGGAGGAAAGTAAGCCCTGTAAGAAAAGGCATTCTACAAGAAGTGATGGTTAATCTGTAATAGTTCTTGAAGAATGAATAAGGTTTTGCCAAGGAGGTGATAACAGGAAAGGCATGCTAGAGAGAAGACTTCAGTTCTTCATACTAGGGAGCATGTGCAAGTACAATTCCTGACACCCTTTTCTAGCCTCTTATCAACTATTTTAAAAAATGATTATACTTTAAGTTCTGGGATACATGTGCAGAACGTGCAGGTTTGTTATATAGGTAGGTATACACACGCCATGGTGGTTTGCTGCACTCATCAACCTGTCATCTACATTAAGTATTTCTTCTAATACTATCTCTCCCCAGCCCCCAAACCCCCAACAGACCCTGGTGTGTGATGTTCCCCTCCCTGTGTCCATATGTTCTCATTATTCAACTCCCACTTACGAATGAGAACATGCAGTGTTTGGTTTTCTGTTCCTGTGTGTGTTTGCTGAGCAGAAAAACCACTTGACCCAGAAATCCCATTACTGGGTATATACCCAAAGGCTTATAAATCATTCTGCTATAAAGACACAGACACACGTATGTTTATTGCAGCACTCTTCAGAATAGTAAAGACTTAGAACCAACCCAAATGCCCATCAATGATAGACTGGATAAAGAAAATGTGGCACATATACACCGTGGAATACTATGCAGCCATAAAAAAGGATGAGTTCATGTCCTTTGCAGGAACATGGGTAAAGCTAGAAACCATCAACTATTTTTTAATTTACATTCTTGTTCACTATTGCTTCACAAGCTCTTGCTTCTAATTCTGTTAGATTAAGATTTACAAAATGTTTATCTTTACCATGTATTCAATTTAATTTCCTTTGGAAAGTGGAAAAATTAGAACTACATTCTGTCAGAACAATGGGCAATTCCAACACTCATATAAGCTAAAGGTGGCCGGGCACAGTGGCTCACACCTGTAATCATGGTACTTTGGGAGGCTGAACCAGATGGATTGCTTGAGTCCACGAGTTCAAAACCAGTTTGGGCAAAATGGCAAAACCCTTCTACAAAAAACAACAACAACAATTAGCCAGGCATGGTGGCCTGTGCCTGTGCTCCCAGCTACTTGGGAGGCTGAGGCAGGAGCTTGAGCCCAGGAAGTCGAGGCTTCAGTGAGCTGTGATTGCACCATTGCACTCTAGCCTGGGTGACAGAGCAAGGCCCTGCCTCACACACACACACACACACACACACACACACACACACACACACACACAAAAGGAGAAAAGAAAAGAAAGTTAGAGGCATCCAAATTTTTATGGTAAATATCATCTATCAAGTTGTTAGCCTGAAAAGAGTGGCCTTTTTGGTAGTTGTGGGTGGTGGCTGGACTTTATAGCTTCACTGGACCTGAATGCTGATCATTTCTTTCCTGTTCACCATCTTAGAAAATCTTCCCCAATCACATGCGTAGCTATTGTGTTTGTAGCATAGGATTATGAATTTTCCAGCCCTAATGACTAATTACAGGTAAGTGGAGAAATAACCCAGGGAAAAACAACCCAAAGTTTAATTGAGCCAGTTAGAGTCTCTTTCACAAGAATTCACACTAAGAGGTGTAAGAGTTTGACTTAGTAATCAGTGGTGGGTACTGGAACTGTACCATCTGGACAAGTCTGAACCAAATTGCTTCATAGCAGGGCAGGGGCTCATGTTAAGCTAAAGTTTACCCAGGAACTGAAATGAGGAGCCTGGTAAAAGAAGCCTAGAGACATGAAGCAGAAGGAAATTCAAGTACAGAAAGATGCAGAAAAGAAATCATTTTTCCTGAAAGAAAAAGGAAGAGAAAGTAGCTTGTCTAAAGATTTTTTCAACATTTATGAGGCCTAGTGGCACCGTTTACAGTTGGATTATGTGAGATTTCCATGTATCCTTCAAATAAATTCCCTTTTTATCTTGTCTATTGGAATGTCTTTCTCAGCACCCCAGGCAAATGGTTTTGGAATGAGAAGTTGCTTAAATTTCAGGGAACCCTACACTCTTTGGTAGACTGACCATGCCCTTGACCTAACAGGTCTTAACCAGGTATTCCCGTGGCTGCCCATGCTTCCTCTGCTTGTGCCCACAGGTATACCTCTCAGACTGTTGACATTTTTTGTAATGCACTGAGTTTTTCTCTGCCAATTATCAGGTCCAGTGTTTAGATATCTTATTCAGGATGCTCTACCAAGTGTTCAAATTATAGCATCTTAACTTCAGTTGAAAATATTCTGCATAGTATAGATTTAGAAGACATTGCTGGAACATTTATAAGACTGACATGTTGGGGAGGCTGAGGCGGCTGGATCACCTGAAGTCGGTAGTTCGAGAGCAGCCTGATCTACATGGAAAAACCCCCTCTACTGAAAACACAAAAATTAGCTAGGCGTGGTAGCTACGCTGGGAGGCTGAGGCAGGAGAATTGCTTGAACTCAGGAGGCAGAGGTTGTCGTGAGCCGAGATGGTGCCATTTTACTCCAGCCTGGGCAACAAGAGTGAAACGCCGTCTCAAAAGGAAAAAAAAAAAAAAGAATAGACATGTTAGCCAAAATCATTGTGCTGACACAAGGAAAACAAAAAACCAGGTTTTTCATGGATGCCATCATTGTGGGGCATGTCAGCAGCATGTTCCACCCAATTCACAACAGCTAGGCAGAGTTAGGCCCTGCGTAGGATTAGGGAAGTTTGGTTGTCACAGAAAGCAAGCAGGATAGTCTGGGGATGGTAGTACAGAAAGGAGAGGAGGCTCAAAGTTAAATGGAATTTGATATCAACAACATCAAGGCAATCAAGAAAAATAATCCGCCGGGCACGGTGGCTCAAGCCTGTAATCCCAGCACTTTGGGAGGCCCAGGCAGGTGGATCACGAGGTCGAGAGATCGAGACCATCCTGGTCAACATGGTGAAACCCCGTCTCTACTAAAAGTGCAAAAAATTAGCTGGGCATGGTGGCACGTGCCTGTAATCCCAGCTACTCAGGAGGCTGAGGCAGGAGAATTGCCTGAGCCCAGGAGGCAGAGGTTGCGGTGAGCCGAGATCGCGCCATTGCACTCCAGCCTGGGTAACAAGGGCGAAACTCCGTCTCAAAAAAAAAAGAAAAAAGAAAAATAATCCAACAGACCATAAATCAGTGCATGCTTGGAGGGAGCCATTATTTCAATCAAGGCACGTCTGCTGAAAGAGACCTATAACTTCATAGCAGCCCAGAGCTACTGGACAACATTCCTGCTTCTGGCTCCTAAAGAGCCTCTTGTAGCCAAGGAGGTCTAGGACCAGTTAGTAGACGTCAGAACTATTGTCCATTAAGGATGAATGCATTGTCTTCTAATTCCTATAGGGACTCTGATGAGTCACATCTCAATGGAGCCATGCTGGTACCTTGAAGAGGCTTTTGTTTTACTGAATGTCAAGGTCAATCTCTGTTACATCACTCTGGCTTCATTTCTTCATGATACTTACCATCATCTGAACATTTGTTTATTTGCTTATTGTTTGTCTCCAGCACCTTCCAGTAAAATGTAAATAAATTCTTTAGAGCAGAGACTTTAATCTCGTTTTTCTCCCCCTGTGTTCTCAGCATCTTGAACAATGCCTGGCTTTTCATATGTTTTCAGTAAATATTTATTGAATAAATAAACAAAAGTCCATGAACTTGGTGATACAGTCATGGACTTTGGTCAACAGTGTAAGAGTCCTGGTGATCCAGACAGTCCTTGGTTAGAATGCCTACATTTCAAACATATCTGGAAAATAGCTGTCCCTGACTTCCCACCCGGTCCCCACCCAAATTCTGCCTTCAACTCTGCAAATTTTTCAAGAATGAAGAATAACTGTTCTTTTGGTAAGAAGAATATGCTGTCTGCTTGCTTCTGTTGAACGAGCCTCAGCCACAAACGCTTTCTCTCTCCAGCCCGCTGCTGAGATGGCTCTCCAGCTTCCTCACCCCACCCCCACCCCATTCTGTCTCTTTCTTCTTGATAAACAAACTCCTCAGTTCTTACAGATAATAAAACACATCTCCATCAGGGAAGTGTAAGTGAGCATATTTGCAGGAAACAGCTGAGATTTCTCATGTACTTTGCTTTTTTGAAAAGCAGCCACTTGGCTCAATATGTCTACAGCACTTGTTTACTAATGAACAAATAACCTCCCACTGAGTCAGTCTTTCTTCCTCTCCCAATTTCCTTGTTCATTCTTGGAAAATTGTTTGAGTGAATAAAAACTTGGTCCAGGCCATGTGTGGTGGCTGAAGCCTCTAATCCCAACGTCTTGGGAGGCTGAGGTGACCGGATCACTTGAGCCCATGAGTTCTAGACTAGCCAGGGCAGCATGATGTAATCCTATCTCTACAAAAAACTAGCCAGGCATGGTGGTCTGTAGTCTCAGCTACCCTGCGCCTTGGAGCTGAGGTGGGAGGAACACTCTAGACCACAGGTGCAAATTGCTGTGAGTCCTGATTGCACTGCTGCACTCCAGCATAGGCAGTGAGAGACCCTGTCTCTAAAAAGGGAAAAACAAAACAAAAACTTGGCCCAATGTTTCTCAACATGTTGCATGACTACACTGATTAGCATAGACATCACCATCCTTTAAATACCTGTCTCTTTAGATGGCATAATCAAAGTGAAAATAGCATTCTACTATCAAAAGTAACTTTGGAAGATACTAAGAGGATGTACACTTTGTATAATGACCATGCACACAATCTCTTTTCTCTGAAAGCAAGAAGAGTACGTTTTATTAAGTTGCAGGATAAAATAATCAGATTTAAAATCCAGTAACGGTATTTGCATTAATGGTTAATAATTATCAATAAATAAACAGATATTTATTGACCACCTGTTATAGACAGTGTTCTGTGATGGTTAATCTGTATGATACAAAGAAACATAAATGTGTCCCCAGACTTGTTAGATCTATTTGATAAGATAGGCTATATGTTTGTTACCAAAAAAAAAAAAAAAGTTAGCACAGTTTAAGGAATGAATGATGACTTCTATCAAAAGTGGTCACTGAAGGTTTCAGAGAGAAGATAGGATTTAGGATAGGCTTTGCAGATTAAGTAGCAGGAAATTATATTAAGAGCTGCTTTGTGTAAACCCTGGGAAACTTGAGAAAAGATACAGCTGATTTGAGTTTTATCTATGACCAAAACTTGGAAAGATAAGAGCTTGAATTGGGAAGAGATTTTGCAATTTAAGATCCTTCAAAAAATGTTATCTCATAAAAATTATGTTTTTCTTCTGGATATGTAATTTCTTTTGGTGATGTTTCAGTTACTATTGCTGTGTCATAAATTGTACCAACATTTAGTAGCTTACAACACCGTTCCTTATGGCCGTGGATTCTGCGGGTCAGAGACAAAAACGGGGCTCAGGGGAATGATATGTCTCTGCTGCCCAGTGTCTGGAATTTCAACCAAGGAGACTTGAAAGCTGAGGGTCACCTGATGGCTGGAGGCTGGAATCACCTGGAAACAAATTGATGCTGGCTTTTCACTGGGACCTTAATCCCTCCAGAATTATTGACCAGAGCATTTACACACAGCTTCTCCATGTGGCTTGGGCTTCCTCATGCATGACAGCCTCAGGTAGTCAGGCTTCTTCCGCAGAAGCTCGCGAGACTCCAAAGATGAGAATCCCAGCAACTAAGGCAGAAACTATACTGCTTTTTCCCTCTCAGCCTCAAAAAGTCAAGCTGTGCCACTTTACCGTGTTCTTTGCTTATAAGACAATCACAAGTCCTACAACCAGGCTCCTCCTCATAGCACTTTACTGTCCTCGCCTTAATTGAGATGAACTTTGTCCTTCACAGTAATGATGTCTTAGGCACCTATTTGTTTTTAATATATATAAGCTATATTTTACATCCTCAACAAGCTCTCCTGGTGTCTTCCTTTTTTCTTGGTTTCTGTATCATTCTAGTTTGGTTTTCTTCATGTTACTCTCTATTGTCTCCTATTTAGTCTCCTTTATGATCATACTCCCTTCTTTTTTCAGACCACCACTTCTGGGTGGGTGTTTCTTGGGGCTCCATTATTATTATTATTTTTTAAGACAGGGTCTTGCTCCATCACCCAGGCTGTAGTGCAATGATCCAATCACAGCTCACTGCAGCCTTGACTGGCTCAAGTGATCTTCTCACCTCACCTCGGCCTCCTGAGTAGTTGAAAGCACAGGCACACACTACCATGCCTGGAAACTTCCTTTAATTATTTATAGAGACAAGGTCCCCCTATGTTGCCCAGGCTGCTCTTGAACTCCTGGGCTCAATTGATCCTCCCTCCTTGGTCTCCTTGGGGCTCTATTTTAAATTCTCTTCATCTTATAGTCTCTTTAAAACTTTAATTCGTTACTTCCTATAACCCCTTTTTCTGATAAATTAGTTCCTTATGTTTATTTCCACAACTGCCTTGATTACTGGTAGTCTCCGCTTATAAACTGTATATCGAACCCGATGTGCTCCTGGGTTTCAGATTCATAATTCCAAAAGCCAATTTGATTTCTGCATAAGTCCTCCAGGAACCTCTACCTTCACATATCCAAACCTGAACTCACTAGCCTATGCCTATGCCTGAAGTCAGCTGATCATCTTCAATTTCCTGTCTTGAGGATCCATCCACATGCCTCAGTTAGAAACCTAAAATTCAATATTAATTCCTCCCTTTCCTTGTCTACCTATACTGCATCTGCTAATATACTAATCCTGTTTTTTTTTTTCTATCTTTCTACATATTTCTGGAATTTATCATCTCTCTTTTTTTTTTTTTCTGGAGACAGTGTCTCACTATGTTACCTAAACTGGCTTTAAACTCCTGGGCTCAAATGATCCTCTCACCTCAGCCTCCTGAGTAGCTGGGACTAAAGGTGTATGCTACTATACCCAGGTGAAATCTTTCATCTGCTTTTTATGTCTACTGCCTGAGCTCAGACTCTTAGTATTCACAGAACTACTCAATGGCCTTCTAACTGCTCTCCTATCTTATTTACCTCCCCCAAATATTCTACATCTATCTTCCAGGATATGCTGTTTATATGCAAATCTGATCATGTTCCCTCCACAGCATAAAACTCCTAAATGCCTCTCCTTTACAAAGTGGTGTTAAATGTTTGTTGCAGTGATTATTAGAAGTAAAATGCTTGGTGCCACAAAGTGGAACCAACACTCAGGAAAAAGTTTTCTCAGCAAGGCAATTGACTTCTATAGAAGGGCACTTCCTGCATGCAAGGTAGAGGCAAGGGAAAGTGTGCAGAACAAAGGAGAGCAGCAATTTTTATCCCTAATACAGACCCTGTTTCTGTGTCCTCCCTCTGTGGGCTGGGGTCAGACTGAACAATCTAGGCTAATTCTGACTGGTTACTGTTGACATCACTGAGGAGGCAAGGGTGGGTTTTTGACGGAAAAGACGGTTAGGGTTACATAAGTGACGGGGAATGCTGAGGCATGTTTGGTCACAGCAGAGTAGAGTAGGGAGGGCTGATAGATGAATGGATAAGATTACTTTTTAAAATAGAACAAAGAATCAGAAACTGAAACCCTTTGAAGAGGAACTATTTGTTTTTAACAACAATTTCCCCCTCTTGAATTTATCCATTTTCTTCTTCAAACTTATCTAACATGACTTGGTTTTGTTGTTCTTCCAGGAAAAAGGATATATTAGTATAGGACTGGGAGAAACTGGGGAAAGGTTTTGTGACAGCTGTTTCTATAAGTCCTTGAACTAGTCCAGAAATGCAGGGTATGATGCAGCATCCAACAAGAATGACTACACCTATTACTACTGCAAGAGAAGTAAGAATTGAGGCCACAATTCCTTTCCATTTACCGAACCACCTTACTAGCTATCCTGTGAAATCGTTATCAGCTCCAGAATTTCTAGCTAATGCACTGGATAAAGTGGTAAGTCCCTGTAAAGCCTTTGTTATGCTCCCATTGGGGGCAGTATTGTTTGGGATGAAGATAGAACATTGAGTTTTAGTCATAACACAAACTCCACCTTTTTTGGTTAATATGTCCAGGGCCATTCTGTTTTCCCAAGCCGTTTGGCTGGGAGGCCCTAATTGGTCAGCTATTCCTTTGACAGCATCCCTCGTGTCATTAATAAACCTCTGCTGATTATAATAGATGTAATTTATCCAGTCTACATTTTAATTAATAGTTACCCATGGAAATAATGACTCAAATCCTGTAGCGATTTGGTCTTGGGCTTTGAATCTATCAGATACCCGCTGTGGGACTCCTATTGCGCCTAAATAACTTGAGAGTCAAAAGGCTCATAAGGGGCTTCTCTTACTTTATGGTGTTGTGATTTTTCTTTCTCTGGTTGATGAAATGCCAGGGTGAAAGGGATAGCCAGTTGGACAAGAGCTCAAGTGCCACTCACATTACTTGGGAGAGTGTCCAGTAAGGGTCCACCACAATATGACCATACATCTGTTCGAGGATGGCTCAGAGCAGACTGATGAGTAAGCTCCTGGAAGGGCTAAGCTCACTGCATCCCATTAAGTTTCCAAAGAATGCCAAGTTTCCCCCTTGTCATGAGAGACACAGGGTGAAATGGATGTTGGGAGATGGGAGCTGGCTGGCCCTTAGGGGCTGACCCACAAGGTGTTGGACTTAGGGTAAAGCAGAGAGAGAGCTTGGCATGATGTATTGCCCCAAGCTGCAGAGTCCTGGAAGAGAGCTAAAGTGTAGTACACTACCCAGTCAACTGGAGGACCATCTGAGTGGAAAGGGGACAATGTGGGCCTCTGGCCAGCCATGTGCACAAGTATAACAATTGCTTTTGTTTAATGTGTGGATTGAATATTTGATCTATTCCAACCAGGCATTTGTATCTTGATATCCTGTTTCAGTTGCTAGAGTTTGCCTTAAATCATCTACTTCTACAATATTTACATCTGCATTGTTGTTGGGCAGGGTAGAAGGTTTAGATGGAGAAGTGGGGTGGCAATAAACGCATTTCAAAGAAGCCTATAGGGTCACATCCATTGGCTTCTACTCCTAAGCCATAAAAGCGCTCTAAAGAGCGTGTAGGGTTGGTGGAGGTAGGGGTATTAATCGAGCTGGTTTCTGGGTTACAATGGTGAGACTGACAACTAAGAGTGGGTGGTTCTTTTGGTAAAGTGGAGGTGAGATTTTAGATTGGTACAGCCCTCTGGGGAGGTCCAGCCCCAGTCTCGAGTCCAGGTGGTATCTGCCCATTGAGAGCATATCTCCCAACCTGGGGTGTCCTGGTACCCTGCCATGAACAAGATGCAGGGTTAGTGGCTTCTCTGAAGGGGCAGAGGTATTTTTCTAAAGTAGAGATTTGTCTTTGCCATGGTTCATCCTCACAAGGTGTAACAAGGCAAGCATCAAAGGTAATGATTTGGGGTGAGTCTGACCTAGTTACATTGATAAAGGTAGTCAGCAATAGAATGAGAAAAGAAGAAATAGTAACAGAATAAATGAAAGAGAGTTAAACTTTTCTTAGCTTTAGATTGAGAGGGTTTTCCCTTTGGATAATGGCCCATGACCCCGGAGGTGGTGGTGTTTTCTCGACTCCGGTGTGATGGGTCCATCTTTTTTCTGCTGTCTGGACTGTGGTTTTAGTGGTTTGGAGAGCACCAGGTAAAATCCTTAACAGGATCACTCAAGTTACTCTTTCTTTCAGCTTTTGATGAGGACATGATTCTCAGGCTGATGTTGATGGACTGAGAACTCCAGGGTTAGCGCTTGTGATAAGAGACCTTTGGTTTTAGGAAAAGGGAAAGTAGAGGAGAGACCAAGTGTTTAATTTCTGAGGGAAAGGCTATTTTTAACAGGACAATAGGAAGGCATTTGGTAACTAAGTCTCTAGAACTAATTTGGTTAACTGGTTCTTTAAGGTCTGATTTATTTATACTTTCCCTTCTGAAGGTGGGTGCCAAGGAGTATGCTATTCTTATTTAATGTCTAGGGCTTGGAATAGCTTTTTAACCCACTGTGAAATGGGTTCTATTTCCTAAGTTAATATTTTCTATTAGCTCAAACTTGAGCACTATATTTTTAATTAATGTTTTAACTATATTATTGGCTGTTGCATTTGAAAAGGGAATAGCTTTAACCAGTGAGTGGGATACTTCACTATCATTAATAAGTATTTTGGATGACCTACAGGAGGTGTCTCCGTGTAATCAATTTGGGTACTTTGGAAAGGTCTTAAGCCTGGACTCCTTCCCATAATTATCAGTAAGAACTATCTGTATCTAACCAAACAACTTGTTTGGTTATGGTATAAATTCTTATACATTTATAAACTCTGAGAACTGCGTCACACATGGCTTGGGGGTCCCCAACGGGTCCTCTGATGCAAATGAGAAAGGATTTCTTTTATAAAGGGATTTGGACAACATTTCTTTTTGATCTGGCAATATCTATTTTCCTTCTGAGTTTTCTTTAGCACTCATTTCTATTAGCTTTTCTTTCTCAGCAGAAGAGAAAACGGGATCACAGTAGGAGGAAGGAGGTATGGAGTTAAGTGGATAACAGGTGTTTCAGAAGAAACGGCAGCCTTCTTGGCTTATCTGATCTCCTAAGTGATTTTCCAGACTCTTAAAACACAAGCTTTTCTGGTGCCTGGGGACATGGACAATAGTTTTTTCTTTTGGCAACTGAAGTTTATTTAATACTCAGGTGATAAACTCTTTGTGAACAAGGTTTTGACCTTTACTATTAAGAAGACCTTGTTCCAATTACAATTTTTCTAAATGTGTGAGCCACCCCAAAGTCATATTCAGAATCAGTATAGATGGTTCCTTCCTGGTTTTGCAGGTATTTTAAGGCTCAACTCAATGCAAATAGCTCACAAGTTTGGGTAGACTAATCATTAGGCAATTTTCTTGACTCTATTTTCTTAATAACTTTTCCAGCAGTTACTGAATACCTGTTGTGTCTTTTCCCCTCAATCACTTGGGAGGAACTATCTGTAAATGAGTGCTGAACTGTTTTGAAAGGGATCTCTTTTGAATTGGGCCTAAGCTTTGTGTGATAGTCAATTAAATCTAAACGTGTGTATCCTCTTTTCAGGTTTAGACTCCCTGTTAAGAAACCTGGTAGGTTAGGTTCAGTGGTTAGTGTTAAATTATCTCTTTTTACCAAAATAGCCTTGTACTTTAAGATTCTTGAGTCAATAAGCCGCCTTTCTGCCTTTTTGATTTAAGATGGTTCTAACTTGATGGGACATGCTTACAACTAAATTTACTCCAAAGATTAGTTTTTGACTCGCTCCTTTCAATCTATGGGGGGTAAAGGACATACCCTTGCTACCAACATAGGGCATAATCAATTTCCTCTTGGGAGGTGGGTCTCCTACTAGCAACATTTTCTATTAAAAGTTCACAAATCCATTCCTCATTTGACCCAAATTTTGGCCAGAAAACTAAGGTTTGAGGATTGTTTTTTGAGTCCAAATGGAACAGCAAGATTTTTAGTATTTGTTGCTTTTTCTTATGTTTAGTCTGCCATTATCTTTTCAGAATTTTAACATGAGACCTAAAGGACTATTTAATGTAGGGGATCTGACTATCCCCGTTTTTATCCTTCCCTGTTTTACTAGGGGTGTTTCCCATCTGGGAGGTTTTGGATGTTTCTTTGAGAGTGTGTGTGGCTCAACCTTTTTTTTGCTAGCAATCTCTTGCCTTCTTCTTTTTCCAAAAGGCTTGCTAAGGCTCGATTTTTCATACTGAAGATTTCTTGCTCATTTTTAAGCCCCACCTGCTGGAGGTTCCTTGTACCCTTCTCTCAACTCATCTGCTCTGGCTGCTTCACTGGAGGGAAATTAGGTTCCTCTTAGCATTGACAGGACTGTACAAATTTCAACATCAGGATCCCTACAAGAGGGCTGCCATTAGCTATATGAGGTAACCATGGAACTGCAGATTGGACTTGCTCACTCTGCACAGCAGTAGTGCTTGTCACCATTCACATACATTCAACCTCAAAGATATCCCAACTACCAAGGAAATACTTTGCTAACCCCATGGCTTTTCTTACCTTGGCCTGTGCACAGAGTTACCTGGTCACCATGGTGTTTTTGTTGGCAAGCCTTTCCTTCCCATGTTGCTGAGAGTCCAGGTTTATTTGTCACAGCAGGTGGGGGTCTAGATCTTTCACCCCTTAGGCCACTGCAATGAGACAATGGGACACATCTCCCCCTGGGAGAAGACCAGAGAATGGGAATCCCGGACGAGATCCCAGATTGTTAGAAGTAAAATGCTTGGTGCCACAAAGTGGAACCAACACTCAGGCAAAAGTGCTCTCAGCAAGACAATTTATTTCTATAGAAGAGCACTTCCTGCATGCAAGGCAGAGGCAAGAGAGAGTGTGCAGAACAAAGGAGAGCAGCAGTTTTTATCCCTAATGCAGACCCTGTTTCTGTGTCCTCCCTCTATGGGCTGGGGTCAGACTGCGCAATCTGGGCTAATTCCCATTGACTACTGTTGACATCATCGAGGGGGCAAGAGTGGACTTTTGATGGGAAATATGGTTACATAGGTGATGAGAACTGCTTGGGCATGCTTGGGCGTGTTTGGGCACAGCAGAGATAGGGAGGGCTGATAGATGAATGGGTAAGATTAATTTTTAGAATAGAACAAATAACCAGAAACTGAAACCCTTTGAAGAATAACTATTTGTTCTTAACAACATGAAGATCAATCAAATAACTACAAAAGGTTTTCAAACTCAAAAGTGCTATGCAAATACAATCTGTTAATGAATGTATTCCTAGTGGTGATAATAGGAAGAGGGTGAGGCCATGCAATAATGCAATTCCATCCTAGATCTTACTGCAATACATTGATTTCAAAATGACACCAGTTTTCCTATTCTTATCTGTATTCATACCCTTTACTTATTTGGTCAAGATAGTCAGTTTTCCTAATTTTTGAGTCTGGGTTGGCTTGTGATTTTCTTTGGCCAGCAGAATAGTATAGACAGAACATTATGTAAATTCTAAGTATTAGCTTCAAGGGAGCCAGATGCATGCATGTTTTTTTTTTTTTTTTCTCTCTCTCTCTCAGACCTCTGCCACCACCTAAGAACAAGTATAGACTAGCCTGCTGAAGGATGAGAGACCATGTGTGGTCTTCCCAGATGAGGCCATCCTGAATCAGTTAGCCACAAGCAGATCTGTAAGCTGCCCACAGACAACACGAGTGAGCCCAGCTGTGATCGACCAAACCCAGACCAGGTTAGTGGAACTACCAAGCTTACCCAGAGATACGAGAATTAAGAAAAAGATTGTTGTTTTAAGCCATTAACTTTTGGTGTGGTTTGTTATGCAGCATTATATGGTAGTAGACACCTTTCTGCCCCTACGGTGCTTGACAACACCATAAATGTAACCTTTTCCAAAATCTTGATTTCAATCATCTTACTCTCCAGCCACCACCTTCCATCCTTCCATTTGCTTGCCTTAGTACTCCCTCTGCTGTAATTCTTCCAGTATTTTGAGGCTTCCAAACTATAGAGTGTACCATTTTGTTAGTATCAATTTATTCCCTTCTATAATCACTTAGGGAGGCTTAGATTTCATGGTCCATCATTAAATTTTCTCCCTAGCAAAGGCTTCTCAACCCTCTTCTTTGCTACATATAATTGGCTGGCAAAACTCCAGCTCAAGCTGAATCCAACTATTTGTCTTCTTTGCCTCTAGCTGAATAGCAGAATATTGCAAAAGAAAATCACCAAACTGTACTAACTTCACCTCAATTCATGACTATACATGTCAAGTGAGTACTCAGCACCAGAAATCCCACTATACTTCTCTAATAATATTAGTCTTCTCTTCTTATGGTTGACTATTTCATACCTGCTCTGTCAATTTGTTCTCTCTAGCTCTCTCTCTCTCACTCTCTCTCTCTCTCTCTCTCTTTTTTTTTTAGACAGAATCTTTCTTTGTTGCCCAGGCTGGAGTGTAGTGGTGCAATCTTGGTTCACTGCAACTTCCGCCTCCTGGGTTTAAGCAATTCTCATGCCTCAGCCTCCAAAGTAGCTGGGACTACAGGCACATGTCACCACATCCAGCTAATTTTTGTATTTTTTGTTAGAGACAGGGTTTCACCATGTTGGCCAGGCTGGTCTTGAACTCCTGACCTCAAGTGATCTGTCCAGTTCAGCCTCTCAAAGTGCTGGGATTATGGGTATGAGCCACTGTGCCCAGCCCAATTTGTTCTCAATTAATTACCTTCCTCACATTTCCTCAAGAAAATAGAAGTTATTAATGTAAAGCATTCTCATTTTGCTCTACAAATTAATTCTACAATCCTTTTCTTATTTTCTTCTTCCTTCTTGTCACAATAGACAAAAGTATCTCTCCTAGCCAGTGCCAATGTCTCCACTTGTGAATGAAGTCTCATGTGTTCTCTCCTACTCAAGGATTTTTATTCTTGTGTTTTACCCTCTCTTTTGTGCTTCATTAGTTTCTCTTTTTTTAAATTGTATCATTTCCATTAAGATACTAATATGCTCTCGCACACACATACACAAATTGGCCTCATGCACCTTCCTCCAATTTCCCCTATATCACTCTATTCTCCTTATCTCATGCTCCCTACCTTTATTTATATAGTTGTTTTTTGAGACAGAGTCTCACTCTGTCGTCCAGGCTTCAGTGCAATGGAGTGATCTCCACTCACGGCAACCTTCATCTCCTGGGTTCAAGCAATTATCCTGCTGCAACCTCCCAAGTATCTATGATTACAGGCATGTGCCACCATGCCTGGCTAATTTTTTGTATTTTTAGTAGAGATGAGGTTTCACCATTTGGCCAGGCTTGTCTTGAACTCCAGACCTCAGGTGATCCATGTGCCTTGGCCTCTTTAACTGCTGGGATTACAGGCGTGAGCCACTGTGCCTGGCCCATTCTACCTTTAAACACATCTGTCTGCCGAAACTGCTCTTGTCAGTGTCACTAAGGTGAACATTTTGTTTTTCAAATCCAGTGGATATGCTTTTCTGTTTTAATCTTACTTGGCCTCCCAGCAATATTTTATCCTCTCTACTACTTATTCCTTTTTGGAATATTTTTTTCTTCCCATTACTCTAGAAACACACCACTTGCTCGTGATTCTCCTTCTACTCACTGGTTGCTCCTTCTGTTTTCTGTTTGCTCTTTCTTCTCTTTCTTACCTATAAATGTCAGAATTCTCTAGAATCCAATCCAGAGCCACTGTCTCTTAGCTTCCCACACTGTCTCCTCTAGGTAGTCCCAATTACTTCCAGCTACTGTGATTCATTTCCTCAACCCATATTTCTCCTCTAATATCAAGACTCATGCATCCCAATTCTAATATTTAGACTTAAATATCTCAATGCCTTTTTAACATCTCTACTTGGATGCTGGAGACATATGTTCAGAACTAAACTGTTTATATCTCTACTAGAACCTCTCTTAATGTTCCTTATTTCAAAGGGCGGTTCATAATCTGGTGGAAGAAATAGATAAAAATCAACATTTATAAAACAATATAAATGTTTTAATAGAGTTAGACGTAATATACTATATACATGTAAATAAGGTAAATTTAGTGTAACTAAATGCAATGGAACATGGAATTAATATTTTTCATTATTATAGAACTCTTTGCTATCATTTAAAAATAGATTAAAGTATACATCACTTGTGATTCTTTTCAAATGTATTCTTATCAAATACTTTATTTTTAAGAGAAGTTTTAGGTTCACAGCAAAATTAAAAAGAAGGTGCAAAGACAACCTAATACCTCCTGCCATATGCACATGCATAGCCTTTCCCATTATCAACATCTCCCACTAGAGTGATATGTTTGTTACAACTGATCAACCTACTGACACATCACTATCACCCAAAATCCACAGTTAACATTGAAGTTCACTCTTGATATTGTACATTCTATGGATGTGGATAAATGTTTAATGATGTGTATCCATTGTTAAGAACCAGAGTATTTTCACTGCCCTAAAAATCCTCTGTGCTCCACCATTTGTCCTTCTCTCCCTGTCTAACCCCTAGCCACCACTGATCTTTTAACTACCTCCATAGTTTCACCTTTTCAAAAATGTCATATAGTTGGGATCACGGGGTATGTAACTTTTCGAAATTGACTTCTTATGCATGTAAGTGTCCTTCATGTCTCTTCATGGCTTGATAACTCATTTGTTTTCAGTACTGAATAATATTCCATTGTTTGAATATACCACAGTTTATTTGCCTACTGAAGGATGTCTTGGTTACTTATTTTAGCAATTATGAATTAAGCCACAAAAACACCCCATGCACATGATTTTGTGTGGATATATGTTTTCATCTCCTTAGAAGTAGAGAAATGTGTTTGCTAAATTGTAATATGTTTTGTTTTATAAGAAATGACCAAAGTGTCTTCTAATGTGGCTGTGACATTTCAAATATATCTTTTCTTCCCTCTCTACAGATGCTGTGTCTATCTTATAGGCTGTTAGAGTTACCCTCTTGATAACATGAGTCATTCTTTTTGGTGTTTCTACCTGAGAATTTGGTACCTTTTTCTTTTTTCTTAACCACTGTATTTTCTTGACATTATTGAATTGGACCACAAGCCAAATGGGCCAGCTGCTTTTGTGATTCTCAAAGTTTAAAGTTTTTCCTTCTCCAGCTAGAACTATATTACTAGTGACTATTGTGGCAACCATTTTGATGACCACATCAGTTTAATAACTTTGATGAACTCTCTTCACCTTGCAAATCCTCTTTGAACTGCATAATTTATAAAAGGACTACTACAACTAAGAAACCAGTTTTAAGTTTTAGTGGGATTTATAATTTTCCTTCTCTTTGAAAAGACAACATTAGTTCTATGGTATTAGAAGAAGATATTCAGAACTCCAATATGAAGAATTATTTATGACTCAACTAATTGTAAAACATATCATGAAAATGTGGTCTAGGTCCAATTTTCCAGTGTATTGGTGTGTATCATATATAAGCCCTACCCAATGTGAGGTTTATTTAGTTGAGTATAAATATATTTTCTCATTAGAGAGAGAAGATGTTTCCTGAAGCCGTTAGGCAAAAGTCATTACTAGTCCCTTGACAAGATGATTCATTTTTATTTTTATGCATCTATTCATGCATAAAGGTGAGATTTTAAAAAATTAATGAATTGCTAATGAAACAGTATTCTGTAGTACTCAACAGTCAGTTTCAGATTTAGCAAATTTAGATTTAATAAGTGGAACAGGCAACTGCTTGTGAAGGGTATCTCCTGTCCATCAAATGTCAGCTCATCTCCTATCATTTTCAATATTTGATTTTTCTTCCTTTGAGACTGGAGAGTTTTTTTGGTCTTCAAAGTTTCCATAGATAGAGAGTAAGTTGTTGATGGGAAAACCTAGGCACCGTGGGTTCTGATTATAGCAATATAAATGTGCACAAATTTAGAGGCATGAGAGAGGATATTTGGGAAAAGTGGTTTTATTAGGTGATGCCTTAAAAGTAATTTAGAAAGTTAGTATACAACCCCACCACTACTTAATTTGACTAGCTTTAAAAAAAAAGTAATGTAGCCAAGTGTGGTGGCTCATACCTGTAATCCAGGCCAGAGAATTTCTTCAGGACAGGAATTTGAGAGCAGTCTGGGCAACATAGCAAGAACTTTGTCTCTAAAAAACAATATTAATAAATTAGTTGGGTGTAATAGCACGTGCCCCTGTGGTCCCAGCTACTCAGGAGGCTGAGGCAGGAGGATCACTTCAGCCCAGGAAGTCGAGGTTGCAGTGAGCTGTGATTGCACCATTGCCCTTCAGCTTGGCCAACAAAGAAAGGCCTTGTCTTAAAAAAAAATGATTGGTGAGGAGTCCCTCCTCCTCATTTTTTTGGAATAGTTTTAGTAGGAATGGTATCAGCTCTTCTTGAATTTAATAGAAATCAGTTGTGAATCCATCCGGTCCTGGGCTTTTTTTTTTGGTTGGCACACTATTCGTTTTGGATTCAATTTCAGAGCTTGTTTTTGGTCTGTTCAGGGAATCAATTTCTTCCTGTTTCAGTCTTGGGAGGGTGTGTGTGTCCAGGAATTTATCCATCTCTTCTAGGTTTTCTAGCTTGTGTGCATAGAGGTGTTTGTGGTAGTCCTTGATGGTTATTTGTACTTGGTGGGGGTCAGTGGTAACATTCTCTTTGTCATTTCTAATTGTGTTTTTTATTTGCATCTTCTCTCTTTTCTTCTTTATTAGTCTAGCTAGTACCCTATATATTTATTAAGTTTTTCAGAAAACTGACTTCTAGATTCATTGACTCATGGTTTTTCATGTCTTGATCTCCTTTAGTTCAGCTCTGATTTTGGTTATTTCCTGTCTTCTGCTAGGTTTGGAGTTGGTTTGCTGTTGCTTCTCAAGGTCATTTAGTTGTGATGTTAGATTTTTAATTTGAGATCTTTCTAACTTTTTGATGTGGACATTTAGTATTATGATTTCCTCTCTTAACACTGCCTTCTGGTGTGCTGTATCTTTGTTCTCAGTAGTTTCAAAGAACTTCTTGATTTCTGCCTTAATTTCATTATTTACCCAAAAGTCATTCAGGAGTAGGATGCTTAATTTCTATGTAATTACATAGCTCTGAATGTTTTTCTAGTCTTGATTTTGATTTTCATTGCACGATGGTCTGACAGTGTTTGGTATGATTTTGGTTCTCTTGTATTTAAAAGAACAAAGTTGGAGACATCACCTTACCCAACTTCAAACTGTACTATAGGGCTACAGTAACCAAAACAGCATGATATTGGTACAAAAACGGACACATTGACCGATGGCATGGAATAGAGAGCCCAGAAATAAGGCTGCACACCTATGGTCATCTGATCTTCAACAAAGCTGACAAAAACAAGCAATGGGGAAAGGACTTGCTATTCAATAAATGATGCTGGGGTAACTGTCTAGCCATATGCAGAAGATTAAAACTGGACCCCTTCCTTATGCCATATACAAAAATCAACTCAAGGTGGATTAAAGAGTTACAGGTAAAACCCCAAACTATAAAAACCCTGGAAGACAACCTAGGCAATACCAATTGGGACACAGGAACTGGCAAAGATTTCATGACAAAGATGCCAAAAGCAAGTGAAACAAAAGCAAAAATTAACCAATTGCATCTAATTAAACTTAAGAGCTCCTGCACAGCAAAAGAAACTATCAACACAATAAACAGACAACCTGTACATGGGAGAAAATACTTGCAAACTATGCATCTGACAAAGATTTAATAGCTGTATTTATAACAAACTTAAACAAATTTGCAAGAGAAAAACAACCCCATTAAACAGTGCACAAAGGACACGAACAGACGCCTTTCAAAAGAAGACACACATGCAGCCAACAAGCTTATAAAAAACCCCTTAATATCGCTGATCATTACAGAAATACAAATCAAAACCACAATGAAATATCATCTCACACCAGTCAGAATAGCTATTATTAGAAAGTTAAAAAATAACAGATGCTGGCAAAGTTGCAGAGAAAAGAGAATGCTTATCACTGTTGATGGGAGTGTAAATTAGTTCAACCACTGTAGAAATCAAAGTGGTGATTCATCAAAGAGTTAAAATTAGAACTACCATTAAACCCAGCAATCCCATTGCTGTATATGCCCAAAGGAATATAAATTGTTCTACCATAAAGACACATGCATGTATATGTTCATTGTAGCACTATTTGCAATAGTAAAGGCATGGAATCAACCTAAATGCCCATCAGTGGTAGATTGGATACAGAAAATGTGGTACCTATATACCACAGAATACTATGCAACAATGCATAGCAGTGGATGGAGCTGGAGACCATTGTCCTGAGCAAACTAACACAGGAACAAAAAACCAAATACTATGTATTTTCACTTGAAAGTGGGAGCTAAATGATAAGAACACATGGACACTTAGAGGGGAACAACAGACACAGGGGCCTACTTGAGTGTGATGGATAGGAGGAGGGAGAGAATCAGAAAAAATAACTACTGGGTACTTAGGCTTAGTGACTGGGTGATGGAATCAGCTATACAACTATACAACAAACCTCTGTGACACCAGTTTACCTATACAGCAAACCTGCACATGTACCCCAATTAAATCTTCATGTGGCAGGACAGGCATGGTGGCTCATGCCTATAATCCCAGCAAAACTGAGGTGGGTGGATTGCTTGTGTTCATGAGTTTGAGACCATTCTGGGCAACATGGTGAAACCCTGTCTCTACAAATTATATAGATATTAGCTGGGCATGGTAGTGCCACTCGTAGAGGTTGAGATGAGAGTGACAGAGGCAGGAGGCACACAGGGGCAAGTCCCTGGCAAAACCTCACCTTTAAGCCAAAAAGCCTGAAACCCACAGCCCAAGGTGAGAACTTCTATTCCTATTTGCCCTCTCTCCCCTGACTGGATCTTTCTGAATAATGTCCTTTTACCAATCGAATGTTGCCTTTTCCAAAACTACCTATAGCCCACCCATCCTGTGCCTTTAAAGACCCCAGACTCAGTCAGTAGAGGGGAAAGATGGCTAGACATTGAGGAGAGGCAACTTAAGAGAGGTGGTTGGACTTTGGGGGAAGAGCCAGCTGGAATTCAGGGAAAAGGCTAATTGCCCTTCCTCTTCCCTTTTCAACTCCCCTGTCCACTGAGAGCCACTTTCATTGCCCAATAAAATTCTCCGCATTCACCATCCTTTAACTGGTCTGTGTGACCTCATTCTTCTTGGCATCAGACAATAGCTCAGGATTCACTGTATGTGGCTTCCCCAAAAGGCTGTCACACTGACCCTTGACCTCAGTGGCAGAGGGCAGCTCTTCCACATGACAAGGCAAGGGACCAACTGAGCTGATAACACACCACTGTTCAGGGACAATGGAGCTAGGAGAGCATTGTAAATGTTTTCTGGGCTTGGGGATTGCAGGCACCCCTTCCTGGGCACTGCCACGGGCCCCACCAGGATAGAGAGACTCTACTTCAGTAGTGGAAGCCTTTGAGCACCAGAGGGGGCATTGGGATAGAGCATCCCTTGCCCATATCAAGAAGTTATGTAAAGCATTGTCCCTTCTGTGACCTCTCCAGCCTCATCTCACATTGCTACCAGAGAAAAGAAAAGATAAGGTTCAGCTGGGCACAGTGGCTCACACCTGTAATCCCAGCACTCTGGGAGGCCGAGATGGGTGAATCACTTGAGGCCAGGAGTTTGAGACCAGCCTGAGCAGCATGGTGACACCCTATCTCTATTAAAAATACAAAAAATTAGCTGGGTGGTGGTGTGCACCTGTAATCCAAGCTACTAAGGAGGCTGAGGCAGGAGAATCTCTTGAACCTGGGAGATAGAGGTTGCAGTGAGCCAAGACTGCACCACTGCACTCCAGCATGGGTGACAGAGCAAGACTCTATCACACAAACAAACAAACAGACAAAAGAAATCAAAATTAGCCAGGCAAGGTGGTGCATACCTGTAATTCCAGCTACTTGCGTGACTGAGGCACAGGAGGTGAAGGCTGCATTGAGTCAAGATTGTACCACTCCACTCTAGCCTGGGAAACAGAGTGAGACTTTGTCTCAAAAACAAACAAACAAAAAACAAAACAAAACAAAACAAAAAAGGTGAGGTCAAAGAGGAAGATGGGAGTTTGCACTGACTGAAATTAAATTCTAAATTTACTTCTTTTAAAATCAGAAGTGTCTGGAATTACTTTGGGCAAGTTGATGTTCTTCCTTAATTAGCAAACATAGGTACTCATGAACTAATTTGGGTTCAAGTCTACAGAAATGTAAAAAGATACGCTTTTTGGAGTATTTGAGAGCATTTTGACTATTCATTTCAAATCTGCTTCTGAAATAAGGGGACTGACACATTGTCACATAGACTGTATTAAAATAGTATTAGTTATTATTACTGACAATATCAAGCACATAAATTCACAAAGCCATAGGAACAACTGAGAAGTGTTTGACGTTTTTCTCAGGTATACCTTGCTTAGTGCTTTTCCTGTTTGCTGTGATTTCAGACCTGTCACTCCCTTATTTAGTAACTACTTCTCTCTAACGTGTCAACTGATAGATTTACTCTTCCCAGGAGTATTTTCCACTGGCAGAAGACAACCGAACACGAAAGCTTTTCACAATGAAGAAAGAATGTGCATCTAATTATGGGGTGCAAAATCTGAGCCTAGCTGTAGAGATATTTTTGGGGTAGACAAGAGGGCTTGCTTTTCTCAAATTATATGTCAGAAGCGTCTGCCTACTTTATATTTTTCTTAAGCTGCACAGTTTAGTGCAGGATCCTCAAAGTGCTATATCAAAAAAGAAAGTTAACAGTGGAGATTTATGTTTCTCCTGGCAGAATTTAAAAATTATTTCGGCCAAGTTTCCAGATTTCTCCTGTACTCCCTACCCATTTCACAGGCCCAAAATTATACCATTTAGTGTTGATCTTTTCCAACTGTGAATAACAACAGACCTGAAGGTATTATTTGTGTTTTTTTATATCATTGGTGTTTTTCTGCCTTGAGATTTGTTAAATGAAACATGTTGATACTAAGGTTGGCTCCATGGAAACCCTCACAAATGATTCATTTTACTTTGGTCAATAGCATGCTTAGCCATGCCACAATTGCTCCAAAAGTAGAACAGACCTTAATCAATCTGCTATAATTCTTAAATATTAATTTCTGGACAATATCTTTTTAAAAATAATGTATATCTCTTTAAAAAATCCATCTAAGCTAACAAGTGAATATTAGTTCATTTTCTCCCCATTAATTCATCTGCTGTTTGTTATGTCTTCAAAAGAAGATACTTAAAAGCTTATCTGGATTTTTATAGATGCATTAAAAATTTTTTTAAATATTATTATTCAAATAGCCATATTTTCAGCTTGGCTTTAATCCTAATGATCAAGCCTTCATAGATACATTTTAATCTATGTTTCTCTCCTTTTGCTAGAGAGAATTTTTATTGTAATTAATTTGAATGTACTTTCAATTTTTATAACATTTAGTTTGAAAAAAGTCACTTAATATTTAATACTACCTTTGAATATAGCCTTCCAGGAAATTTCTGAGAATAGATTTCCCAAATTCTACAGAAAAATAAAATTTTGGTAACCATCAGTGTGAAATCTCTATACACTTTTTTTTTAAGTGGGATCATATAGATATGCAAATACATATTCCTAGATATATAGCCTCTAGCATATGGCAACAGACACGTTTTAAAAATTGCACATAATTTGTCTTAAAAAGAATTTTCATTTGTTAAAAAGAAAATAAAATGCCTTTATCCACGGGGCCGCTTCTTAAAAGACGGCAGGCTCGCGGAAGCCATAGTCTAGCCATTGGCGTGGCTTATTCTAACGCCCAAAAGTGAAGGCAGCATCTGCCCAGATGGGGTGCTTCCTGTAATGATAAAGACGCTCTGTTCTCATTGATAGATGAATTCAAAACTGCCTCTACCACTCATCCATTCTTCCTGTTGTCTTTTCCTTCTCTATTAAATCTATAACATGCGCTTAATAAAAGTTAATGAAAATAAAATCTTTTCATTTTTCCTGAAGCCTATTTTGTGCCCTCATTTCAAGTTAAGAGGACTTGTTTGCTCTGTTGGCTTTTTAAATTTCTAGTACCTCTATTTTAAACTTAAAACTTAATTTATTTCATTCTGCATACATTCCCTGGTACTCTTAAATATCTGAGGACAGCACTACTATGTTTTTAAATACCATTACAAATAAGATACATAAAGTTTTTTATCCTTATAGATGATCAACTTTTAGCTTGAAATTATTTTGTGTGATATAGGTTCCATACAACTTAGAGTCAGACGTCCATTAACTCAGAGTCAGAGTTTCAGATTCAGACGTGGAAGCTATTTAAGTAAACAGCAAAACGAGGTATAGAGTCAGAGCATCTCAGAATTAAAAAAAAATGCCTGTGTGCCTAGGTCATGTCTAGCTTGCATAGTTCTAGTAGTGGGTAATTCTCTACCATCTGAAAACTGAGCTGTGCCAGTAGGTTTCCCAAACTGGTGATAAATTGGTGAGGTTTAATAACTCTTTTATTTAAATACTTGAAGAAAACCATCATCATTCCCCCCTAGTTCACATTTCTGTAGGCTAAACATCTCAAATTTCTCTATAAAATATCTAATTTTGATCTGATTTATCAACCTGATCAATTTTCTCTATTTAATGGACCATTCTAAATATGTCATGACCACGAGCGAATGCAAATCCTTCAGGTATATGCTTACAAAGGGTGTGTGTAGCAGGACTGTATCCTTGCTCATTCTAGGTATTAAGTGTTTTGACTCTCAGATTTCATAAATCTTTTGTCAAAACTAGGGTCTGAGAATTACATTTACCAAAGACAGTAAATACAGCTTCCCAGGGAATGTATTCTCCTAGAAAAAAATAAAAAGAAATAAGATAACAGTGTCAGAAAGGAGAAATATAAAATTTATCTGTCAGGGAAGTGAAATAAATTTGTAACACAAATTGTCTATTGTATTTTAAAATAAGGTCTTACAGAAAATTTATTCAGTCAGTTTGTTTTCAAATTCCTTTTCTGTGGATACTAAATGTCCGTCTTTATTCTAGGAGCCATGATTACATGGAGTGGTATAAGGATTGTAGCCAGGATCTTTTAAAGTATATTCCCTTGAAGACTTAAGGGCAGAGATTTAATTGCTGTACTTTGTAAAATGGGGCTAATAACATTTCCAGCAATACCCATACTTGTGTAGATTATTCCACTTATATGTACAACACACTTTGAAGATAAAATGCAACAGACACCCTGACTCTGGGGTAGAGGGCTAAGTAGATCTTTAATGACTGGTTTGTCAGCATGTAATCAAAAAAGGAGGTGGTACCTAGTGAGCTTACAGTTCATTAGTGGTTTAAATTAGCCCAGGGAGAACAAAATTGGATTTTCCAATTAAATTTCTCATTTGTCGTTGTGGCTCACAACTTTCCTCCTTGAGTTTGAGGAAAGAACTCAAAATAGAGTTTGAAATATAAATGAAAGATTTCAGACAAAACTTTAAAAAGGATATTATTAAACATTGTACCCATTAGCATGATCTGATAGCAGTCAACAGAAATTAACCCCATTGAACTTAAGCAAAGTCAATTTATTGGAAAGATATGAAATTTCTCCAGGAAAGCTTGGCCTGAAAATGGGCAAGAAGCTCAGAGAACACAAAACCATGGGCTCATGGCATTGAGCTGCCTTGTCAGGATGCTACTGACTCAAAGAGATGCCGTTTCATTCATTTTCAGAGTCTATGTTTCCTTTCTCAAGAGTCTCTTTGTTTCTGCTTGTTTCTGGAAGGAGTAGGACCCTGGTAAATATCCTCTAGATAGGTGGTTCTCAAGGTTTTTGGTCTTAAGAACTCTTTACACATTTAAAGATTATTGAGGACCCCAAAGCGGGTCCTCATTCATTAATGCGGATTATGTCTACCTACGTTATTTACTGTGTTATAAGTTAAAAGTGAGACACTTTTTACTTTAACCCTTTATTTTTTTAACAAATTTTAAAATATCAATAATAATTAAATTGCATGTTAACCTAGATAACGTATGTTTATAAAAAACAACTAATTTTCCCCACCCCTCCTCCCAGAAATGTGCAAAGAGCAGTATTCCATTACATTTGTACAAATCTCTTTAATGTTTGGCAAGAGAGTAGACAGCTGAATTCTCATATCTACTTCTGGATTCACTCTTGTGCAATATTTCATTTCAGTTTAAATATATAAAGAAAATTTGCTATCAAACAGATATATCGCTAGAAAACAGAGCAGCATTTTGGTAGTTTTTTACAGTAAAATGTGGATAAATCATGCTAAACTATATGATAAAGACAATAATCTGAAAGCTTGAAGCCTTGGCTAGTAAGCAATGTATCTCAGTGGAAACCTCTGAGAACAGGAAGAAGGCACTGGGATGGTGCATCTATTCCCATCACCCCAACCCATCTTCATCTCGTGTCATTCCTGGGAGAAAGATACGATGAAGAGGGAACTCGATAATGTACTGACTGAGATTAAATTCTGAATTTATTTCCTTTAAGCTCAGAAGTATCTGGAGTAGAACATGGTCACCTAGAGGGTTTTCCAGTTTTATATGTAAACCCATTTCAGCATGCCCATTTCTCTGAGCCTTTTCATCCCTTCCTCCATTAATTTGTCATGGCAGATCTGGCATCTTTTTTAATGTGGGCCACTACTTTTTCTGACCTTCCTTGGAGCTATCTCTCACCCAAGACCCTGACCAAGATATTAAACCCTATGGTAGAGAAGAATGTTTCCATATTAGCAAACTTACCCTTATTCAGTTTTATATTCCATCTCTGTTAATGCAGTGCCCTCCAGGTGCACTCACTTTCTCAGTTTCTGCTGGGCTGATGCACTTTAGAACCTTGAACACCCAAGGTGGTTCCCGTTTGTCTAAGGCAGTTCTCTGGAGAATGGGAGGGCCATGTGCTGTTATCAGTCAGTAATAAGAATTAAACAGTTACTGGTAACAATATGTACAAATCTTTGGAAGGCTCAACATTGCCGAAACCAAATATTGAGAGGAAAAGTCTCTGACGTTCTATGTATTACAATTTTTTGAAAGGTCATTATATCCGAAATCTCCTTCTACCTCTGTCTACTCTGCATGATTTGATTTCAGTCAACAGAAATTAACCCCATTGAACTTAAGCAAAGTCAATTTTTTTTTCTACTCTGCATTGCTGTTATGAGAACTTCAGCAAATAAACTGAGCAAACTAAATGTGCCATTTTATAAACATCCACGGCATTTTTCTTTTTGCACATTGGCTATTTTCTCCAAAACATTATTATCAACATTTATGAATACTTTTATTCTGTAAGAACTCCATGAACTTTTATTAGTAACATTTAGTAAAGAAAAATTATTTAATACTCTTTCCCTCTCTCACTCTTTCCAAAGTATATCTTTCCCTTCTTCCCATCCCTTTCCTTTTTATTTCTTTCCCACATTCTCTTCTTCCTTTTTTCTATCTTTCCTTCATTCTTCTGTCCCTATATCTAACTTTAAGTCTTGACTTGGTTCATTGTATGGTGCAATGTGGCTATTTTTCACATATATGTATTTTCAGAATTTTTTTCTTTTTTGACACCATCTGTCTTTGCATCAGACAGGTAGTTCTCTCACGAATTTAGGAGTTCTACTCAGCATACTATGGAACAGATTCAAGAGCAGAAGACTTTCCAGATTTTCAACTTTTAAATACTTTCTCAGAATATATCTCCTGGAGAAAAGTAAATCATTTTTGGAGCATATGCTGGATGTTACAATTGTGAATTTTTTAGTTTAAGTCAAAAGGAAGGGTAAGAAAAAAAATAAGCTATCTAACTTTTATCATGCAGACTTTTTTCCTTGTTATTAAATAAAATCAATACCTTGTGTTTTAATGCTATGATACTGTGTCAGTAAGCTAGGGCTGTCATAGACTGGGTGGCTTAGACAACAGAAATTTATCATCTCACAATTGCTAGAAGTCCAAAATCATGGCATCAGCCGGGTTGGTTTCTTCTGGGGTCTCTCCCTTTGGCTTGTAGATGGCCGCCATCTCCAGGTGTCTTCACAGGGTCTTCCCTCTGGGTGTGTCTGTGCTCTAATTGTCTCTTCTTATAAGGACAACAGTCATTCATATTGAATTATGGTTCACCCTAATGATGTCATTTTAACTTAATTATCGCTTTAAAGACCCCATTTCCAAATATGGTCACATTTTGATGTACTGGGGCTTAAAACTGTAATATGAATTTTGAGGGGACACAATTCAGCCCTTAACAGATATTTAACTACTATTTAAAAATTCCGCAGATTCTGATGAATGGCAAGGTTTAAATGTTATCATTTGATATGTAACATTGTTTTAAAATTGCTCAGTAGAGGACTTCTGCTTCCAGGAAGATGAAGTCAACAAACTTTTTCCTATTCTTCCCAATAAATGTAATAAAAGACCCTTAACATCATATATAAAACATCATGACAAAATGAGTCTTTTTGAGGGATATAGAAAATGGTAAGTTGCAAATCTAACAAAGGGTGTACAGAACTTGTATGCTGAAAACTTATATGCATTTATTCCAGAGAAATAAAAACTTTTATTGACTTAAAAACCTGCCCACAATTGTTCAGAGCAGTATTCTTTGCACAGTCATTGGAAACATACCAAATTGTATAGATTCTGTTTCTGTCACTTACTCATGTTGACTTTTCAGCCAATTAATTTCTCCGAGATTGTTTCTTCTGTTTTAAAAATCTTGGACTCGTGGAACTATATTATAGTCAGTCCTCAAGTACTATAACTAAACATGCCTGGATTTAAATTAGGGTTAGTCAGTCACCCTTCTCCATCTCCACCTTTGCTTTATAAGACACTTTTGTAAAGGAGTCAAAGCTCACTACTACGTATACCAGATTTCCCCTTAACAAGAGTTTGGTCAATTTTGTTCCAAGAGTGCCACTACAGTTTTCCTCATTTCTTTCATTTTTGGTGCTTTCAGACTCTACGTATGATGAGAATATAGATGGAATACTGGAAGGAAGGATGAAAGCTACTTTTATTTTTCTCCCTCTGTCACCCAAGCTGGAGTGCAGTGGCACAATCTTAGTTCACTGCAACTTCTGCCTCCTGGGTTCAAATGACTCACCCTCCTCGGCCTCCCCATTTGTTGGGATTACAGGCACCTGCCATCATGCCTGACTAATTTTGTGTGTGTGTGTGTGTGTGTGTGTGTGTGTGTGTGTGTGTGTGTGTATTTTTGTTTTAGTAGAGATGGGGTTTTGCCATGTTGCCCAGCCTGGTCTCAAACTCCTGGCCTCAAGCAATCTGGCTGCTTGGCCTCCCAAGGTGTGGGGATGCATTACAGTCGTGAACCACTGAACCCGGCCATGGAAGCTGCTTTGAAAAAAAGAAACCTGAAAAGTACTTCACCTGCTTTCTCATTAATTTCCCCTTGGCATGGTAAAAATGTTTCTAAAACCAGCAAAGAGCATACCTCACATAGTATATTACTGTTGCCAGTGGAGGGTGTCCAGGTTCTTGGCGTTTTGAACAAAGAATTAAACAGAGAGCACAAACAAAGCAAGGAAAGAATGAAGCAACAAAAGCAAATTTATTGAAAAATCCAAGTGCACTCCACAGGGTGGGAGTGGACCCAAGCATAGTGGCTCAAGAGCCCAGTTGCAGAATTTTCTGGGGTCCAAATACCCACAAGAGGTTTCCCATTGGCCACTGTGTTCACCTCATGCAAATAAAGTGGCGGCCTACAAACAGTCTGATTGGTTGTGAAAAGCAACCAATCAGAGGCTGAAGTGAATCTACAAAGTTAAGCTCCTGTGCAAAAGTCTAATTGCTTTGCATGGGAGTACCAATCAGAGCTACTTTCAACTTCGCATCTGCCTTGCAGAAAGGCAGGAGGTGGCAGAGAGAGTCGCCTCTGATCCTTTTGTTACATAAGTGTGGAAAGTTGGGGTTTTCCTTTTGATTTAGTTTTAGAAAGTCAGCGTGAATAGGCCTTAGGTTCCCTGCCTCCAGACCCTGTTCTCCTGCCTCATTGGTATTTTACACATTTTTTCTACGTAAGCTTGTTGCCTGAGGCACAAGCCCACTCAAGTTTGTTTTAAAAGATGTGCCTGTGGGGATTCTTGTAAAGGTGACAGAGAGATAGAAAGAAACAGAAAGTTCTGGGGACCAGCCCACCTTGAGCTTCTTTCTGCACATCAGTTTCATTCTCTTACTGCTGCTGGTTTCCTCACCCTCTACTACATGAATTTGCTGCATTCTTACACCTTTGGTCTTCCTTTGGCATGAACTGAGGCTCCAGAACAAACAATGAGGCAATGTCTGCAGAGTGCCATTGAGGCTGGGCAAATAAATATAACGGACACTCATAGAAACTAATGTTCATTTTCATTAGAGGGCTTCATGGAGAAAGTGGCAATCTGAGCTAAACCTTGAAAAATGATCCCTAAGGAAACATTTTAGGCAGATTAAGCAATGGAGACAGAAAAGAGCAGAATGTGTACTGAAATTGGCATGGAGTCCTCAGATGACTATAATGCAGAGCATCTATAATGCCATAAACACGCCTCGAGTCACCAACGGGAGTATGCAATGCAGGAGACAAAAGGAAAGTTGGCATAATTATAGGGACTGCCTACTCTTTTTATTTTGGTATAAATTTAAGGGGTACAAGTGCAGTTTTGTTACAGGAATATATTGTGTAGTGATGAAGTGTAGGCTTCTAATGTATCCATTACTCTAATAATGTACATTGTACCTATTAAGTAATTTCTTATCCCTCACCCCCTTTCCACCCTCCCACCCTTATGATTCTCCAAAGTCTATCATTTCATACTTTATGTCCACATGTACACCTTATTTAGCTCCCACTTATACATGAGAATATGTGGCATATGACTTTCAGTTTCTGAATTGTTTCACTTAAGATAATGACATCTAGTTCCACCCATGTTGTTGTAAAAGACATGATTTCATTATTTCTTATGGCTGAATAGTATTCTACTGTGTATGTATTCACCGTATTTTCTTTATCCAATGATCCATTGTTGGACACAGTTTTGATCCTGTATCTTTGTTATTGTTAATACTGTTGCAATAAACATATGAATGCAGGTATCTTTTTTAATATAATGATTTCTTTTCCTTTGGATAGATATCCAACAGTGGAATTGCTGGATTGGATAGTAGTTTTATTTTTAGTTTTTTGAGAAATCTCTAGACTATTTTCTATAGTGGTTGTACTAATTTACATTCCAACCAAAAGTGTGCAAGTGTTCCACTTTCTCTATATTCTTGCCAATATCTGTTTTTTTTTTTTTTTTTTTTTTTTTTTACTTTTTAATAATAGTCATTCTATTAAGCTGATGTCTCATTGTGGCTTTAATTTGCATTTCTCTGATGATTAGTGATGTTGAACATGTTTTTATGATCTTATTGGCCATTTGTGTGTCTTCTTTTGAAAAGTGTCTATTCATGTCCCTTTGCTCATTTTTAAATTGATTTGTCTGTTTTTGTTTTTGTTGCTTTTGCTTTTGAGGTGTTAGTCATGAATTCTTTGCCTAGACCAATGTCTAGAAGAAATTACCCTAGGTTTTCTTCTAGTATTTTTATAGTTGCAGGTCTTAGATTTAAGTCTTTAATCCATCTGCAGTTGTTTAATGGTAGTTCCCTAGTCATGTGGCTTATTTTCTGGTAACGTTTTTGAACCCTCTGTGAAGTCCTTTATTGGTGTTTGCTAGCAAATAACTAAAAGAAAAACAAACATTTTCCTATTCATCATTTGTTTAGTGTCACTGAATTATTAAGAAATATTACTTGTTTTTCCTGTCCTATATTATAGTTATGCAATTATGGCCATAATTTAGGATAATTATATTTATGCAATTATGAATTTCTACCTGGAAATGTTTTCTTAAATTAAAAATAAAGGGGGAATGTTTTCCATCAACTAATTGCACCAAGATTTGTGAGATGGTATCTATAACGTTAAATGAACTGTGATAATTTGGGTAATTGTTCAGCAAGTATTCACTCCTCTTCCCCTCTCACTATAGTTGGGGTCTACTTTACCAACCTCATTGTGTTGGATGTGGCCCTGTGACTTATTTTACCCAATGGAATGTTAGTAGTCATTATATGAGCAGAAGCTTTAGATGTGCTTGGTTCTTAATCTGGCATTCTTAGTGGCATGCTATGAGGAGGGCATGCCTTAGAAAGAACAAATACATACAGAAGAAACCTGAACCTAGCTGTAGGCTGAACCCAAGCCAGAAGCAGAACCACTCAGCTAAGCCCAGTTTAAGTCACCTGTACTGCAGTTGACTTGCAGATGCTTGAGCTTGAGAATGAATGCTTATTTCTGTAAGCAATTAAGTCTGATTTGGTTTGTTATGCAGCATTATTGCAGAAATACCTAATATATGAACAATGTGTTTTTATTGAATAACATTGAAAAACTTAGCCAAGGCTATAAGAAAATAAACAGATTGAATATATACATATATAGTCATTATTCATGTGGATTTTGTTTTGAGATGGGATCTCACTCTGTTGCCCAGGTTGGAGTGTAGTGTCATGATAATAGCTCACTGAAACCTAAAACTCCTGGGCTGAAGGGATCCCCCTGCCTCAGCTTCTGACTACCTGGGACTGTAGGCACATGCACCATGCCTGGCTAACTTTTTTTGTTGTGGAGATGGTGTCTTGCTATGTTGTCCAGTCTAGTCTTGAACTCCTGGGCTCACACAATCCTCCTGCCTCAGCCTGCAAAAGTATTGGGATTACAGGCGCACACCTGACCCACGTGGATTTTTATACATGGCCCTCGATCTGAACTCTGACCTTTTTGCTCACACATTGCTCCCTTGGAGAAACTAGATATTGATCAGATTTGCAAGTAAATTCTGGTCACAAAAGTGAGTTAGGTTAGGTTAGGAAAAATCATTCCAAATCATGTGGTTACCACGAGTAACCTGGCCATCAGGGCTCTTGGTATCCTAATTCAAGTTCTGTCTCTTCTCAATCTTGCTTCCTTTGTTCTTCCATGGGAGTTCTTGAGATTATTGCCTATAATCCCTATGTCAACTTTATTTCCCAAGGAACCCGAATGAAAGCAGAAAACAGTATGTGGAGTATTTTTATCTTATATATGTGATATGGTTTAGATGTTTTGTCCCCTCCAAATCTCATGTTGAGATTGTACCCTCCAGTGTTGGAAGTGGCCCTAGTGGGAGGTATTTAGGTCACGGGGATGATTCCCTCATGAATAGCTTGGTGCCCTATTCATGGTAATCAGTGTGTTATCACTCTGAGTTCACTTGAGATCTGGTTGTTTAAAAACAGACTTGCTCTCTTGCTCCTTCTCTTGCCATGTAACATGCTAGAAGGGAGAAAGTGTACCCCTTTCCTTTTGTCATGAGTGGAAGCTTCCTGAGACCCTCACCGGAAGCAGATGTTGGCACCATGTTTCTTGCACAGCCTGCAGAACTGTGAGCCAAAACAAATCTCTTTTCTTTATGATTTATTCATACTTAAGGTATTTTTTGTAGCAGTGCAAATGAATGAAAACCATATATTAAAAAATAGTGACTAGATAAGTGTTTTCTACACATGTGTACACACACACGCACACACAGATGTACACACACATAACTGTCTAGAAAGATACAATAAGTTGTTACAATGGAAAGGAAGGGGAGATTGTCAATGAGAGGATTTACTCTTCTCTTGATACCTGTTTTCTTTGAAATTTTCTAAGAATTTACATCACTTTTTCAATAATTAAAAGGACAAAAACAAATATGATAAAATGCTCCTGTAGGTGCTATGAGACTAGAGAGCTGAACCAAAAGATCAGTCGACTACAAACCAACTAGTTTTGCCAAGGACATGGTGTTTAGTTGTACAAAATACCATAATATTTTAACAGTAAATATGCCTAGGCATCTAACTATAAAGATACATCATCTAAGTAGTGCAAGAAACCAGTTTTCTAGTTTCCAAATAATAATAGTTTATTATTATCATTTTAGATAGGATCTTGCTGTCTTGCCCAGGTTAGAGTGCAGCAGCATGATCATAGCTTACTGCAGCCTAAAATTCTGGGCTCAAGCTGTCCTCCTTTCTCAGCCTCCCAAAGTGCTGGGATGATAGGTGTGAGCCATCATGCCCAGCTATTATTTTACTAATACAAGATCAATACAAAGAAGTTAAGCAATGTAAAAAAGTTATTTTTTTTTTTAAATTGTACTTTAGGTTCTTGGGTACATGAGCAGATCATGCAGAATTGTTGCATAGGTACACACATGGCAGTGCGGTTTGCTGTGTCCATCCCCCCATCACCTACATCTGGC
The DNA here is from genome assembly GCF_048565385.1 of Saimiri boliviensis. Classification (NCBI taxonomy): domain Eukaryota; kingdom Metazoa; phylum Chordata; class Mammalia; order Primates; family Cebidae; genus Saimiri; species Saimiri boliviensis. Next base: position 39,925,528 of record NC_133463.1, read on the forward strand.
ATTTCTCCCCATGTTATCCCTCCTCAACCTCCCCACACCCCTGCTGTCTCTCCCTTGGACCCCCCAACAGACCCCAGTGTGTGATGCTCCCCTCCCTGTGTGTGTGTGTTCTCATTGTTCAACACCTGCCTATGAGTAAGAACATGTGGGTTTTTTTTTTTTTTTTTTCCTGTTCTTGTGTCAGTTTGCTGAGAATGATGGTGTCCAGATTCATCCATGTCCCTACAAAGGACACAAACTCATCATTATTTATGGCTGCATAGTATTCAATGGTGTATATATGCCACATTTTCCTTGTCCAGTTTATCATTGATAGGCATTTGGGTTGGTTCCAGGTCTTTGCCATTGTAAACAGTGCCACTATGAACATACTTGTGCATGCCTCTTTATAATAGGATGATTTGTAATCCTTTGGGTATATACCCAGTAATGGGATTGCTGGGTCAAATGGAATTTCTAGGTCCTTGAGGAAGTGCCACACTGTCTTCAACAATTGTTGAACTAGTTTACACTCCCACCAACAGTGTAAAAGTGTTCCTATTTCTCCACATCCTCTCCAGCATCTGTTGTCTCCAGATTTTTTAATGATCACCATTCTAACTGGTGTGATGTGGTATCTCAATGTGGTTTTGATTTGCATTTCTCTAATAATCAGTGATGATGAGCAATTTTTCATACGTTTGTTGGCCTCATATGTGTCTTTTGAAAAGTGTCTGTTCATATGCTTCTCCCACTTTTGGATGGGTTTGTTTGCTTTTTTCTTGTAAATCTGTTTTAGTTCTTTGTAGATTCTGAATATTAGCCCTTTGTCAGGGGTAGATTTTTTCCCATTCTGTTAGTTGCTGGTTCACTCTAATGATAGTTTCTTTTGCTGTACAGAAGCTCTGGAGTTTAATTAGATCCCATTTGTCTGTTTTGGCTTTTGTTGCCAAAGCTTTTGGTGTTTAAGTTATGAAGTCCTTTGCTATATGTTCTGAATGGTTTTGCCTAGGTTTTCTTCTAGGGTTTTTAGGGTGCTAGGTCTTATGTTTAAGTCTTTAATCCATCTGAAGTTAATTTTTGTGGAAGGTGTCAGGAAGGGGTCCAGTTTCTGCTCTCTGCAACTGCTAGCCAGCTTTCCCACCAACATTTATTAAACAGGGAATCCTTTCCCCATTGCTTGTTTTTGTCAGGTTTGTCAAAGATCAGATGGTTGTAGATGTGTGGCATTGCCTCCAAGGCCTCTGTTCTGTTCCATTGGTCCATATCTCTGTTTTGGTACCAGTACCATGCTGTTTTGATTACTGTAGATTTGTAGTGTAGTTTGAAATCAGGTAGCATGATGCCTCCAGCTTTGTTCTTTTTGCTTAGAATTGACTTGGCTATGTGGGCTCTTTTTTGGTTCCATATGAAGTTTAAGGTGGTTTTTTTCCAGTTCTGTGAAGAAGGTCGTTGGTAGGTTGATGGGGATAGTGTTGAATCTATAAATTACTTTGGGCAGTATGGCCATTTTTACAATATAGATTCTTCCTAACCATGAGCATGGAATGTTTCTCCATTTGTTTGTGTCCTCTCTTATATCCTTGAGCAGTGGTTTGTAGTTCTCCTTGAAGAGGTCCTTTACATCCTGTGTTAGTTGTATTCCTAGGTATGTTATTCTCTTTGTAGCAATTGTGAATGGGAGTTCGCCCATGATTTGGTTCTCTGTTAGTCTGTTACTGGCGTATAGAAATGCTTGTGATTTCTGCACATTGATTTTGTATCCTGAGACTTTGCTGAAGTTGTTTATCAGTTTAAGGAGATTTTGGGCTGAGACAATGGGGTCTTCTAAATATACAATCATGTCACCTGTAAATAGAGACAATTTGACTTCCTCCTTTCCTAATTGAATACCTTTGATTTTTTTTCTTGCCTAATTGCTCTGGCTAGAACTTCCAATAGTATATTGAATAGGAGTGGTGATAGAGGGCAACCTTGTCTAGTGCCAGATTTCAAAGGGAATGCTTCCAGCTTTTGCTCATTCAGTGTGATATTGGCTGTAGGTTTGTTGTAAATAGCTTTTATTATTTTAAGATATGTTCCTTCAATACCTAGTTTATTGAGAGTTTTTAGCATAAAGGGCTGCTGAATTTTGTCGAAGGCCTTCTCTGCATCTATTGAGATAATCATGTGCTTTTTGTCTTTAGTTCTGTTTATGTGGTGAATTACATTTATGGACTTGCTTTTGTTGAACCAGGCTTGCATCCCTGGAATGAAGCCTACTTGATCGTCATGGATAAGCTTTTTGATGGGCTGTTGCAATCAGTTTGCCAGTATTTTATTGAAGATTTTGTAAAAAAGTTTTTTTAAAAAAATGTTTTTTAAAAAACACTGCCAATTCCACTATATAGAAATAACTTTACTCCAAAAATCTTTCTGTACATATATACAGATGGAAGCATAAATCTATAAACTGGTGGAAGTAATTCTTAATGAGATCATATTCTAAATAAAGAATATTAAATTTAAATGTATTTGAGCTTAAGAGAAATAAAATTTTCAAGAATTTAGTGTTCTAAACAATTTCTCTACATTTAAAAAAAGATAACAAAAAGCATTAAGAAATTGAAGTCATTAAAAATCACTTCCCTTTATTTCCAACAGTATTGATATGAGTCCCTGCTATGGAAATACGAGGACATTACTAGAAGCTAGGACGTATTGAGTGATGACACTGTTTCAAGCACAAATCTAAATGCCTTATGTGTACTAAGTCATGTAATCCTTAAAGCAATCCCATAAGATAGAAACAGCATTCCCATTTTTATTGTTTGTTTTTTTTCTGAGACAGTCTCACTTTGTTGCCCAGGCTGTAGTACAGTGGTGGTATCTCAGCACACTGCAACCTCAACTTCCTGGGCGCAATTGATCCTCTCACCTCAGCCTTCCAAGTGGCTGGGACTATAGGCACATGCCACCACACTTGGCTAAATTTTATTTTATTTTTTTGGTAGACCTGGGGTTTTGACATGTTGCCCAGGCTGATCTCGAACTCCTGGGCTCAGTGCCCACCTCAGCCTCCCAAAGTGCTGGGATTACAAGCGTGAGATATCACACTTGTCCTCATTTCCATTTAAAAAAAAAAAAAAAAAAAGGTTCAGAAAGTTTACATGATTGCATAAAACCATGTCACTAATATTTCAGCAAAACTAGAATTCAGATCTGGGCCCAGAGACCCTAGGCTCCTAACTTCCACTGCCTCCCTTCTCATTGGTGCCTGCATTCCCATTGATTAAACTTTTTTGTGTGTGCTGCCAATTTGTATTATTTATATTGTTTTAGGTGCCATTGTTTTTCAACCACATTAGTTTAGTATTTATGCCATGTTTACGTGTATTTCATGCCACCCCGTCCTTTCATATGGATGTTCCCTTTCTGAGTTTAGTGATTTGTTTTTGTCTCTTTTTTTCTCCCAATAAGAACCTATGAATCATTTATTTCTGGAGTTCTTTCAGATTTGAAAAGGATTGCTTGAATTTTGGAGATCTTGCTTGAATATAATTTTCTTGAGCTATCTGCTTTTTTTTTTTCCTTTAAGAAATTTTCTTTGTATATTTCTCCACTGTTTTAGATTGAATCATGCTGTGAAAAAGCAGACAGGGTTGGCATGGTAGCTCACACCTGTAATTTCAGCACTTTTATAAAATTTTCTTTTATCTTTAAAATATTATTTTACTAAGGTGTGGCTTTATTGTTGTTGATTATTCTGTATTAAATGTTCTTTCAAGTTTGTCTGTTTAGTTTGCTGGAATCATTTTTTATTTGAGCGTTGGGGTTTTTTTTTTTTTTTTTGTAGTAATTCTTTGGGAACTTTTATTGTTACAGGAACTATGTTAACTAGTGTCAGGATGCTCCTGTTGAATTTTGGATATCTGTGTTCCATATTTTCATTTTTCAATCCCCACCTCCTTCTCCAATATGTTTATCTAGTGGTTAACTTTATTGGTGATTATCTCAAACCTTTTTCTATCTTAATAGCCCACTTTACATTTATATCTATTATGTTTCTAATCTATTTGTAATATCCATAATAATGTTGTTCTGGCTCTTTATGAATTCGGTAATCTCCCATTTCTTCTCTTTCTGTTCTTTTCTTATCATACTATTTTTAGCTGTTGTTTTATTTGTTAACATAGTAGATTACCTTCTCATTTCTTTTCACCTTATTCTTGCTTGGTTCATGTTGTCCAGAACTTATCTTTGCTCTAATATATTTACCACCTGATTCCCTTTCCACTGCCCCTAAGAGGAGCTCACATTTACCATGACCAGGGTAATAGGCATATTCAGTAGGAGAATATCCTGATCATTATAAAGCCACTTCCACATGGCTTTCATATGATGCATATTAGCTGCTTCATCTGGAATGCTCCATGTGGAATATTATAGGGAGAGTTGGGCGGTCTCCTCCAGGTAAACGGACCTTACAGTGGTGTTTATCCAGCTCATTCGGCTGGATATTCTTTCTGTGCATTCGGAGTACATATACTCATCAATGAATAGCCTCCTGTGCACTTGGAATACATATACTCACCAATGGTTTAGCAGTGAGCTGTGGGTTCTTTATTAACCCAAACAAGCTTTTTCATTCTGTAGCATTTAATGTTAAAGATATTATCCTTAAAGTAGTTATTTTTACAATCCATCTAGTAAAGATTTTTCCAAGGGTGATGATACCAATCTACCTAATGAAACCATCCTTTTATATTATACACTCTGGTTTTAATAGTTACTTGATTTTGTCCTTCTCCCACATTGACTATATTTTTGGTAACCACAGGTCTCAGAGGTAACTTTTTTTCTTAGACAGAGTCTTGCTCTGTTGCCCAGGCTGGAGTGCAGTGGAGCAATCTCGGCTCACTGCAACCTCTGCTTCCTGGGTTCAAGTGATTCTTCTGCCTCAGCCTCCTGAGTAGCTGGGATTACAAGTGCCCACAACTGCACCCAGCTAATTTTTATATTTTTAGTAGAGACAGGGTTTCACCATCTTGGCCAGGCTGGTCTTGAACTCCTGACCTCAGATGATCCGCCTGTCTCTGCCTCCTAAAGTGCTGGGATTACAGGTGTGAGCCACCACACCCATCCCTCAGAGGTAACTTTTACCTTTAGTGAGCAAATGCAGCCCAGCTGCAGCTCCTTAAGGTGAGCAACCACATGGTCACCCAGGAGTCAAAGTTTCTCATTCTTCATCTTTTAATTTTTCTCTTTATACATTTAGTTTTCTCTATACAATTTTTTCCTTCATTTTAAAGTGACTCTTAGTCTCTAAACTAGAAACAAATACACCTTTAAAGCAAAAACCGCATCCTTGTGATTTAATGAACTTCACCAAAAACATCTTTCACGCTCCTACTATTTTAACTCTTAGTAATCTAAATTCCCAGTGAAAAAAAAACTGGGGTTACTTAATTTAACATAACATGACGTAAAAATTTTAAATTACTGGAGAGAATTAATCTTACCAAAGATTACAAAGGCACTTACTTTTCTTTAAATCAATTAATGAGAGATCTTTTCATATAGTTTGGTAGTGAAATATCACTTCCATATGACACATATAAACATATGGATATAAGAGACATACAGACTAAGGCAGTTCTAAAAGATTTTTCATTTGTTTGCTTTCAATAAATAACATAAATATATAGATATAACAGACATACAGCCTAAGACAGTTCGAAAAGATTTTTTATTTTTTATTTTATTTATTTATTTATTTATTTATTTATTAAAAGCCTACAGCACCCAGTATTCCCAGGCGGACTCCCATCCGAGTACTAACCAGGTCGGACCCTGCTTAGCTTCTGAGATCAGATGAGCTTGGGTGTGTTCAGGGAGGTATGGCTGTAGATGTTCCAAAAGATTTTTCATTTGCTTGCTTACTTTAGATTATTAATTAAAAATATTACAGAAACCAACAAAAGGTAAAGGAGAGAGTTACTATCCCAGGCTTTTTCAAAGGAGAGAAAGAGCTGAACTAAGATATCAATCTGAAGAATTTCAAGAAGAAAAAGATTATAGAGTTTGAAAAATTAAAAACTTCATGCATTAAGAGTAAATCAATATTTTACTTTTTTTTTTTTTGAGACAGAGTCTTGCTTTATCACTTAGGCTGGAGTGCATCTTGGCTTACTACAACCTCTACCTCCTGGGTTCAAGCAATTCTCATGCCTCAGCCTCCTGAGTAGCTGGGATTACAGAGAGACACCACCACACTCAGCTAATATTTATATTTTTAGTAGAGATGGGGTTTCACTATGTCGGCAAGATTGGTCTCTGACTCCTGTGACTGCCTGTCTGCATCCATTCCTGTCTGGCTTAGAACATTTAATTGACTGTAAGTCTTTTGATTCTAAATCCCTCACCCATAGGAGTTCCACTGAGGGACAGGATGAGCACCAGGCAGGCCGCCATGCCACCCTGGCAACATCAGGGGACAAAATAAAAATGTGGTGGCCATTGATGTTGCCTCTGGCAAATCATTCTACCCAGAAGGGGTAGAATGTAAACCAAAACTAAAATTCTAGGGCCCCTTTAGCCAACTGAAAGGAGCCCTCCTCTCCACCAGGACACTCCAAAGTTAACCTGAAAAACTGGTTCAGGCCATGACAGGAAGGGAGGGTCAGACATGCCTCATGCCCTCCTCCCTTTTGGAATTCAGGAAAAGCCGACCAGCATTTAACATCAACACAGACCTTAAGTTTGATAAGAGACATTTAAAATCTATTCTTTCTGAAGCCTGCTACCTGGAGGCTTCATCTGCATGAAAAACTTTGGTCTCCACAACCTTTTATTGTAATGTAGACATTCCTTTCTATTGATAATAACTCTTCTGACCAATTGCCAATTTGAAAAATTGTAAATCTACCTATAAACATGGAAGCCCCTTCACCGTACCTTTAAGTTGTCCTACCTTTCTGGATTGAATCAATGTACGTCTTTCATGTATTTGATTGATGTCCCATGTCTCCCTAAAACATATAAAACTAGGCTATGCTTAGCCCATCATGGGCACATGTTCTCAGATCTCCTACGGGCTGTGTCATGGAACATTGGTCAGTCACTCATATTTGGCTCAGAGTAAATCTCTTCAAATAGTTTACAGAGTTTGACTCTTTTTATCAACAAGAGTGAGTTCCCTCTGGCTTCAGGTCAGTTCGCCCAATCAGTGTGTTTCCCTGAAAGTGAGTTCATGTCATAGTTAGCTTCCTCTGTTGAACCAGTTTCTCCCATCACTCATTCCTACAACAAAAATAGGATGACTCAGTTAGTTTTACTACAAAAGCAATGTACTGGAAATAGACACAAATTGCAGGCATTTGTTTGACTTGATAGCACCAAAACTTGAAATCCGTACTCTTGAAAAGTCCTCTCTGAGTGTGTTGGCTCATATCTAATCCCAACACTTTGGGAGGGTGACGCAGTTGAATTGCTCGAGCTCAGGAGTTTGGGACCAGCCTAAACGACATGGAGAAACTCCATCTTTACAAAAAATACAAAAATTAGCCAGGCATGGTGGTGTGCACCTATAGTCCCAGCTGCTCAGGAGGCTGAGGTGGAGGATCACTTGAGCCTGAGACGTCAAGTTTGCAGGGAGCTGCAATTGCACCACTGCACTCTAGCCTAAGTGACAGCCAGACCCTGCGTCAAAAAAAAAAAAAAAAAAAAGTCCTAATATTTCAAATGCTGCTGTGATATCTTTGAGCCTCACAGGGTCTTAATGGCCTAACTGTGAGTTCCTCTGCCTTTGCCAGATAGTCTCCAGACCCATCAGGAGAGGCTCACCACCTGGCCAGTTTGCTTCTTAGCTGGAGCAGCCGCACCCCACCTAGGCCTCAACCCAGTGGGAACCAGAGACAGCTTATCCACTTGTTACTACAAAGCCTGACTCTCACAGCCCTTGCTGGTTCAGTCTACTCTCAAGTGCAGCCCCTGTGTGTCCCTGCACGGCAGGAAGCATCCTCTTTCTCTGAGCTGTGAATGTATTTGACTAACAAATTGCTGTCATTTTCACCTGTTCAGTGTTGGTTACCACGTGTTTGGCCATCTCATACTACTTGGGGTTGAAGGACTCCTCCTTCACCAGCAGGATAATAGACGATGATCAGAACAGGAGGGTGAGGAGGCTCACCACACAGCAATGGCCAACTTTGCAGCAGAATTTTGTAGTTTTTTTCTTTTGACCGTTTTGTTAAGAGTATGACCTTAAGTGGCACCTGTTTCATTGTTTGGTTTAGTGTTTGTTTGATGGATGGTTCCATTACTTAAATGTTGGGGAGAGATAGTTTTGAATTTTTGTTTCAAAATTATAGACAATCATCTTGTAGAAAAGTACAGAAGGACAAGGTACAGGGGTGTTGAGGAGCAGTCGGCACCAATATCATTATTGGACATGAACGATAAATAAGATAGCAAACTTTAAATAAGAATGACCAGCCTGTGTACCTATGCAACAATCTTGCATGTTCTTCACATGCACCCCCAAACCTAAAATGCAATTAAAAAAAAAAAAAAAAAAAGAATGACCAGCCTGGGCAACATGGTGAAACCTTGTCTCTACTAAAAATACAAAAACTTAGCTGCACCTGGTGGTGCAAGCCTGTAAATTGTTTGAGACAGAGGTTGCAGTCAGCTGAGATCATTCCGATACACTTTAGCCTGACAACACAGTGAGACCTTGAGGAAAAAAAAAAAAAAAAAAGAGCGAGAACTCAGTTTCACTACACCATATGATGGCATATGTCTCATTAGTTTATGATAAAGTGTTATTAGTTTATGATAGGCTAATGCTCGTGCCATCGAAGACAAACTGGAATGACTGAGTTCCAGAACAAATGCATCCCAAAGGGCATGTATTTAGAGATGAGCTCTACTGCTGAAGATTAAAAAATTGCTTTAGGCAGGACATGGTATCTCATGCATGTAATTTCAGCATTTTGAGAGGCTGAGGGTGGGAAGATTTCCTGAAGCCAGGAGTTTGAGACTAGCCTGGGCAGCATACCAAAACCCCATTTCTATGAAAAATTAAAAAATTAGCCAGGTGTAGTGGCATGTGCATGTGTGCCAGCGACTTGGGATGCTGAGGTGGGAGGATTGCTTGAGCCCAGGAAATCGAGGTTTCAGTGAGCTGTGATAGCACCATTGCCTTCCAGCCTGGGGAACAGAGCAAGACCCTGTCTCAAAACAAAAATTGCTTTAGAATGTCTTGCTTTCTACTTCTGGAATACTCTTCAGAATCTGTCTTCACATGGATCTCTGTAATATATAATGACTTTTATTATAAGTCCATTTTCTCTCTGCAGTCTCCCTTAATTTGGCAATTACAAACACTGCTCTCTTTTTACCTGTAAGTAAAAAATAATCTGCTAGTCAATATGTTTGATCTTGAGTCTGACAAATTTGTAAAGTGCCATGCACATCCACTTCTGTGCTGACTGAATCAGCTGCCTTCATCTACATGGCATGACCTACTTTTACTGCTGACCTTTTTTTTTTTTTCTTTTTAGGCGGAGTCTCGCTCCATTGCCCAGGCTGCAGTGCAATGGCACAATCTAGGCTTACTGCAACCTCCATCTCCTGGGCTCAAGTGATTCTTGTGCCTCAGCCTCCCAAGTAACTGGGATTACAAGCATGCACCACCATGCCTGGCTAATTTTTGTGTTTTTAGTAGAGATGGAGTTTCACCATGTTGCCCAGGCTGGTCTCGAACTCCTGACTTCAAGTGAACTTCTCGAACTACCTGCCTCAGCCTTCCAAAGTGCTAGGATTACAGGTGTGAGTCACCATGCTTGGCCAATGCTGACCATTTTTAAAAGAACACTCTGACATGGCTCTTCTCTCTTTCCTTCCCCTCCTCTTCTGTTGTTTTGTCTTGTTCCGCTTCTTGTTCCTCATCTCTTTTTCTTGCTTTCTCCATTTTCAGCAGCTTGTTTTGTGCTTTTCCTCTATTATTTTAACGATACCACATGGCCAATAAACATTAGAGAATATTCATTATTCATTCATTCAATGAAGAATAGTTTTTGATTAGCTTCTGTGTCAGAAATCAAGCCAGGGACTAAGTTTATAGAGATGAAAACAACAGAATCAACCTTTAAAATGTTCAAGATGTAGTAGGGAGACAAAAGAATATCAAAAGTACAATGAGTGCCATAACGAATATATTCAACAATTTTATGGAGTATAGATGAGGGGTATCTGTTACATTAACATTCACTGAAAAGCGGAATTTAATATCCTTAGGTATTCACAGGAGAGCTTTATCCATTTTGAATCAATAAAATGATCCCATCTCGAGAGAGTCTTTCCAAATGTGCCTTCTGCAGTATGTGACTCCTGTCATGACTTGATAGAGTTAGCTGTTAAATAACCTTTTATTTTTAGCACCTTTTGGACCAATGTAGTACTTATTTTTGTGATGCTGAACTGCATTGCAAGCCAAGATGGCCAGATACTTTTGTCATTCCTCATCCATGATGTTCCCACATTTTCAGTTAGGGTTGTGATGAGAATGTTTATTTATTTATTTAATTTATTTCATTTTTAGATGAAGTCTCTGTCACCCAAGCTGGAGTGCAGCAGTGTGATCTTGGCTCACTGTAACCTCAGCCTCCTGGGTTCACACAATTCTTCTGCCTCAGCCTCCTGAGTAGCTGGGATTATAGGCACGTGCCACCATGCGTGGCTAATTTTTTTGTATTTTTAGTAGAAATGGGGTTTCACCATGTTGGTCAGGCTGGTTTCAAACTCCTAACCTCAAGTGATTCACCCACCTCGGCCTCCCAAAGTGCTGGGATTTCAGGTGTGAGCCACCGTTCCTGGCCAGATAATGTTTATTGTATATTGATTTTGATCATTGAATTAAATAATCTTCTCAATAAATGAATTATCTTTTGCAGATTTAAATTTCCTTATTACTGAAAATGTAACTTAAACGGATATACCAAGAGCTGAAGCAACCTTGATCTTATAAGGAAAGAATGTCTTCATATAATTCTTTTTCCTTAAAAAGAAGATGCTACTGCAACTATCTGATAGACACTCAGAACATCTGTGTACAGTATTCTTTGTCCACTCAGTCAACTGTGAAAGTATTCTATGATAATGTTGTTTAAGTTCCAATTTTTCCAGTTTGTTGTTTTGCACCTTACCTTGCAGACCCTACTTAATAAGAACTCTCAAGTTTGATATGTCAAAACAACTCCTCACTATAGAGAGGACAGATAGCTCTTGCAGTAGTTGAGCAAAGACCTTTACTGCTCTCTATGAAGAATGATCTGTTTGAACAATGACATAGTCATGCATGTAGGTTTACTAACCATTAATCTATCATTCATAAACTTTTTTTTTTCATTCATAAGCTTCTTAACTTCATTCCTTTGGGTTGGAAAAACTTTTTGATCTTCAGTGCCTCAAAAGGATAAGGAGAATTTGGACCTCAAGAATAAATGAGTAACAACATTCCTATTAGAAAGTTCTTGGTCAAAACCATCTTGCCTTAAAAAGCTATTTAGGAAAAGATGCTCTAATTAGTAAGCTTGTGGCGAATACCTAAGATGATGATGATGGTGATGATGGCAGCTAACATGTATGAAACAATAACAGATGCTAAGCACGTTGTTAAGAGTTTAACATGGATTATCATATCGAATACTCACATCAGCAAAAAGTTAGATACTTTCATTGTCTGTGCTTTGTGGATAAAGAAACTGAGGCTTAAACAAAGTTGAATGAAGAACCACAGGTATGCAATTAATGTGTATTCTGGCTGAGAATCTAACCTTGGATTTCTGACTTTGCTGTCAAATGTTCTGTGAGTGTCCTGGGCTGAAGGAAAGAACAGCTGGAATAAGGACTAATGGGGCTGTTTTACATCTGTCTTCCCATTTCAGCTTTCTTCCAAATGGCTTCTCTCAAATTCTACTTTAATTGCTGATTTATTCATCCAGTAGTCATTTAGTGGCCACCAACTACGATCTTGAGACTATGCTTAATACTGTGAATATAAAAGTAATTGTAAGGTGGTTCCCTCCTTCAGGCAGCTCATGGCTCAATGGGACATCTAGAAAATAATAAAGAATTGTAGAAATAGCACGGTGAGGATCATGCAGGAACAAGCAAGGAGTGCTGGGCACCCGCAATGGGCACTAGGGAGATTTCATCACTGTCAGGGTGACACTATGGCATGGTTTCCCTTCGTGTAGAAGTTCCAAGAGATGACCAGGTTTAGTAGTTCATGTTTGTAATCCCAGCACTTTGGGAGGCTGAGGCAGGTGGATCACTTGTGGCCAGGAGTTTGAGACCAGCCTGGCCAACATGGTGAAACCCTATCTCTACTAAAAATACAAAAATTAGCTGAGTATGATGGTGGGCACCTATAGTCCCAGCTACTTGGAAGGCTGAGGCAAGAAGATTGCTTGAGCCCAAGAGTTAGAGATTAACCTGGGCAACATAGTGAGATCCCATCTCTACAAGAAAACAAAATTAGCTGGGTGTGGTGGCACATGCCTATAGTCCCAGCTACCCAGGATGGTGAGGCAGGAGGATCATCTGAGCCCAGGAGAACAAGACCCTGCCTCAAACAACAACAACAAAAAGGAAGCAGGAATATTATCTGCTTTCTTTGTTAGTATAATTCATATATCAAGAATAGCATTTGGCACTTAGTATTTGAATAAATAAATAAATGAATGTCAGTAAAATATTTAGCAGAGTCTGACTCAGAGTAAACATTCAATAAAGATGAACTTTTATTATTATTATTATAATTTTAGAGACAGGCTCTCCAGGTATTGCTACATTGCCCAGGATGGCCTTAAACTCCTGGGCTTAGGCTGTCCTCCTGCCTCAACCTCATAAGTAGCTGGGATTACAGGCTGCATCTGATTATGATTATTGCCTGATATATATTTGCATTTCAAAAGTGGCAAAGCTTTACAAGGGAAAATTCACTAACATTTGTCTTGTGTGTCCTGTTTATTTATCTTCTGCCCATTTCTGTTTTGCCATCATTCTCAGCTATCTCACTCATGAATATCCTAAAAGGTGTTAAGTGATTGGTTTACCTTTAACATCAGTATTTAAGAATTAGATGTCTGAACGCAGAAATAAATCAAGAAAAGAAGGATGAGCTGGGCGCGGTGGCTCAAGCCTGTAATCCCAGCACTTTGGGAGGCCGAGGCGGGTGGATCACGAGGTCAAGAGATCGAGACCATCCTGGTCAACATGGTGAAACCCCGTCTCTACTAAAAATACAAAAAATTAGCTGGGCATGGTGGCACATACCTGTAATCCCAGCTACTCAGGAGGCTGAGGCAGGAGAATTGCCTGAACCCAGGAGGCGGAGGTTGCGGTGAGCCAAGATCGCGCCATTGCACTCCAGCCTGGGTAACAAGAGCGAAACTCCATCTCAAAAAAAAAAAAAAAAGAAAGAAAAGAAGGATGAAACTTAATGTGTGGTTTGGAACCACTAGTTGAAATATTGGCACCAGCAGTGGAGGTATTTTTGGAGAAGGGAAGTGACAAAACTCAGGAAAGGCTGAAGGAATTGTTTGTCAATGTCTTTAATTCTTTTTTCTCTCTCTGCACCTTTTAAATCATACCATGAACCTGCTACATTCTGACTATCACACAGCCAAATGACGTTTTTTGTGTTTATGACATGAACTTTTTCTACTTTGAGATACGGTTGCTTGTGTTGCCCTGAGGAAAATCTTCTTAACCACCTCTTCCTGGCTGGGGCAGGAAATGGCTGTAATCCTGACACAGACGTGGAGTTTGATAACTCAGAAATGTGCCTTCTTTTAATCAAAGTCCTGCCAAAGACATCCTATTAAATCATCTTCTCTTATTTAGTTTTAGTTTGAAACTTCAGAAGTGGCTCCGTTGTTTCAAGTCATTAACCTAGATGTCCCTTTCGGACATAGAAATACGCATGGGCCTGTCAGTAAGTTTCAAATCAAAACTGTCAATCTAGCATGGTTTTCTTTCTTGGATAAAAATTAATAGGTATATTGTTTATACAACTGGAATCTCTGAAAGAGATATAAATAATTAGGATTTCAAAAACTTAGTGAAAAGTTTAGGTCCTCAACAGTTCTAACAGAAAATTTCAGAATTTATCTAAGTAACACCATATCTAGAGACTGCAGTAGCAAACTGGTAAAAAGCAAATATAGGAAGTAAAATCTTAGAGCCAACCGGAGAAAGACAAATTACTTGGAAGGATATAATACAAGAGATGACTGACTCTTGATTAAGAACAATGGAGGTAGACTGAGTGTAGACAGTAAAATAAATTTCAAAAAACCATTATAACTTTAAACAATTGCTTATAAGGTGAGAATATTCTTTAAAAATTGGTGTAATAAAGACTTTGTGATAACCAAATGCTGAGAAATCTAGCATGGTTTTGCTTCCAATGATCACATCTTCATTTTACCTATCAGTAATATTTTCTCTATGGGATTTTTTTTTTTTTTTTTTTTTTTTTTTTTTGAGATGGAGTTTCGCTCTTGTTACCCAGGCTGGAGTGCAATGGCGCGATCTCGGCTCACTGCAACCTCCGCCTCCTGGGTTCAGGCAATTCTCCTGCCTCAGCCTCCTGAGTAGCTGGGATTACAGGCACGTGCCACCATGCCCAGCTAATTTTTCTGTATTTTTAGTAGAGACGGGGTTTCACAGTGTTGACCAGGATGGTCTCGATCTCTCTACCTCGTGATCCACCCGCCTCGGCCTCCCAAAGTGCTGGGATTACAGGCTTGAGCCACCGCGCCCGGCCTTGGGATACTTGTTTTTATTGACTTTTAGTATTCTCTAACTTATAGTTCATTTTGTTTGATGAACACCACTGATTTGTGAGCACTGTCAAGTGCTTCTTTCCCTGACAAGCTTATAAATAGCTGCCAGAGCAAAAAGCTTTAAAAAAAAGCACAACTTGTTGAGGATGATCCCAATTTCAAATAAAGATTAAATATGTGGTAAATCAATAGTGATGAAATACTATAATAATTTTATTTCTGAAATGAGCTCCTATATGAATGCATCTAAATTCATACTTAACCTATTATATGTTCATATTGTTTTAAACAATTTATATCTCTTTGCATTATCTGCATGCTTATTTCATTAAAAAACAAAAGGATGGTTAGTATTTACCTTATTAAATGATTTCTTTCTGTATTTTCTCTGTGGAATTTGTAAGTTATGTTCAAAAGGAAATAAGCTAAAATAAAATATTCTCTTCAGTTTTCCTAAACATTTCTACTGATGCTGATTTTTAAAAAATTATTTATTTTATTTTTATAGAGATGGGGCCTTGCTATGTTTCCCAGGCTGGTCTTGAACTCCTGGGCTCAAACAATCCTGCTTCAGCCTCCCAAAGTGTTGGAATTATAGGCATGAGCCACCATGCCCAGCCTCTACTGTTACTACTTTGAAGAGAAGGGCAACACCATTTATCCAATCAACATTTTCCCCTGTGTGAAAGTTGATATATTGGAATATTCATTTCTATTTTTTTCTTGTGTACCCAGGCTGGAGTGCAATGGAGTGAATTTTAAAAAATTCTCAAGTGCCTTAGGGAAACAATGTATTACGTGTGTGCATATTCAATTAAAAATAAGACATATCAATTTCCTGATCAAATACTACAATTATATTGCAATATTTTATTCCTGTGCCTTAAAGCTTGTTGTTAGTCCCATTTTTGCAGATTCGGTCTCACAGCTTCAAATTCACAGTATCTAGCCGTAATTTAAATTATAAATGGTAACAATCATAGAGCAGAATTATCATTTCTTTGATTCTAGAGATAAACTTCTCTTAACTGCTTTAGAAGACACATCATACCACTGAGTCATGAATAACATTGTTTTACAACTAACATATATTAGTCTTATACATAAAATTGTAACTGGTAAACTGCACTTTCTCTTTTTGGTTATTAACAAAAACAATACTTAGATGAAACTGAGTATTAACTGAACATGGACAAATAAAGTAGTAGAAAAATATTTTATTATTACATTTTTTCTTTTTCTTTTATGCTTTGTAAATTTCACAACCGTTATGCTAATAAAAATGTACTTTCTCAGTGATGTGCTGGAGTGGGCTTGTACTGGTTCACAACAGCTGACGGTTGTGCACCTCTTCCCATCTCCAAGTCTAGTGACATCAGGTTTATAGCCTGAAATTGGTTTTCGTGGAATTATTTAGGTTATACGAAGTAGCTAATGCAACAAATCAGGGTTCTTGTCTCTTTAGACCTGGAGAGCTTGGTTGTTAAACATCTACCAGCATGCTACCTTTAATATTACATCAATGTTAATTTTCTGATTTTGACAGTTATACTAAATTTATATAAGAAAATATCATTGTTTTTAGTAAATGCACCCTGAAATATTTAAGGACAAAGATGTTTTATATCTACAACTTACTTTTAAGAGGTTACAGTCATGCGCCATGTAACAATGTTTTGGTCAATGATTGACTGCATGTACAACAGTAGTCCCATTAGGTTATAATACTGTATTTTCACTGAAACTTTTCTATGTTGATATTCATTTAGATATGCAAATACCTATCATTCTGTTACAATTGCCTATGGTATTCTGTACGGTAATGTGCTGTACAGGTTTGTAGCCTAGGAGTGAAACCACCTTTGCAAAGACTATGACAAAGAGGTCTAGCATGGCTGACTCCATCTTGCTTCTAACTTCACAGTCTGGCTGCTCTTGCTCATTCCTGGGTGTAGGCCAAGCTAACCATGGGGGGAATTTACAGCTTAACTTGGAAGTAAGGAAAATAATAGTCCCCCCCAAAACTAACTTTTTCTTTGCTCAGAGGCTGAAGCTGCCTTTGTCAAACTAATAAAAAGCCATGAGATTAGGATTATGGGAGGGTCCTGAGTTCTGCTAAAATATAGGTATAGTTTCTATAATCCTTTATTGATCAGGAGTCATGTAGCCAGAGGTCACAAGATTTGTGACTTCCCCAATTGCTCTCCAACAGATAACATCACTGTTGTAGTACCTAAGATTGGTCTTTTGAGATGTTTTTCTGATTTTTGCATTCTGGCGATTGACTAACTCTACATGGACCTGTGACTCATGACTCAACCAGTCCTGTGGCCCCCATCCAAAGGTGGACTCAGTGCATGAGGACCATTTCTACACCCCTCTTATTTCAACCACAACCAATCAGCAGCACCCATATCCGAACCCCCTGTCCACCAAATTATCCATAAGAACTCTAGCCTCTGAGTTCTTGGAAAGGCTGATTTGGGTGATAACTACAGCCCTTCCACTTGGCTAGCTCTGCATTAGTTAAACTCTTTCTCCACTACAATACTGCAGTCTCAGTGAATTGGTTTTGTCTGTGCAGTGGGCAGGAAGGACCCACATCAGGTGATTACAGGAGCAGTAGGCTATACCATATAGCCTAGGTGTCTAGCAGGCTATACTACCTAGATTTGTGTAAGTACACTCTGTTGTTCACTCAATGATGAAATCATTTTATGAGTCATTTCTCAGAACATATCCCCATTGTTATGGGATGCATGACTATACATATATATATATATGTATATATATATATACATATATATATGTATATATATATGTATATATGTGTTTGTGTGTGTGTTTGTGTATGTGTATAGTATATAGACATAGGAAAGTTACAGCAGGAAGAGACAGAGAGGGTGAGAATGATAAAGCAAATGTGGTAAAATGTTAAAACTTGTGGAATTTGGGTAATGGTTATCAGAAATTCTTTGTATTATTTTTGTAATTTTTCTGTAACTCTAAAATTATTTCAAAACAAAAGGTTAAAAAGAATGTCCTTGAGGGTAGGATATAGTGCTACAAGAAACAAAGAATGAAAAAGAACAGAAAAAACCAAGAGCACATTCTTGAAAGGTGATATAAAGTAGCGTTTAGGAGTATAGACTCTGGAGCTAGGTTGCCTGGGTTCCGAAGTCAGCTCTGTGTTATTTTCCATGATCTTGTCCCACTAAACCTCTGTGTTCCTCTTTCATCTGTAAATTTGGATAATAATAGTATTTATGGGCCGGATGTGGTGGCTCACTCCTGTAATCCAAGCACTTTGGAGGCCAAGGTGGGCAGATCACCTGAGGTCGAGAGTTCAAGACCAGCCTGACCAACATGGTGAAACCCCATCTAAATAAATAAATAAATAAATAAATAAATAAATAAATAAATATAAATAATAATAATATTTATGTAAAGGAAAATGGCTTCTCTACTTAAAACACTTCTGATAGTAAATGTATGAATTTTCCACATCACATGAATCCTTAATTTTCTTCAGACATGTCTGTCCTATAATTCAATTCACTTTTGAAACTAACTACCCAGACCCCACAGGTTAAGGGTTCCATTCCACAAGACTGCTTCCCATTTCAGATGCCCAACACATGTAGTGGATCCTCAAGTTACTCGTATTTCTGTCTGATGTGGTGACAAATCCTGGCTTCTGACAACTCCCTCCTCAGGTTTGATAACTTGCTATGATAGCTCACAGAACTCAGGGAAACACTTGGTTTACTATTAGCAATTTATTATTAAAGGTATTATGAAGGATATAATGAATAGCCAGATGAAGAGGTACATGGGGTGAGGTCTGGAAGGCCTGAGCCCAAGAGTTTCTGTTCTGTAGTGTCAGGATATGCCACTGTATGTGAATCTGTTTACCAGCCAGGAAGCTCTTCAAACCCTGTTGTTTAGAGTTTTTATGGAGGTTCCATTACATAGGCATGATTGATTAAATCATTGGCCAGTAGTGATTAACTTGACGTCCCATCTTTCTCCCCTCCCTAGAGGTTTGGGGGTGGTGCTAAAAGTTCCAATGCTCTAATCACCTGGGTGGTTCTGCTGGCAACAAACCCCCATTGTTCAAGAGTCACCTTGTCAGCATAAACTCAGGTACACAGAAAGGGGTTTATTATGAATAACAAAAGATGCTCTGCTCACATCTGTCACTCAGAAAATTTCAAAGGTTTTAGAAGCTCTTGTGTCAAGAATCAGGAACTAAGACAAAATATCAAACAGAAGATATTCCTGTCACCGTCTCACTTAGGAAATTACAAAGGTTTTGGTAGCTTTGTAACAGGATCTGGGACAGAGACCAAATATATGTTTCATACTGTATCACATTATGCCATGCAGTTGTGAAGATTGAATGAGTTAATCTATAAATCACTGTGTCAGTGGCTGGCCGTAGTGAGCATTAGCTATTACTGTTGTTACTGGCTTTGAGTTCCAAAATAGGGTATTAACGTTTTCAAAACCAGCTTAGGCAACATGGCAAGACCCTCTCTCTACCACACACACACACACACACACACACACACACACACACACACACACACAAAATACAAAAATTAGCCAGGTATAGTGGTGCATGCCTGTAGTCTGAGCTACTCAGGATGCTGAGGCAGGAAGATCACTTGAGCCTGGGAGGCAGAGGTTTGCAGTGAACTCAGATTACATCACTGCACTCCAGCTTGGGTGACAGAGCAAGACCCTGTCTCAAAAAAAAAATAAAAAATAAAATAAAAGAAGAAGAAGAAGAAGTTTCCAAGAGCCAGGTGCTTGGGAGAGGAAAGTGCTCTCAGAATTCCAAGTTCTTGGCTTTAATCACCAAGAACCAAAGTTGGTAGGCTTTAAGCAAAGAGTATACTATAACCATTATGGAATATGAAAGTGTAGGATACAGATAAAAGGGTAGTTTTAAGTTACAAGGTAAGGAAATTAAAAAACAAAACCCAAGACAGAAACTCAACCACCAAAAATGTTCCTCCTTGGCTGGAGTAAGATATTTGGAGAGAATTTGGAAAAAAGAGCCAGAGATCTTAGACAAAATGTGAGGCTTTGCTCCAGTTCTCCCAACAAAACTTTGTGGTAGGAATTATTATCACCACTGGTACATGAGAACTTTGAGGCAGAAATGTCAAGTAAATTGCCCAGAGTCAGACAGTTAACAAGTGCTGAAACAAATCAGAACCCAGATAAATGCCAGAGCCTGTGCCATCTCCAGTGGGTCTGGGGATTATAAAGAAGGATGGCTTGTGCTTGCAGACCATGTGGAATTTGAGGAGGAGAGAAACTTGGCAGAATAGTCAAGCGAGAGTGGCCCCAGGATGCCACCCTGATCTCCACCTCCTGGCACTGATGATTGTGTAGTCCCCTTCTACACTGCACCACTGTAACCAGTAGAAGATGGCAGCAGTGATGGTATACAACTTCTGAGGCCAGGCCGAAAAAGACAGCCTGGCTTCTGCCTTGTTCTCTCTCTCTGATCACTTGCTCTGAGGGATGCTAGCTGCCATGTCCTAGGGAGCATTCAGAACCTCTGCAAAAAGGCCTGAATGGCCTTATGGTTTAAGAACAATGTGCATTTAGAGTTCCAAGCAAAGGAATCTGGGGGTGGCCAACCTAGAGATTCATTTCTCATTTGTGAGAAACATCTGAATCTCCATTCATCCCATAGAATGCAAGCTGTACAGCGGAGTGAGGCCCTTTGTTTGGGTTAAATGAAGATTGCCAGGTGGAGGTTGATGGGAGAGAGTGCTAACTGAAAATGCTGTATAAATTACATGCTTTTTGCAAGTGGTCTACATTCCGTGTGGCCCACTGCCCTTGGACGTCCTTGTGTATAAGTTCCCCAAATAAACCGTATGTCTCATTTGCTGGCTCCACGTGCCTTCTTCATCCTTTTAAATATAGTACCATTCCTCCTGAAGTTAACAGGGGTCCAGCATGACAAACTGTGGCATTAACTGATATCGTGATTGCAGCCTTATAAGAGACCTGAGCTAGAACCACCCAGGTAAGTCACTCCTTAATTCTTGACTAACAGAAATACATGTTTGTTGTTTTAAGCCATTAAATGTTGGGGTGATAGGCAGCATAGCAACACATAGTCTAGCACAAACAAAAGACAGCCTCAAAATCATTTTGTTGTGTGGCATATTTGAGCAAAGAAAGCACAAGATGCTAGACCACCTTCCCCTTCACGTCTTTTTGGCTAAGAATTAAGATCTACCAGGGAAGTCCAGGGATAAGGTTTTAGAGCCCTGTAGTGGGGTCTGTAAGGTGGACCACCCACGCCAAGGCAACAGACTCTGTGTCACACCAGCTGAGGATACATACGGGAGGCAGTGGACACAGAGGTCGATGCTCAGGGCCTCTGTCTCTCCCTCTCTCACCGGCACAATACAAATCACCCAGGAACTCATACAATTCTAGGAACTTTACTCAGGAGAAAAGGGACAAAGGAGGAAGGAGAGGTGGGATAGTCATAAGAAACTGAGTTTTAAACTGAAAGTAACTAAGCTACTTTGAATTGGTGAGAATGAATTTTCTTCGTCAGATGAAAATTGGGGCTTCAGAGTAAAATTAATTTCAGGTTAATAACAGAGAATATAAATTCTCTGTTATTAAACAGAGAAATTAATAATAACAGAGAAGCATAAGTTACTTACAGCCTTTTGCTCACTCAATGTTTGCAGTTAAAAATCTTCACACCCACTGTTTCATGATTGATAGTGACCTCTTTATTCCAGAGCAAGATAAAATAAATAGATCAATGGTGCCATAAAAAAAATCAGTGTTGATTGTCTTTATTTAGAGGGAATATGTGACTTTGAATTATTTTTGGTATTGGGAAATACATTTTTCTGGAGTATCTTTGGAATTGCACTAATGATGGCTAATGCTCCTGATGCACTCACAAAGCTCCAGAAAATGATTCTCACTATTTTACAAATATTAAGCTCTTTCCATTCTCACAACAAATATATGGTATACTTATTACCATCAGCCCTCACTTTAAAATAGTGAAACTGAGGCACAGAAAGGTTAAGCAAAGTGCGAAAGGTCATAGCTAGTCAGGTTCTGAGATATATGAACTTAACCACTACCTTCTCAGGCTCCTCAAGTAGCATCTGATAGTTCTTTAAATATTTTTTTTCCACTATATCAGGTTTGTCCTGGGAGCTGCGACTAAACTAGAAAAGTATAAGGTATGCAAGCAGATTTAACATGTATTGTTAAGATGATACTAGACAAGAAGCTTATTGGCTTGTCTCTTAAATGGAGATAATTACACTCACCTATGGGCATAGGTATTTGTGAATATAATTCTGTTATATCTGGATGTCACTTTAAAGGTGAATAGCATTGGGTGTCCTGGCTTTAGTGTGGAGGGCTGCACAGATTTCAAAGTTGGCTTGTAAACATGTAATCAGAAGAGCTGGTGCTGCCTGAGAATCCAGAGCAAGGTTTTAAATAGCTCACTGAGAGCTAAGCTGGTCTTTCCATGTCCAAGTTATCAAAAATAGTTTCCTAATTTGTATGTGTGACCTTTTCTGACTACAGATGCTGAGCCATGAAGGCCACTCTGCCTTTGCTTGTCTCTTGTCTGAAGGCAAAAGAAAACTGAAGGCATTCTCAAATAGAAACTATAATTTAAAAACTTAAATAATCTCAAACATTGTGCCTATATAGAGTCCTGTGAGGTCCATGTGTTTCTCTGAACTCAAAGGAATCTCTCTCTATCAGATACCTTTAAGACAGGGGATGGGAAATGGACTTGGTAGTTGTGTCCTACTTTCATCAGAGTGTTGAGCCAGAAACCAAAACAGCCATAAATAAAGAGAAGCCTGGAGATTCTTCTATAGACAATTTGCGCCTCTTTAACATTGTTGATTAACTTGTTTTACCTGACTCGCCCAGTAATTTATAGGAAGAAGCATTACTATGATCTGATGCCTCGGCTCACTACTTTTCGTTGGCCTGGAAGATAGGTTCAAACATTTCTAAATCCTTTTCATGAACTTTTTTCCTTAAGAAGAGTTCTGATGAACATTCATTATGTGAAGTCAATGGGGAGGAAGAAAAATTATGTCCATGTGGAGAGATTGTGTAGAATGCTGATCATGTGGAAATGTTACGAAACATGAAAAATAAACTAAGCAAGACTAGAGAATAAACATTCGAAGTACTTAGGGAGCCAAATTTTGGCGCTATTTGCCACTTTAAAAAAATCTCTTACCGTAGTCCAGAAAAAAATATGTTTCAGTGTTCATCACTATAAAGAGATTTCTAAGTTCCTAGCTAGCAGGATTTATTATATTTGTATGAAACACAAAGTCATGAACTTCTGTTACCGTTGCTAATCAGCAAAGAATTTGTTTTGATTTTCTAGATGAGTTAGTTGCAATTTAACACTGTTTATTTTGCTGATCCAAGATTGTAAGTTAACATTTACTCAAAGAATGGAATAAATAGCATTTTCTTTTCCTTAGATATAAAATAAATAGCGATTTCTGAAAATTCTGCATTATTCTTTTCCCCCTACTTTAACTTAAGCGCACTAAGCCTTTCATTTCATCGTAACTTTTCTTGCACATCAATATTATTTACTGTGGGTCTATTTCAGTTGTGTGGAGCTCTTTCACATTAATGATTGTGACCATTTCTGTCTCTTTTATTTCAGTTTTAATTTTGCTACAGAAATATACCAGCCTACCTAATCTTTTTGATCAGGTCACAGAGAACAGCTGTAAGTCACTGATCTATGTATGCCTCTGGGCTGAGTGCGTATGCCTGGTGGACACACAGGCCGAAGGTAAACAGGTTCTCAAGGAGAAAGGTGTACAATGCTGGGCACTACTGGAATATTATTCTTGAGTATAATACAAGGTAATAGCCTAAAGGTTATCCTAGTTCCTTGAATATTTAGTTCTTTTGAGGTAAATTTCTTACTATTTATTATGGAGCTCTTGAACTTGATTTATTTCATAATAAAGATCTTAGGACAAATAATTAAAAACAGCTTTTGAAAACTTACTGGGATGGTTGGTTAGCTGACCCAACAGTTCTTCTTACCTCTCAAGCTGAAGAATTTTTGTGAATTTTCTTGATATGCTGGTAAAAGAAACATGTGAGGCAGCAAGGCCACTCTCCCCTTCCTCTTGCTTGGCTTAGAGTCTGTGTCTGAAGCTCTAGCAGCCATCTGCGATGGTCAGGGAGTCCCTCTGACAAAAGAGAGCCATTGAACTGATGTCATCCCTAGTCTTCCTCTGATACAAGAATAAAAGATCCTATTTTTACAAATTCACTCAGATTTCCAATATCTTTATTTGCACATAGTCTTAACAAATACAATGCAATGTAGTTATCTCAAATACGGTTATACCAAAGTATGATTATTCCAAATACTTTAGAGAACTGATGATATTGAAGCCAAAATGTAGATTGCCCCATTTTTTAATGCAATGAAGAATTTCAAAACAAATTCCAACATTGAAAAGTGCACTTACTAGTGTGTGCTCCCCCTCGACAGCCGCTTTCCATTTGCCAGGTTTCTCTATTTATAAGCCTTTAAGTGTCACCTCATAGGCTGGGCAAACTGTATTGCTTTCAAACAGGGGCTTTTATAAATTGGTCATTTCCCCCAAAACATTATATGTCAATATAAAAATTTCTGCTTCGGAAGAACTAAGGATTTGAAGCATTTCATTTAATTAATAGCAAAAGGATAAATGAGATCTCTTTGCTTCCTTTATTCATCTCTCTTTCTCCAACTCTTTCTTCTTTCAACATTTCTCTTTAGTCCTCCCACTCTCCATTTTTTTTCTTTCCCATAGCTTGTTCTTTATTGCATTTCACAGTACAATGAGATACATCTTCTCACGAAGAATCTAGAGATTTTCTCTTAGTATTTATAACTAAGTATTAAGTTATAAGTGAAAGCATGACAGACATTTTCCTTATGATTGTGTAGGGTCTTTTTCCTTTGCCAGCATGTTATATAACATGTTATGCAACAGAACTAGTAATGAAAAAGTTATCCAAATTTTCAGTTTCAAGTAATTTCCCCACATTGTTTTCTGTAGAAAAAACATCTTTGTCTGAGGTACATGCCATTATGTCACAATTGTGAATTTTTGATCCAAGTCAAAATATGAGATCACAAACAATAGTTAACATTTGATTATTTGCCAATGTTTTTCTGTTTACATGTAGAGAAATATTGCATATTTAAATGCTACAGCTAAATGACACAAGTGCAATAGTGTGTGACAAATAAGGCAAGGCTAAAGAACACAGATTGGTGTGTTATAAATTGTTGTTGTTGTTGTTTTGTTTTGTTTTGCGATGGAGTCTCACTCTGTTGCCCCGGCTGAAGTGCAGTGGTGTGATCTTGGCTCACTGTAACCTCTGCTGCCCAGGTTCAAGTGATTCCCCTGCCTCAGCCTCCCAAGTAGTTGGGATTACAGGTACCTGCCATTGTGCCTGGTTAAGTGTCGTAGTTTTTAGTAGAGACGGGTTTCATCATCTTGACCAGGCTGGTCTTGAACTCCTGACTTTGTGATCCACCCGCCTTGGCCTCCCAAAGTGCTGAGATTACAGACGTGAGCCACTGCACCTGGCCTGTCATGAATGTTTTAAACTGAACAGGATCAAAAACAAAATGCTTAATGTTAAGTAACACATATTTAAAGCAAACCTATATCATTTCCCTGCACGAAAAGGCCACTTAGAAGTTACCTAAATGAGAAGAACAAAACAGAACATCCTTTCCATTTTTTACTAAATTCAAGGAAATTTAAAAGAATCTATTGGAACAATGTATTATGCCTATGTTAGTCTGAGAAACTAAATAGACATTATTTAACCAGGTTCCAAAGTTCACAGACAACGTAGTTGAAAGATCTCTGATTTTAAAATCAATGTTTGTATAAGTAAACCTTTGTGCCCAATCTGTAAATTATTGAAATAAGCAAATAGTGAATTTCCAGGTTTCCTTGTGAGGTCTTCCGCATGCAATGTTTTGTTTAGATGCCTCACTCACTATTTGATAGTTCATTACTAGTGACAGTCCAGGCATTTTTAGATTTGCAAAGGATACATGAGGATTACATGCCCACCAGCATGTTCTCATGCAAATTTCAGGTTAGCTATTCCTGCCACATTCTCAGAATTAAAGTTTGAGAACCTCAGTAAAGGGTAGAGTTCTTAGTCTAGAAGTTTCTCAAGTGTTCCTTTCTTTATTTTCTATATAGTTCACTTTGATTTTTGTCTCTAGGCCTTCTTTGTCCTGAGGCAGGAAATTTAGTTTATTAGTTTTTAAGTAAAAGTCAATTCAGTTATTTTTCAGTCATTTAATTTTGAAATTTAGTCATATTCAGGATGTTCTGCCTTTCAGTCTTTTGTTGATCTCTTCTTTTGGGGATTGGAGCTTTAAACTTTAGGGGCATATGTAACTGCCACTGTAGTGATGTTATACGAGACTCAGGTTGGAGTTGGGTGTCTCATTGGTATAAAGAATCTGTTTTGTCAATCCATGATCTCTATTTTAATAATAATAAATGGCTTGGACTTCCTAACCATTCCTAAACTCCAAAAGGAGAAGGGTATAATGAGGCATGTCTGACCCTGCCTCCCCACTGCATCCTTCCTATCCTGGTCTGAATTAGTTTTTAGGTTTCTTTGGGATATCCTTGCCCAAAGTGGGGTGTCCGTTTAGTCAGTTGGGGGCACTTAGAATTTTATATTTGGTTTACAATGTCAATGATAAAAGAGGTTATGGCTATAGGTTCATTCGCTCTCTTTCTCTTCTTCTCTCTCACGTGCTCTCTTTCCATGTAATGGTTTCTTCCATGTTATAACACAGCAGGAAGACTCTCACTAGCTGCAGACCCTCAATCTTGGACTTCCTAGCCATTAGAAGTGTAAGAAATAAATCTCTGTTTTTTATATATTACCCAGTCTCAGGTATTCCATTATAGCAGCAGAAAATGAACCAAGACAGAACATTGGTTTGAGAAGTGTGGCTGTTGCTGTAACAAATACCTAAAAATGTAGAAGCAGTTTTGGAAATGGGTAGTGGGTAAAGGCAGGAAGAATTTGGAAGAGGAGGCTAATGTCAAAAGACGAAATTACAAGTTTAGCTAAAAGATCTTAATTTGCTTCTATTGCAATACTAGAGTCAGACAGCACTTCACTTCATAAAATAGAATAAGTATCCAATGAATTGAACATAAGGGATTGGTTCTCTAGACAGAAAAGGGCTGAAGAAAGCAGAAACAAAGACAAAAAACAGATGGTCATTTCAAAAATACTTTCCTTATAGGAACAGAACAGGGAGACCAAACAATAGAAAAATAACTGATTGGTTAACATCAGGTTACTTCAGGTTACTTTTCTGGTAAAGATTAATACAGAGGGAACTTCATTATCATGCTGATTGAGATTGAAACTAGCCTATTTGGGAAATCGGCTGTCTCTTTCCTGATTTCTTAGAAGGTCAGATAAAAACTTAGTTTTGGTGATCTAAAACTTTAGCATAGGTGATGCCATTTTGATTTTTAGTCTGGTCTGTTTAGGCATAGTTCAGGACTTTAATCTAAAACAATGGCCTCGTATAATTTTTATTTAACAACCGAAGAAGGCTAAATTGCCATAAGTGAAGCACTAAGGATAATTCTGGCAAGGGCTAAGAAGGCAAGAGCTGTAGTGAGAGCCAAAATCTTAGGGATTGCATTAGTGGTTGTGATCAGAATGTTGGTAAAGATATGAATAGCAAAGACCATTCTGATGGGAGCTCAGACAGATATGAGGAAAAAAGCATTGGAATCTAGAATAAAGGCCAATCTTGTTATTCAGTTACAAAGACCTTGGCAGAATTATGTCCATGTCCTAAACTTTGCTGAAGGCAGAACTCAAGTGTGATGTACTGGGATATCTGGCAGAAGAAATATATATATAAGCAACAAAGTGTTCAAAGTGCTACATAGCTTCTTTTGGCTGCTTACAGTAAAATTAGAGAAGAGAGAAATGATTTAAATCAAAATTTATAAATAAAGATATAGCAGAATGGAAAGATTTGAAAAACTCCAAGCCTGGCCATGTAAAAAGTCAAAAAGCATATTTGGAAGAGAATGTTAAGGGTGTGGCCAAGTGAGCAGTTGCCAAAAAGATTAATAAGGATAAAAGGAAGGCAATTTCTGTTCATCAAGATAATGGAAGCAGGACCCCAAAGGCATTTTAGAGAAATTTGAGTCAAACTAGAACCTTGAAGGCAAGATATCCAAAGAGGTACCTCTAGGATCTCAGTGTTCACTGCCTTATCCCACCTTGGGACTGCTCCCTGATTTCTGGTGCAGCACCCCCAGCTGCCTTAGCTGTGGCTTAAGCGGACCCAAGTGTGGTCCAACCCACTGCTCTGGAAGGCAAAACCATAAATCTTGGCAGTGTCCACATGAATATGTGCTTGAAAATATTTGCTTCCTGTCTATTGCTTATCTTTTCATTTTTCTAATGGTGCCTTTAGAAGTGCAAAAGTTTTAAGCATTGCTGAAGTCCAATTTATCAATACTATTCTTTTACAAACCATGCTTTTGGTTTTTGCCTAACCTAATATCTCAAAGATTTTCTTCTACTAGTGAAGAAAATGAACTCAAAATAAATCATAAACTTAAATGTAGGAGACAAAGCAGTGACGCTTTTAAAAGAAGTTTTACTGTTTTGGCTCCTACATTTAAGTTTATGATTTATTTTGAGTTAATTTTTGATATGGTCTGAGGTGAAAGTCTAAGTTCATCTTTCTGCATGTGGACATCCAATGGTCCTAGCACCATTTGCTAAACAAACTATACTTTCCCTAGTGAATTGCCTTGGTAACTTTATAAAAAAAATCAGTTGAATAAAATACAGGCTTTATTTTGGAGCTCTCAATTTTGTTCCATTATTCTATGTGTCTAAGTACTCCTATGGTCAGAGGTGATGATGGCTACAGGCTGAAGCTCCTCTGCATTTGGAAAAGGGAGATCAGAGTGGGAAGGACTACGTTTTGAGCTGAGCTGTAATACAGTAGAATACCAGGTAGACTTTTAAGGTTTTGACTCTAGTCTCTGACTTCTGAATGGCGCTTCTGAATCCACCTGGGGCCTAGTGGACCTCACCATCATGAAAAAACGAAATGAAACAAAACACAGGCCTGGATGGCCTTGCCACTTGCTGATTGTAGAGCCCTGGGCCTTGAATAGACATAGGCAGTAGCCAGTGCATGGTTACAGCAGGTCTTGGGCAAGACCAAGTCCTGGGCTGATTTTAAGGTCTGACTCAGCACAGTCATAGTGGTAGTGGGTAAAGGGATGCTTGTGTCACTCCACTCCCAATTTTATGTGGTTCAAAGCACAGAGAGGGTCTGTATGTTTGAGAATATAATTCAGTTAAAAATGGACAAAAGATTTAAGCTGACATTTCTAAAAAGAAGACATACAAATGTTAAACAAACAGATACATGAAAAGGTGCTTAACATCACCGATCATCAGAGAAATGCAAATGAAAACTACAATGAGATATCATTTCACCCCAATCAAAATGGCTTATATACAAAAGACAGGCAATAACAAATGCTGGTGAGGATGTGGAAAAAAGGGAACCCTCCTACATTGTTGGTGGAAATGTAAATTAGTACAACCACTAAGGAGAACAGTTTGGAGTTTACTTAACAAACTAAAAATTGGGCTCCCATATGATCCAGCAATCCCCCTGATAGGTATAAACCCAAAAGAAAGAAAACCCATAAATTGAAAAGATATTTGCTTTCCTATATTTGTTGCAGCACTGTTTACAGTAGCTAATATTTGGAAGCAACGTAAGTGCTCGTCAACAGATGAATGAATAAAGAAAGTATACATATACACAACAGAGTACTATTCAGCCATGATAAAAAATGACATCCAGTCATTTGCATCAACATGGATGGAACTGGAGATCATTATGTTCACTGAAGAAAGTCAGGCACAGAAAGACAGACATTGCATGTTCTCACTTATTTGTGAGATCTAAAAATGAAAACAATTGAAGTCATGGACATAGAGGGTAGAAGGATAATGATTCGAGGCTGGGAAGGGTGGTGGGGGATGGTACAGAGGAGGGGATGGTTAATGGGTACAAAACAAAATAGTTAAAAAGAATGGATAAGGCTTACTATTTGATAGCACAGCAGGGTGACTATAGTCAATAGTCAATTATAACAACTGTACATTTTTAAATAACTTAAAGAATGTAATTGGATTGCTTGCAACTCAACGGATAAATACTTGAGGGGATGGATACCCCATTCTTTATAATGTGCTTGTTTCACATTGCATGTCTGTACCAAAACATCTCATGTATCCATATATACACCTACTATGTACCCACAAAAATTAAAAATAAAAAAGAAAACAAATTAATTAAAAAATCCATATGTCTATATGTCTATGTACAGATTATAGCTTTTATAATAAGCTTTGAAATTGAGTAGTGAATGTCCTCCAAGTTTGTACTTATTTTTCTAAATTATTTTGACTACTTTGGGTGTTTTTCATTTTCACATAATTTTTTAGGATTTACCAATTTCCACACAAACAAAGACCTACTGGAATTTTTGATAAGGATTGTGTTGAATCCATAAATATATTGGGGAGGCAATTGCTATCTTCACAATATTGATTCTTCTAATGAACAAACATGAAATGTCTTTTTATTTATTTAGATCTGCTTGATGGTATCACACAGGTCTCTGTGGTTATTTTCATTTTTCTTCATTCTGTTTTCTATTTCTCAGAGTAGATAATTTTACTTGATCTGTTTTCAAGTTCACTGATTCTTTTATTCCTGCCAGCTCTAATCTATTATTGAGCTCCTCTAGTGAGTTTTTTGTTTTAGTTAGTATACTTTTCAACTACACAAATCATATTTGGTTCTTTTTTATAATGATTTGTCTTTATTAATATTCTGTATTTGGTGAGATGCTACTGTCATATTTTAATTTTTACTCTGTTTTCTTTAATTCTTTGAACTGTTTTATCTGGTATGTCCAACATCTTGGCTTCCCTAGGGAGAGTTTCTATTGACTACCTTTTCCCTATGTTTGGGCTATACTTTCTTTCTTTTCTTTGTTTAAATGAGCCATATACATTTTTATTGAAAACTGGACATTTTAGGGGTGTGTGTGTGTGTGTGTGTGTGTGTGCGCGTGCGTGTGTGTACATGCGTTTAATCACTTTCTTGGACTAATTTGTAAAGTCTATATTTTGAATTATGTCTCTTCAAAAAGATATGTTTAGGTTCTAATCCCCAGTGCCTCAGAATGTGTCATTATTTGGAAATAGGGACTTAACAGAGGTTATCAGGTTAATCCATGGCCATTAGGGTAGACCCTAATTCAATACGAGTGTTGTTCTTATAAAAAGGAAATTTAGACACAGCGACATATAGGCACAGTAGGAAGATAATATGAAGAGCCACAGAGAGAAGACAGAATGTGACCATAGTAGTTTATCTATAAACCAAAGAAGGCTAAGGATAGCTGGAAATCACTAGAAAAGGCCAGAAAAGTCCTCACCTAGAGTTGCCAGTGAGAGCATGGCCCTGACAACATCTTGATTTTGGACTTCTAGTCTCTAGAACCCTGAGACAATACATTTCTTTTGTTTAAAGCCACCTAGCTTTTGGCACATTGAACTAATACAATCTATATTTGCTGTAGTGTTCAGCCTCTGAATTCTCTACTGAAAGGGACTAGCATTCAGCCATTGACTGATTAGAGCTTTCCACAAATACTTTGAACCAATAAGTCTTCCATTGTTTGCCAAAGAGCTCTCTGTGTTTGCGTTGAGGCACTCTGATGCTCAGGCAATTTTCCAGTCAGCCTTAAGCTTCACTTCCTGTTTTCACAGGGTCTCAAGGTGAACCAGGGGTAAGAGACTGGGGCTCCTTCAGTTCTTTCCTGAGCATTTGCACAGCCCTGAACATGCACCTGACCTTCTAGATCTTCAGGAATATGCCAGGGCCTTTCAAAGGCCCTATAAAGATCTTTCCCTTCGACTATTCCAGGCTAGGATTTTATTTTCCTACACTGGTATTGTTGCCTCAGGCAGCTGCTGTGTTAGATAATCACAGTTGATTGTTTTAGACAAATGCTCTCATATAGGGATTTTTCACACAGAGCAATATCTGATTCATGTCAAATGAGACTTATTCAAAGAGCTAAGAGATATGTTAAATAAAAACAATGCTATTGGGTATGTGCAGTGCCTCACACCTATAATCCTAGCACTTTGGGAGGCTGAGGTGGGAAGATCACTTGAGCTCAAGAGTTTAAGGCCAGTCTGGGTAACATGGGAAAGCCCTACAAAAAACTAGCCAGGTCTAGTAAGTAGATTATGCCTGTAGTCCCAGCTACTTAGGAAGCTGAGGTGAGAGGATAATCTGAGCCCTGGAGGTCTAGGCCGCAGTGAGCCAAGATTGCACCACTATAATTCAGCTTGGGTGACAGAATGAGGCCCTGCTTTAAAAAAAAAAAAAAAAAAAAAAAAACTCTGGAAATGGGATCTTGCAAGAAGCTCCTGGTTTGCCCCTTTTTAGTAGCTGAGAGATTGCTGGTTTTCTAACAGTCCAATGGTTTCATCTTGCCTGCTGCCCAGATAGAACCAATTTATCAAGACAGTGGAATTGCAGTAGAGAATTTAGTATATGTAGAGTCAACTAGACAGAAAACTGAAGTTTTATTATTACTCAAATCAGCCTTCCTGAAAATTTGGAAGTTAGGATTTCAAAAAGATAGTTTGGTTGGCAAGGGGTTAAGGAATAGGTGCTGTTGATTGGTTGAGAATGCAATCATAGGGTGTGGTGTAGGGGATCATTCAGAGTGGAGAAAAACTATAGGGAAAGGATGCAAACCTTTGGAAAGGTCAGAAGGTTTTGTAGAGCCCTGGGAGAGAATAGCTGAAGGCAGCTGTTCTATAACTCTGAGGCAGAGGGCAAGGAGTAGGTAAAAAGAAGTGTAGGGGAATTTATCTTAAACAGTCTCATTTACTTATATTGACCAGGAACTGACCTTTGATTATTAGCATGCATGATGTTCTTTGAAAGGGGAACAGTAAATGTTAATTACTTACAGGTTGTGTTTGCTGCAGGTTTTTGGCATTGTGGCTGCAATGAATAAAAGCAAGCAGCTCCAGCTTCTCGAGGGCTGCCCTCTGGCCAGTAGAGCCAGGCAGTCACCTAGCTGCTCTGACACTGCATATCTGTGTCTGAGTACTCATTTCTCCCATCAGCCAGGGTCTGCAGGACAGACCCAGCAGTGTGGAACATGGTCCTCGTGTACTAAATCCACTTCTGGATCAGGGCCGCAGGACGAGTTGAATCATGAGACCCAGCTCCAGGTGGAGTCATTCAGTCATCAGAAATACAGAAGTCTGAAAAGACACCTCAAAAGGCCAATCTTAGGTTCTAATTGTGATGTTATTTACAGGAGTAATTGGAGAAGTTACAAATCTTGTGACCTTCAGAACAATGACTGGTTATAATTTAGCTACACCTACATCTTACACCAGGATCTGTGCCCATATAAGGCAGTGAATACAATTGATAAATGTGAGTGATCCGAGTGCTCCACCAACTGGCTATTTTCCTGTCTTTTGCCTTTTCCTCAGGTCTCCATGTTCCCTGAGACACAATAATACTAACATTAGGCCAATTAGTAATCCTACAATGGTTCTAAGTGTTCAAGTGAATGGCAGAGTCGCATGTCTTTCACTTTAAATCAAAAGCTAGACATGATGAAGCTTAGTAACAAAAGCATGTTGAAAGCTGAGATAGGTTGAAAGCCAGGCCTCTTGAGCCAAACAGTTAGCTATGTTATGCATACAAAAATAAAGTTCTTGAAGGAAATTAAAAGTGCTATTCCAGTGAACACATGAATGAAAACAAAGCAAAACAGCCTTATTACTGATATAAAAAACATTTAAGTGGTCTGGATAGAAGATCAAGTCAGTTACAACATTTGCTTAAGCCAAAGCCTAATCCAGAGCAAGGACCTAAATCTCTTCAATTCCATGAAGGGTGAGAGTTGTGAAGAAGCTTCAGAAGAAAAGTTTGAACCTAACAAAAGGTGGTTCATGAGATTTAAGGAAAGATGCCATCTCCATAACATAAAAGTGCAAGGTAAAGCAGTAAATTCTGATACAGAACTTGCAGCAAATTTTCTGGAAGATCTAGCTGAGATCATTGATGAAGGTAGTTATACTAAATAGCATATTTTCAATGGAGATGAAACATCTTTCTCTTGGAAAAAGACGTCATGTGGGACTTTCATAGTTAGAGAGGAGAAGTCAAGATCTGGCTTCAGAGTTTCAAAGAACAGCTGACTCTCGTTAGGGGCTAATTTAGCTGGTGACTTTAAGTTGAAGCCAATATTCATGTACCATTCTAAAATCTAGGACCCTCAAGAATTATGCTAGCTCTACTCTGCCTGTGCTTTTCAAATGAAATGCCACACCTTGGATGACAGCATATCTGTTTACAGCATGGTTTTTTCTGGATATTTTAAACTCACTCTTCAGACTTACTGCTCAGAAAAAAAAGATTCCTTTCAAAAGACTACTGATCATTGATCGTACACTTGGTCACACAATTACTTTGATGGAGATGTACAAGGAAATTAATGTTTTCATACCGGCTAACACAGTATTCATTCTGCAGCATATGGATCAAAGAGAATTTTGACTTTCAAGTCCTCTTATTTAAGAAATACATTTCATAAGGCTATAGTTCCCGTAGATAGTGATTCCTCTGATGGATCTGGGCAAAGTAAATTGAAAGCCTTCTGGAAAGGATCATCATTCTAGATGGCATTAAGAACCTTGTGATTCATGGTAGGAGACCAAAATACCAGCATTAACAGGAATTTGGATGAAGGTGATTTTAGCCTTCATGGATGACTTTGATGGGTTCAGTGGAAAATGAAATTGAAGATGTGGTGGAAATAGCAAGAGAACTAGAATTGGAACTACAAGCTCATGATAAAATTTGTACAGATGAGGAGCTGCTTCTTATGAATGAGCAAAGAAAGTAGTTTCTTGAGATCTATAACTGGTGAAGATGCTGTGAACATTGTTGAAATAATGAAAAAGGATTTAGAATATTACATAAACGTAGCTGATAAAACAGCAGCAATGTTTGAAAGGATCAACTCCAATTTTGAAAGAAGTTCTGCTGTGCGCAAAATGCTATCAAACAGCATAGCATGCCACAGAGAAATCTTTCATGAAAGAATGAGTCAATGAGGCAAACTTGATACTTGTCTTATTTTATGAAATTGTCTTAACTGGCCAGGTGCAGTGGCACACTCCTGTAATTCCAGCACTTTGGGAGGCTAAGGTGGTTAGGTCACCTCAGGTCAGGTGCTTGAGACCCAGCCTGGTCAACATGATGAACCCACATCTCTACTAAAAATGCAAAAATTGGCTGGGTGTCGTGGAGTGTGCCTATAAATTCTGCTATAGCAAGAGAATTGCTTGAACTCAGGAGGCAGAAGTTGCAGTGAGCTAAGACCATGCCACTGTACTTCATCCTGGGCGACTTCAGACAGAGTGAGACTCTGTCTCAAAAAAAATAAAAAAAGAAAAGAAAAGAAAAAGAAATTGGCACATGCCTTTGGCAACCATCACCTTGGTCAGTCAGCAGCCATCAATATTGAGGCAAGACCATCTACCAGCAAAAAATTACAACTTGCTGAAGCCTCAGATAATCATTAGCATTTTTTTTTTGTTTTTAGCAATAAAGGATTTTAAAAGCAAGGAATGTACATTTTTAAAGACATAATTCTATTACACACTTAAAGGACTATAATATGGAATAAACATAACTTCTATATGCATTGGGAAACCAAAATATTTTTGTGATTTGCTTTATTATAATATTCACTTTGTTGTGGTGGTCTGGAACTGAACCTGCAAAATGTCTGAGGTATGCCCATAAAGATCATGAGCTTTGGATAACCCAGGACTAGATGTAAATCCTGGCTCTTCTAAGAGATGAAATGGACAAGTTCCCTAAAAACTTTAAACATTTTTTTTGCATAGGTGTACAATTTAGTTAATAATATATACTCTATAAGATTGACGCTTTCAGGCCTGTCATCATGACAGCTCTTCTCTTAGTAGTGTAATTAGAGAAAAAGAAAAATAAAGTTAGAAAGAACCATCATTACAAACTTTCAGGCGGCAACATTTAACGTCCTTCAGCAGTCTCCTCTCTGTTGTTTCCAGTCTCCTGTTTCACAAGTCATTTATAAGATGATACAAACATGACAGTTTTTCTGTTACCTTTCTAAAGTTCTTGTCCAAAAGCCGAATATACCTACACGTTTTGTGAAAGATATTCATCTGGGCGCTGAAGGAGCTATTCAGCTGAGCCTAATATTGAATAACTTAAACAACTTCCTCTTTGATATATAATAGTAGCCCCATACAGAATGTGCAAGAATATCCTCGACTAGAGGGCACTGCTTCAAGGAACATATCTCCTGAGTGTGGAGAATCTCTGATATTCTTGAAGGTGAACAGAAATGGGGATTGACCTCACAGCCTATCTCTTATCTTACATTCTTTATTTTCAGAGTCATGGACCTCCCCGAATACTGTAGGGCACCAGGGATGCATAATACGCCACAGTCTTTTGCTCCTTATATTAGGAATCCATCGGAGAAGCAGAGCCTCTGAATCTACATCTATGTCTTTCTATATCTATACTTATATCTATATCCATATCTTATCTCTATCATCTATGTAGATATTTATAAAAATTAACAGTGAATTTTCTTGGATGCAATCTGCCATAAAATAGTCAGTTTTCTCAAACCAAAGCAAAACCAAGTAATTTCACTTCCACTTACTCTCAGGGGACAATTCAGAAATACTTTACTAGGCCGGGCACAGTGGTTCACACCTGTAATCCCAGCATTTTGGGAGGTGGAGGCAAGTGATCACCTGAGGTCAGGAGTTTGAGACCAGCCTGGCCAACATGCTGAAACCCTATGTGCTTCAGTCCCCTTTCCAGGGGAGTGAACGCTTCTGTCCCACTGGCATTCCAGGCACCACTGGGGTATGAAAAAAAAAAAAAAAACCCTACAGCTAGCTTGGTGTCTTCCTAAATGACCACTCAGGTTTGTGCTTAAAACCCAGAGCCCTGGGGGTATAGGCACCTGAGGGAATCTCCTGGTCTGTGGGTTGCAAAGACCTTTGGAAAAGCTTAGTACTTGGGCCAGAATGCACTGTTCCTCACCACATAGTCCCTCACAGCTTCCCTTGGCTAGGGGAGGGAATTCCCCAACTCCTTGGCTTCCTGGATGAGGTGATGCTCCATCTTGCGTCTGCGTGCCTTCCAAGAGCTGTACCCACTGTCTAATCAGTCCTACTGAGATGAGCCAGTTATGTCAGTTGAAAATGCAGAAATCGCCCACCTTCTGCGTTGATCTCTCTGGGTGCTGCAGACCAGAGCTGTTCCTATTAGGCCATCATCTTGCCCTGGAATGTCCTTTGTAGGTTCTTAAGTATCTTTAAAGAGTAGAGAAGCATAGATATTCTAGATTCCTCTGAGGCTATATTTAATACCCTTCCCTTCAATGTCAGAACAGAAGTTTTTATTTTTTCATTTTCTAAGTCAGTCTCTTCCCTGAACTCCTTATCTTTTTCCTCCCATGCCCTTAAGGACTTTTCACAGTCTTTTATTTCATTTTTTCTCAACTTCAATCTTTTTTAAAAAACCAGTTATTTTCCTTGTTATTTAAATATGCATCTGATTCTTAACTATTAAACACAATTTTCTTTAATCCCCAGCCACTAATTTATCTACCATTCTTGGAATCATTTGAGTAGCCACTATCTTTTCAAAGACTGTTTTTAAAACCCTGTACTAGTGCCTCAAGATGAGTAAGATACAGTCTTCATCAAAGAGGCTTATAGTCTAGCAGGAGAGGCAATAATACCTAGATTTGGGTCTGCCATTATCAACTGTAGCAAATATTTTCTCTTTTCCAGCCTCATTTTTTTTTAAATCTGCAAAATGTACCTCATGGTTTAAAATCACTATAATTCTGTGCCTTATAAACAAATAATTTGATACAGTATTTAATAGGTAGCCATAATGGAACAATATAATTGCTTTGGAAATCAGGAGAAAGGCCACTTTTTGCTGTCACTGAGTGGAAAAGATGGCAATTTGAATCCAATCCACAAAATTCCAGAAAAATGTGAGTGAAGCTGTGGAGAACAAAAGTAATGCAGCATAGATACAAGACACGACATGAAACCTCGGGTGCCTGCAAAATGGTTTCCATCTGAGAGTCTTGGTATTAGATATGATTACTAATGCAAGCACACAGAGAGACAAAATGGCATAGGGTTGGAGGGAGACAGATGACTGGACAATGTCAACTTTTAGGCAGGAGGCAGAGAAAGAAGATTCATTGAGGAAGCCAGAGGAGGCTCAGAGTGTTATAGAGAAAAATCACAATATGTTTCCAAAAGCGGAGGGATAATTTATCTGGTTAAGTGCTTCAGAAGTCAAGGAGCATGAGAACTGGTTAGACCACCATCACTGATAATGTAAGAAGTCACTGGTGAATTTTGAACATGAGAGGAAGTCAGTTTGCATTGAGTTAAAAATAAGTTATCGAGAAAAGCAAGCTATGAGGCGATTACTGTTTTACGTGGCTTGTGATTAAATGGGCCAATTTCAGCAGCTGGCACAATGAGCAAAAGTTCCTCTCATTATTTCTCTCTTTCAAGGCTAGAAGCAATATTTCTGGATTTTTACTTGAGCCAGTTTCATTGTATCCCATTGCCAGAGATGTTTCATTGTTAGATAATTATTGTCAGCTGAAAATATATTTACAGAATTTATTCATACTAACCTATAAACTATTGTGGAATTCCTCGCAAGCTGCTGGTGGTGAACAAAAGCTGGAGGAATTTCAGTGTGTCCTGGAGTTGTTAATTTGTAAAATAAGTCTTAAGTATATCTAAGTTTTAAGTCACACTTTTACCTGCAAAACAGTGATTTCTAGGCAGGTGACTTTGCAAGGTGTAGGAATACCCACCTATTTTTTTTTTTAATTATTTTTTATCACCCAGGCTGGAGTGTGGCTGTGCAATCACAGCTCACTTCAGCCTTGAACTCCTGGGCTCAAATGATCCCCCAACCTCAGCCTCCTGAGTAGCTGCGACTACAGGCACTTACCATCATGCCCAGCTATTTTGTGTGTATGTATGCATTTTTAGTAGAGACGGGGTTTTGCATGTTGCTCAGACTGGCCTTGAACTCCTGAGCGCCAGTCATCCACCTGCCTAGACCTCCCAAAGTTCTGGGATTACAGACGTGAGCCACCACACCTGGCCGGAATACCGATCTTTTAAGTTTAAGAGCCAAGGATATTTGTAACGTCTGGCTGTTATAATCTTTTGTTATAAATTAAATTTATCTCCATCTCCTGTTACTAATCAAATAGGTAATGAGAACAAGTAAAAGTTTCAGAAGATAGTACAGTTAATCCAAAAAATTGCCCTTTTGTTTGTCCCAGGGCTTTAATAACTATGGTAATTAACAGCAACCATTTATTCAGCATTTATTATGTGCTAAACACTAGGATTGGAATTTTGTTGTCTCTATAGTTTTCACTATAAAGAAATTGAAACCTTGACAGTCAATACCTTGTCCAGAAGTCCCACAACTAGTAAGTGGTACAGGCAGGGTTAAAATTAGAATCTTCTAATTTTTTAGTATTCAAGTTCTTAATCAGCTCAGATTAGCATACCCCATGGGCATTAGATCCAACCCTTGGGCAGACATAGATGAAAGAAATTTGATGTAGTCAAATGATAGATATTTATTAGTAAGGGGGATTTGGTTTTAAGTAGCAGAAACCCACACACATAAACAATGAAAGGGGAACTTACTGGAAGAATAATGCCACATTTCAGGGAAGATTTGAGCAACCAATCTTCAGGAGCAACAAAAAATAGGGCAGCAGACTGGGCGTGGTGGCTCGCATTTCTAATCTACACTTTGGGAGGCCTAGACTGGAGGATCACTTGAGGCCGGAAGTTCAGGACCACCCATGGCAACAAAGCGAGACCCCCATCTATAAAAAAAAAAAAAACATGAATATGAAAGAAAATAGGTAAGTTCTATAAGTTAAAAAAACAAAATTTCTCATCCTCCTTTCTTTTTTAACACCATTACGTTGCTTTTCTCTTGCCCTTTGACTCAAATTCTTGAGATAAATTTTCTTGTACTGTATACTGAAAATGATTGGCTTCCAGTGGATCAGATGTCTGTTCTTTGTTCCTTGCCACTGGGCAGGGCAAGGATGTCATTGTATATTAGGGTTATAGATGATAATTTCTTCGCTCCGCAGAGCAATTCTGAGAGTAGGACAAAATTTGGGGATGTGGTGGGACAAATAGGACAATATTTAAAAATAAGACTGTCCAAGAAAATCCACTCTATATGATGGTAAATTATAATTTTTCGGCCTTTTTTGCACTTAATATTGGCATAAAGGAATGGTCAAGAGCCTACAGAGAGAGATAAATTTATGATGGGCTCTTTAACTCCTTTCAATATATGCTATGAGAAATGTAAACTAGGAAAATTTTGCTAGCCAGGAAGAGAGTTTCCTTTCCTATTTTCCCAGAAGAAGTAGTTGTTTTCTTGAGATCTGAAGGAAGGGTAGGGGCCAACTAGACAAACAGAAAGAGCATTCCACGTAAGAGAATAGACCCTATGGCAAAAAGAGATATGACATTGTTGAGGAGCTGTAAAGGCCTGTCTGTCTATATATAAAACACAGATGGCAAGAGGAACTGTCACACTGTCACATAATATAGCTCCTAGAACTTTGTTTCTTTTCATAAAGACACTTACCATAGTCACTATTATTTTAACTTTTATTTATGCAATTATTTAACTCATTTGTAGCTCTTCTTCTTGAGGTTAAACTTCATGTAGTTTCTGCTCACCACTGTATTCCCACTATCCAAACTTAGTGCCTATGACGTAATAGATGAGGCTAAACGCATAAGTAGGCTTCAAATGGTACAGGACTTATGGGCTCAGATTTCATTTTTCATTCTTAAGTCTTTCTTCAGAAATGTTACCATCTAAGGAGATAATGAAGCATATTTCATCTTTTTCTTCATTTAGCTATATTAGGAGTGTGGGTGTGCAGCAGTCCAAACTGTGTGTGTATGTGTGTGTGTGTGTGTTAGTGTATGTGTAGTGGTGGTGGCTGGATGAATACGAAGAGCCTAGCCCAATTCTTGATACATGAAGTGATGCTGGTGGGAATATAAATTAGTATAATGTCTATGGAAAACAGTATGGAGATTTCTCAAAGAACTAAAAATGGAACTACCATTTGATTCAGCAATTCCACTACTGAGTATCTACCTAAAGGAAAATAAATCAATATATCAAAAGGATACCTGCAGTCATGTTTATCACAACACTATTTGCAGTAGCAGAGATATGGAATCAACATAAGTGTCCATCAATAAATAATTGGATAAAGAAAATGTAGTATATATACCACAGAATACTACACAGCCATAAAAAGGAATGAAATCGTGTCTTTTTTGGCAACATAAATGCTGCTGGAGACCACCATCCTAAGTGAAATAACTCAAAAATAGAAAGACAAATATACCTTCTCACTCATAATTAACTACAAAATGTATATTTATGAATGTAGAGAGTGAAATGATGAGCCATAGAGAATTGGAAGGGATAGGGAGTAGGGAGGCAGACAATGAAAAATTACTTAATGTATACAATATACGTGATTCAGGTGACAGATACCACAAAACCCTGACTTGACTGGCATACAATCTATGCATATAATAAAATCATGCTTGTACTGCATAAATTTATACAAATACAAAAATAGTAATATAAAAATAATAAATTTTAGAAATAATGTTTACTAATTATGATTTTGTTCTCTTATGTGTTATAGGGGAGCTGAAGAAACCCAGAACAACAATTCCCAAATGCATATTTACTGTGTTATCTCTGGTGACTGTAGTTTATTTACTGGTTAACATTTCCTACCTGACTGTTCTGACACCCAGGGAAATCCTCTCTTCAGATTTGTATGCAAATGGCTAAAACAATAAATAAAGTGCTGGTCCTTTCAACATATCTTAATTATCATTTCAACAGCCAGAACCACTCTTTCCTGTTAATTATCGTACATATAGAACCAATTTATAATTTTCTAAAATAACAGAGGGCCAAAGGGAATGATTCGTCTTAGAAAGGAGATTCATCTTTAAGCATGGTTATGCCTTTTCTGATAATATGGGACGATGTATATAATGTTGATGTATGGTATACATCAGATTCAAAATATTAGTATTCCTTTCATGATCTTATCTCACCAGAGAGATACCGTGTAATCAGTGTTTACATCTATTTTTAAACTTTCAAAATGTTTAAGTCTCAGTGTTCTTCTAGGTGTCACAAAGAATGATCAATTTGAAATGTAGAACATTGGCAGTTAGAAGAGTAGATGCTGATGTTCAACTAATGCATATGATTAATATTGATGTGTAAAATAATATGGTTGTTTACCGTGAACAGCTCTAAAATTTATGGTGGCAAAGTGACCTAACATAGTGGAAATCTGACAAAAAATAGCTATCTTAGAGACCAAATTGTAGAATAAAGAATAAAAGAATGAGAAAATCTTAAAGAAATACACATTTAAAAATGAGTAACGGATTCAAAGAATAAAAGAAAATTTGGGAAAAAATGAGAAACAGGAAAAGTTGAAGACTAGAAATTTTCTCAAGCCAGCATTAAACCAGCAGAAAATCAAACACCGCATGTTCTCACTCATAGGCAGGTGTTGAACAACGAGAACACATGGACACAGGGAGGGGAGCACTACACACTGGGGTCTGTTGGGGGGAAATAGGGGAGGGACAGCGGGGGGTGGGGAGTTGGGGGTGGATGGCATGGGGAGAAATGTCAGATACAGGTGAGGGGGAGGAAGGCAGCAAATCACACTGCCATGTGTGTACCTATGCAACAATCTTGCATGTTCTTCACATGTACTCCTAAACCTAAAATGCAATTTAAAAAAAAACCGCTCGTGAGTTAAATCTATCACCTTTAGTACTTTTAGTACTAATCTAGTACTAAATCTAGTACTAATCTAGTACAGTACCTTTAGTACTTATCTCTTTTGAGCAGCTATTATTGTTTTGGTGAATCTTTGAGGCACAGAGATAAACCTAAGGGAGATTTTGCTATAAACTTCTGGTAAACTTTGCCTAATTCTTATGTTACTGCCCTGCAGGATGCTGCCATATGGCATTAGTGTTGATTCATTCTTGTCTAGGTGTCTTAGGTACCTATAAACTGGATGTAGTCAAGCTTCTGAGTGTCTGTGGGAACAAACCAAATGCAAAACCGGATCAGAACAAGCAGTGATTCATTAACTGCCTTGATTATGTAAAGAATAAATTTACAAAGTTAATTGTGGGTGTGGTCGGGGCTGCTGGTCAGCTAGTACAGCCGTTATAGTTCGTTGAAGCTGGCATCTGTCATGACTGACAGTGCTCCGGCCAGACAGGTTGTTGAAAAGTCATGAATATCTCCTTTGGTGTCATAATGGTTATAGCAGTTTCATAGGTGGCACAATAGTTTTGCCATGTGTGGAAGACTCATGAAGTGTTTTGACCATCATCACTTGTAATTTGGCTACGATGCTTACTATTTCAGCTATATAGTCTTTAGACTTTTTGTTTAAATTCTGAATTAATATTTTTGAGTCCAAATATCTGCATGTTTATTTTACAAGAAATTTAAATTAAGAAAATAATCAGAGCCATATGTGAAGAAATGTATGTATACGGTCAGTCATTATAGCTTTATGTATGATAGCAAAAAATTAAAAATCATAAAAATATCCAATAAGCTTGAAACACATAAAAATGTATGGGAAATCTATATGATAGAACTTTCTGTGATTTGTAAAAGATGATATTGTTGATAGATACTTGAAGAAAAGGGACGTTTATAATTCAATAACAAGGAAAAAGTCAGGATGTATATGATGACATAACACAATAAATAAGTAGTTAACAATGGTGATCAATGGGGATGATATTGTAGGTGATTTTTATTTTATTGTTTGCACTAAATTTTCCAAATTTTCTTTAATGAATTGCAAAATTTGTAAAATAAGGGGGAAAGTTATAAGCAAAAGAAATAGTTGTTTTTTGTTTTGTTTTGTTTTGTTTTTTTTGAGGCA
This sequence comes from Saimiri boliviensis, assembly GCF_048565385.1. NCBI lineage: Eukaryota > Metazoa > Chordata > Mammalia > Primates > Cebidae > Saimiri > Saimiri boliviensis. The sequence goes on from NC_133463.1 coordinate 39,969,734, forward strand.
GAGTCTTGTTCTGTTGCCCAGGCTGGAGTGCAGTGGCACAATCTCTCTCACTGCAATCTCCACCTCCCCGGTTCAAGCATTTCTTGTGCCTCAGCCTCTCGTGCAGCTGGGATTATAGGCATGGGCCACCACCCCTGACTAGTTTTTCTATTTTTAGTAGAGATACGGTTTTGTCATGTTGGCCAGGTGGGTCTTGAACTCATGACCTCAGATGGTTCTCCCTGTTGGCCTCTCAAAGTGCTGGGATTACAGGTGAGAGCCACAAGGCCCAAATATAGGTTCTTAAATTGAGAAATTTTAAAGATTAAGTAATGCATTTTTTAAATAAAATAAGTATATGTTAAAAAAAATATGAAATGTTTCCAGACGAATGTAGAGCATCTAGTGTGTGGCATGTATTGGATGCTACACTTTATTTAAAAAATATTGAAAGAATTATACCAGGCTGTAATAAATTTTAGATTCTAATATTTGTGGTTTACACAGAAAAAGAAACAGTGGTATTATGTAATGTTTTTGTCTGTGTCTGTGTCAGAGCTCTGAATTGTTTCTTCACCTATTTTTCTCTTAGAAAAAAAAAATAGGCTTTATTGTGAATAAGTTCCACAACTGAGAAGGGAAGGGTGTTCTCTAGAACAAGGTGTGTGGAAATGCCTTAGTAAGGAGCCCTGGTTCCAGCTTTGAAAAGGATTTTGAAGAGAAAGTGGTAATTTTAGAATCTTTTATTGGTAAATTGATGCAATTATTTTCAGAGGGCAATTTTGTAATATCATCCTTATTTTAAAATATACGTACCTTTGAACTTGCGAGTTCCACTTCTAAAAATTTACTCTAAGGAGACTTGACCAACTACCAATAATGGAAAGCATGCATGTTTTCATTAAAACACATTTTATATTAGCCAAAAAAAAAAAAAAATTGAAAACAAACTGAAAATAAAACAACATGAAATGGGTAAACTAATTGACAGTTACATAATGGAATACTGAGAATCTGCTAGAATAATTAGATGCATGTAAATGTACTAATAAGAGCAAGATGCCTAAGTGAGCGTACACATACATGCACACTCATATACCACCCTAGCAGATGCTTATACATTCATACAACATTTTTGGAAAAGGATCCAAACAGCTGTAAATAGTAGTTACATTTGCTGTGGGTGAATGAGGGTTGGTGAGGAGAGGGATGTTTACTTTTCACTTTATGTGCTTCAGTGCTATTTATTGTACTTTTCACCCAAAACATACATGAGATCACTTTTAAAAGAAAAGAAGCAACATGTGGAAAAGAGTAACAAAGAAAAAAAGTCACCTGCGGCATGGAGCTAAAGATAATGTAGAAAGAGGGATAGTTCTTGCCAGCCAGCACTGGCAGAGTTGCACCTGATCCTTCTTCAGTATCATTAACATTTTATGCTATGTAATTTTTTGTTGTAGAGAGCTGTCTCATGCATTATAGGATGTTTAGCCACATCTTTGGCCTCTACTCATTAGATACCAGCAGCAACCTCCTACCTCCCCGCTTGTGACAGCCAAAAAAGTCTCCAGACATTGACAAATGACCCTGAGGAGTAAATTCACTTCCAATTGAGAACTACTGGTCTGTAGACAAGTCCCAAATGTCATACATATTTTTAATGGTGTGTAATTTATTTTCTTCATCTACATGGTTTCTTTTTCTGTTAAGCATTTCAAATTGCACCATGATGTGGGAAAGGCTCATTCCGGTGTCAATAATGTTGCACTGTGCTTTTTGGACTCTGAATGTAACTATCCAGACTCAATAAATTAGCTTTAGAAAATAAGCATGGATTCAATCATCTATTCAAGAAAAATCAATTCATTTCTCGAGTATTTTCTGAAAGCCTACTATATGTCTGTCACAGAGTGATGCACTAGTTTTATAGAAAAGAAATGGATTATCCTTGTTCTCAAAAACGTTCTTGGTCTACTGGGGAAGACATATAAAATGATAACCATTTATTAGATAGTGTGATAGTGATCAAATAGACACCTTTATAAGGTGTTATATAGGTGTAACTAAGGAAATAACAAACAAGCAAAATTAAATATTATTAATTACTTGTTTCTGCTTTTATTTTGAAATAATATTTAAAAGTATATCATTAGTATCTCTCTTTTAGCACATTTTCTTTTGTGTACTTTTGTTTTTCTGCAGATGCTGTAGCTGTCACGTGGGCTGATAGAGTTTTTCCCTCATTACCATGGATTATGCCTTTTGCTATTTCTACTTCATTATTTAGCAACCTTCTGATTTCTATATCTGAATCATCGAGACCAATATATCTTGCGAGCCAAGAAGGCCAGCTGCCTTTGCTATTTAACACACTTAATAGACACTCCTCTCCATTTACAGCTGTGCTACTACTTGTCATTTTGGGATCCCTTGCAATTATCTTAACAAGTCTAATTGATTTGATAAACTCTCTTTTTTTCATGAGCTCTTTTTGGTCTCTATTAGTAATAACAGGAATACTAAAGTGGAGATACCAGGAACCCAACCTATCTATACCTTATAAGGTAAAATTGGATTTTCTAGTTCTTTTCTGTGAGAAATAAAAGATACTGTGCATAACCGTGTTTAAGATTATAATCAGAACCTCTATAAGCAGATCTTTTGAATACTCAGTTATTGTGGAACACATAAGAATAATCTGCTCTTGGTTTTAATTTTAATTTTTATTGGCTAGGTGACTCAATATAAACTCTCTTAGATTCCATGTAATGATTTATTAGAAAGAAAAGTAGTTCTTTGGGTGGTCGGACAGATCATTATGAGTATTTTGACCAGATATCATTTTGTCTACTTATGTCACTAGTTATGCATATGAATGTCCTCCACAGTCGGAGTCAGACTTAGCTGATGGGAAACAGAAGAGGCAAGGAGAGGTCACAAGTGGAAACATCTGCTATTCTGAAATATCACCTTACTTTGTTGGCAAATTTCATCTTTTCAACTTTACTTATTTTGAAATGATTTTCAGTCTGAATGAAAAAAATTTTCACAGGAGAGGAGACCACCACTTAATTGTAGAAAGGAAAATAAGCAGCAAAAACTTGGTGGCATAAGAATGTTATTGGAGAAAGATGGCCCTGATAGTCTGGTTATCAGAATAATAAAATAATCTTGGCTGGCTAGGTAGGATGTTCAAAGCTTTGCTTGGATGATCACCTTTAATCCGCTCAGTGATTTTTTAAAAAGGTGGATTCTATTGTTATTACAGTTTTACAGATTTAGGAAAGTTAGGTCACTTACCCATGTTCACGCAGCATGAATTAGAGCCAAGATTCAAATTTAGGCAGTCTCTTTGGAGTGTTTGACTCTCGCTGAAAACAAAATATAAAAAAGAACTGCTGAGAGAAAGAAAGAAAGAAAGAATGTTCTTCTCATCACCATCTATGGTTGATTTATGTTCATCCTTTCTTTCCAGTCTTCTTTTCAACTTCTTCCATCCAGTCATCTCTTAATTGTTGTGTATTTGAGTATTAGTTGCCAAGAACCAACTATATTTTAAGCACCTTGCTGGGTTCTCTGAGTAGAAAAAAAAATTAAGACTTGGCTCCTGCCTTTGGGCAGGTTATAATCTATTTGAACAGTCATGTAAACCAAAAATCATGGTGTGATGATTGCTACCTAGTGGTCTGCAGAGGATGCTCAGAGAACACATAAGGAAGAGGGATCTAATCTAGAGCAGGGCTGATGGCCATGATCCCTTTTGGAGGTGCCTCCCCAATGTCTGCTCTCTGTACAATTTCACATGCTGCATCTTTTAAATATGTCTTTGCTGTTTTCTGATCCACACTTTTGTTAGATTCCTGACCCTAACAGATACAATTATAAAGAAGTTATAAACTGGAGGATAAATTTGTTATAAACAAATAACAGTATAAGCTAATCATTAAGAGCTTTGGGCTCAAGTCTAGTTACTTGGCTAGTAGCTGAGTTTAGTCTTGTTATTGAACCTCTGAACCTCAATTTCTTCATATCTGAAATGGGAATGTATAATACCTACCTCCTATTAATGTTGGATGTACTAAATAAGCTAAGGCACTCAAACAATCCAGGGTCTGACATTGATTGCTATTATTGCTTATATTATTATTCAACATAGATTTGCATCAGAAAGGGATGCAAGGTCAGCCCTAACTATAAGCGGCTGAAATTTGCCTTGAATGCCCACAGGAATGCTTTTTTCTTCTCTTTCAATTATTTGATAACTGATACTGAGCCAGGAGACAATAAAGTATCTTTTTCAGGGATGCTTTATAAACTAAGAAGAGATTCCTTTTTTTTTTTTTTTTTTTTTTTTTTGGAGACGGAGTCTCACTTTTGTTGCCCAGCCAGGAGAGGCTGGAACACAATGGTGTGATCTCAGCTCACTGTGACCTCCGCCTCCTGGGTTCAAGAGATTCTCCTACCTTAGCCTTCCAAGTAGTTGGTATTATAGGCACCCATGACCACACCCAGCTAATTTTTGTATTTTTAGTAGAGATGACCACACCCAGCTAATTTTTGTATTTTTAGTAGAGATGGGGTTTCACCTTGTAGCCCAGGCTGGTCTTGAACTCCTGGCCCCATGTTATCTGCCCACCTCAGCCTCCTAAAGTGCTAGAATTAGAGACATGAACCACTGCGCCCAGCCAAGAAGAGATTCTTAATGATTAAAACCCCAACAAATGATCCTCTAATTAAAGGGTTTTGTTTCATAAATTGTGACAAGCTGTGTTATATCTTTGGAAAACATAGATTCACATCAGTTATATCTTTGGGGTATAGATTCATATTGATTTTCTCCCTAGGTTGGGTAACATTGTAGAGAACTCATACAATTCTAACGCAAAGCAGGTACCAAGGACTGGTCTTTAAGGCTTTTGGCAAAACAAAAACAAAACATAAAATGGGGAAATTGTTCTAGCTAAAATTTTTGTCTTGATTTGTTTTGTTTGTTAATATGCTGAGTTCTATAAATTTATAATATTTACCTGTCAGTATCTACCTGCGTAACAGAGGATCTGAGGATAGTGTTTCTGTTCTGTCATGTGTTTCTTACTGCCTTGAGATATTTTCCAAAGAAGATTGTCGTTACTTCCATTGGGCCTTAGACACTCCCTCTTAAGCCAGGCATGGCAGCTCATGCCTGTAATCCCAGCACTTTGAGAGGGCAAGGTAGGTGGTTCAAGAGGTCAGGAGTTCAAGACCAGCCTGGCAAACATGGCAAAACCTCATCTCTACTAAAAATACAAAAATTAGCTGGGCATGGTGGTGGATGCCTGTAATTTCAGCAACTTGGAGGCTGAGGCAGGAGAATTGCTTGAACCTGGGAGGTGGAGGTTGCAGTGAGCTAAGATTGTGCCAATATATTTCAGCCTGGGCAACAAGAGCAAAACTCTGTCTCAAAAAAAAAAAAAAAAAAAAAAAAAAGAAAAGAAAAAAGAAATGATCTCTTAACAAATTCATGCTACCCAGATCAGCAAATAATGATCTTACCAGCAAACAGTTCTAGTTATTTCCATTCATGAACAGTCAAATGCTAGATACCCATGCCCTACAACCTGATAATGAGAGTCTTTAACATCTCCCACTTCACTCAGGCATTTACCTGAGTTTTAAGCCAGGTTTACTCAACTTTACAGCTAATTTAGCCTGTTTTCTTTTATTAGCTTGTACCTTTGCATTTTGATTTATATAAGTATGCAGGTATCAGTCACAGACTTTTATAACTAATTTTTAAAAAAACTTTGCTGTTTTCAGGTGTTTTTGCCATTTCCATTGGTAGCAATAGTCATCAACATGGGTTTGGTTGTGATACTATTGGTAAAGTCTCCAAATGTGTATTACGTCTACGTGCTTCTGTTAATTCTCAGCGGATTACTATTTTACATAAAATAAGGTTGGCTTGGTTTGAGAAGATTACTTGCTATTTATAATTACTATTTAACATTTGCCTGCCTGATGTATCTGAGGAACAGATGTCCAAAGTGCAGACTGTTAAACAAAATAGCCTTCTAAAAATCAGATTCCAAATCAAGGTTAAGCATAGGATAGAACATACATGATGAAATTCCTATGGTAATTACTTTTTTCTCAAATGAAATAAACAATGTATATAAAAGTGCCTAAGACAGTATCTGGCTTCAAAGTCACTAGGAAATTATTATGCATAACTAAAGCTTTGCTTTGTGTGGCAAAAAACCCAAGTCCTGATTTAGATAGCTTGATAGAGGGATTATGTATGTCCCATTCTCTCATTTTTTTTTTTCTGTATCCCATCCCTTTTTACTGAATTTGTGGGGATCCTATAATAAAAGTGAATGATGAAAAATTTTAAAAGCATTGCTTCTCTTCATCTTTCCTGTGTCCCTTCCCCCCGCCCCCCCCCCCCCCAGTGGGCAGGGGTCAGGGAAAATGCTGATTTAAAGATGAACAGAAAAATTCAATTTTTTCCAGTTGGCTTTTCCCTTCTAGAATGTAGCATTTTCTTTCTTTCTTTCCTTTTTGAGATGGAGTCTCACTCTGTCGCCCAAGATCAGTGTCATGATCTCGGCTTACTACAACCTCCACCTCCCTGGTTTAAGCAATTCTCCTGTCTCAGCCTTCCCAGTAGCTGGGATTACAGACATTCACCACTATACTCAGCTAATTTTTTGTATTTTTAGTAGAGACTAGGTTTCACCATGTTGGCCAGGCTGGTCTTGAACTTATGACCTTGTGATTTGCCTGCCTCAGTCTTCCAAAGTGTTGGGATTACAGGCATGAGTCACCGCTCCTGGCCACATTTTTTTTTTTCAAGCTAATAACTATTTTAGAATCATGGGGCTGGGCATGGTGGCTCACGCCTGTAATCCCAGCACTTTAGGAGGCTGAGGCAGGTGGATTACTCAAGGTTAGAAATTCGAGGCCAGCCTGGCCACATGGTGAAAACCTGTCTCTACCAAAAATACAAAATTAACTGCGTTGGTGGCAGGCACCTGTAATCCCAGCTACTTAGGATGCTGAGGCAGGAGAATCACTTGAACTCAGGAGAGAGAGTTTGCAATAAGCCAAGACTGTGCCACCGTACTCCAGTCTGGGCAACAGCATGAGACTCTATCTTAAAAAAAAAAAAAAAAAAAAAAAAAAGTATGAGTCTTAGGTTAATTTTCTTTGAGTGCCTTTTAAAAAAATGTTGATGTGTCTTAGAAGAACAGCATTACTGTGTCTCCATTTGGTTTATTAACAAGTGTGACCTACTAGAATTATGTGGTTGTATACAGTGTGTGTAATAGATGGCTGAGTGGATAGCATCCCAGGAGTCACACTCAGCCAGTATCATTCAATTTAAAGAATTCATCTGCGGAGCTTAGAGTTGTAAAAGATCTGGTTTAGAGATGTCTTCAGAAAGTGAGAATGTGGGAAGATGTGGGAAGATGTCCAGTGACCTTCATTATCCAGCTCTTTTCCCTGTCTCCGTTTATCCTTCAGAGGTCGCATCCACAGATGTCAAAGAACTTGCCAAGTTGAGGAACTCTCCCCTGGTGTGATGGTTAGTTTTATGTGTCAACTTGGCTGGGTCATGGGGCCCAGACATTTGGCCACACATTATTCTGGATGTTTCTGCAAGGGTTGTCTTTGAATGAGATTAACATTTAAATAGTTGGATTTTGAGTAAAGCGCATTGTCCTTCCTATTGTGGGTGGGCCTCATCCAATCAGTTGAAGTCCTTGCTAGAACAAAGACTGACTTTCCTGAGAGGGAATTCTGCCAGTAGATGGCCTTCAGACTTGAACTGCAACATCAGATCTTCCATAGGTCTCTAGCCTGTCAGGGCACACTACAGATTTTGGACTTGCCAGTCTCCATAATTCTGTAAGCCAATTCCCTTAAAATAAATTCTCTCTCTCTCTCTCTCTCTCTCTCTCTCTCTCTCTCTCTCTCTCTCTTTTATCCATATGTACTTCTATTGGTCTGTTTCTTTGGAGAAGCCAATAACGCATCCGAGTTAGCAGGGTAGATAAGTAGACAGCATACTACTTATTTATTCCTAAGACAGTTGCCTTATGTGGGCCTCACGGTTCAACATTCCCTTTATGTAAACCTCCACTACATTTAGACAGCTGCCCAACTTCCCTCTTTCTATGAGCTTTCAACACACTTATGCGGCAAAATAGTTCCTGAGCTAATTTCATAGAAGCCATTCACATTTTATAAATTCAGGATCAGATCTTCAGATTCTGGAGACCTGGAAGATACTTGAATTATAAGTGAGAAGAACCAAAGATTCGATTGACATTAGATTTAGGAGAAACCTTAAATGTTTACAATAGCCCCATAAAGTAACTCACTCATCTGTGTGTATACTCCCAGGGATGGGGGAATCACTACTTGCTAAAGATGCTGGTCTTATCTTTGGACAGCTTTGCTTTCCGAGAGCGTTTTCTAATAACATGAAGCTGCAATGCAATTTCTATCTATTGGGTAAGTCTAATCTTCTTTCACATGACATTCTTTTAGATATTTGATGATAGCCATTTTGTGGCTCTGTGTCTTCTCCAGATTAAAATCCCCCAGTAGTCTAAAGTTGCTGCTTTTGAAAATGCTGACTCCTCCACACCTTGCCAGGCCCTTGTTAATGTAAAATGTCTTAAATTTTTATGCTGTAAACAATGCGGTTTTCCAGACATGGTCTGACTATGGCAGAGCAGAGTGGAGTTATCATTTTCTTTGTTTTAAATATTCTAGTTTTGTTCACTATTTTGGCACCACTATACACTTAAATCTTCTAAATCTTTCCTGTAAGTAATGGCTGAGACATGCCTGTTCTGAGACTGTGTGGGACATTATGTTGGCAAGTCTAATAGATCAATACAATTTCTCAGGGAAACTTTTGTTCCACAGCAAGGTAACAAGAAATTGACTGATGGTAGCAAGAGAGAGGTTATAAAATTTCAAGACTTCAAGGAAAGTCGCAACATGACTTTCATTATATTTTTTTTGTATTTTATATTATTTTTGGAAATAAGGCCTTATAAAATATTTGTGTGATAAATATTCTGCTTTGCAATTTTTTTGCTCTACTCCTAAACACCAGTAATTCACCTTCCTGCTATATTTCCTTTAAGAGGAGTCTATTGGGAAGCCATCCATCAAGAATTTCTTTGATGACGTCAGGCAAGGATTTATTTGCTACACTCTCTGAACTGAGGCTAATGGTGCTTATCTATTTGACACAGGTGCTGTGAAGATGAATGACTTGTGTGTGACATACTTTGAAGTTGAATGTAATCACTTTCTTATTGTATAGATAGGGCCTCCAAAGTGTTATCTCTTGTTTGTATCATGAAATTTGCAAAGCACACACTACCTGAAAAGCTTCTACCTCCTCTCCGTTCAGAACAGGTTTATTTTTATTATTTTATATATATATATATATTTTATTGAGGCAGAACCTCATTTTGTCATCCAGGCTGGAGTACACTGGCACCATTTTTGCTTGTGCAACCTCTGCCTCCCAGGCTCAAGTGAGCCTCTGACTTCAGCCTCCCAAGTAGCTGGGACTACAGATGCATGCCGCTAAACCTGGCTAGTTTTTTTTTTTTGTATTTTTGGTAGAGACTGGGTTTCGCCATGTTGCCCAGGCTGATCTTGAATTCCTGAGTTCAAGCCATCAGCCTGCTTTCACCTCCCAAAGTGCTAGGATTACAGGCATGAGCCATTGAGCCCAGCCCGGAACAAGTTTAAATAGCTTCGTGAGGTTGTATTCATTTCCTGGAGCTGCCATAAGAAATTATCACAAGTTCAATTGGCTTAAAATAGCAGATATCTGTTCTTTTGCAGGAGGTCAGAAGTCCAAAATCATCCTAAGCAAATTAACGCAAGAACAGAAAACCAAATACCATATGTTCTCACTTATAAATGGAAGCTAAACATTGGGTACTTGTGGACAGAAAGATGGCAACAATTGACACTGGGGACTATTAGAAGTGGGAGCAGGGAGAAGGGCAAGGGTTGAAAAACTAACTACTGAGTACTATGCTCAGTACCTGGGTGATGGGATCATTTATACCCTAAACCTTAGTACCATGCAATGTACCCAGGCAACCAACCTGCACATTTACCCCTAAATCTAAAATAAAAGTTACAACAGAAACAGATACAATTAAAAACAAACAAACAAACAAACAAAAACAAACAAAAAAAACTCCTTCTCCTTTCTCTCATAAGGATACCAGTCATAGGATTTAGGGTCCACTCCAAATCTAGGATGTTTCTGTCTCAAGGTCTTGAACTTACATCTGCAAGGATCCTTATTCCAAGTAAGGTCATATTCTGATGTTCCCTATAGATGTGTTTTTAAGAAGGCCATTATTCAACCCACAAAACTAGGTCCTCCTAGTTATCCAATTCCATTCCCAAATCATGTGGTGGCCTTATTCAGCCATAGAGGCCAGTTCAAGAAGGCCTCCCTGATTTTGCTTCCCTCTGTAGGTTGTAACTCATCTGCATGTTGGAGTTGGAACTAAAATATGAAATCTGGAAAAGCCTCAAACTTCATCCCAAGTAGTACTGTGATCTTCCATATTAACAATGTCTCCTAAAACGTCAGGATCAGTATTTCAAAAGAATCTTTAAACTAGACTTGAGAAACAGCCAGGTAATCTCCAGAGCTGGATTATTCTGATCTTGATGCCAGGACGGCCCAGTGGACAAAGATTATTAGGAATTCTTGACAATCAGGAACTTGGATGTCGCTATTTGCGTCATGTTTTGTTATATTGACTAATGATGTGGTTGAGAAGGAAATAATTGTACTTCAGTGAATCTGTTCACATCTTTCCATTAGGCCTAGGCCTTTCTGAGATGACTTCTCTCTGAGTTGCTGCTTGTTCAGTACCTTGTATATGAAGCCGGTAGGAAGAAAAAAAAGTCACTTTGCTTAAGTGTCAGCGCTGTGCCAGAGGGTTAGGAATGCTGGAGGACTTCCCAGAATACAGCATATGTGCTTATTTTCAAGCATGAGAAACAAACTACTTGAATGTACAGAAGTCACAGTAACTTTATAGAGAACAGAGTTTCAGAATTGTAATTCTAAGTAATGGACTTCTGTTACTTTAAGGTGAAGGAAAAAATAAGCATCCCTTTATTTAGCTGTAAAGCGAAAGTGGGTTATTTCTCAGATCTTTCCCAGGTGTAACAAATGACAAGCATTCTTCTTCTTCTTTTTTCTTTTTTTTTAAATTTCAAATTGTATTTTAAATTAAGAGGTACATGTGTAGGTTTGTTACATGGGTATATGGCATAATGCTGGGGTTTAGGGTGCAATTAATCCTATCATGTTGATAGTGAGTGTAGCATTCAATAGGTGGTTTTGCAGTCCACCATCCCCTCTCTCCCTCTCATCTAGCAGTTCTCATTGTCTCTTGTTCCTCTCTTTATGTCTATGTGTACCAGTTGTTTAGCTCTCACTTATAAGTGAGAGCATATGGTATTTGGTTTTGCTTTCCTGTATAAATTTGCTTAGGATAATGGCTTCTAGCTTCATCCATGTTGCTGCAAAGAACATAATTTTGTTCTTTTTTAGGACTGCATAGTATTCTATGATGTATATGTACCACATTTTCTTTATCCAGTCCACCATGGATGGGCATTTAGGTTGATTGTATGTCTTTGCTATTGTGAATAGTGCTGTGAAGAACATACAAATGCACGTGTCTTTTGGATAGAATGAATTATTTTACTTTGGGTATATACCAAGTAGTGAAATTGCTGAGTTGAATAGTAGTTCTCTTTTAAGTTCTTTGAGAAATCTCCAAACTGTTTTCCCCCATGGCTTAACTAGTTTGCATTTCCACCAAGAGTGTATAAGTGTTCCCCTTTCTCCCCAGCCCTGCCAGCATCTGTTAATAACCACCATTCTGACTGGGGTGAGATGGTATCTCATTGTGGTTTTGATTTGCATTTCTCTAATGATTAGTGTTGTTGAGCATTTTTTTCATGTTCCCTGGCTGCTTGTACATCTTGTTTTTCTTCTCCTTCTCCTTCTCCTTCTGCTTCTTCTTCTTCTCCTTCTTTTTTCTTCTTCTTTTTTTGAGACGAAGTTTCACCCTTGTTGCCCAGGCTGGAGTACAATGGCAGATTTCAGCTCACTGCAACCTTCAACTGCTGGATTCAAGCAATTCTCCTGCATCAGCCTCCCAAGTAGCTGGGATTATAGGCATGTGCCACCACACCTGGCTAATTTTTGTATTTTTAGTAGAGACAGTGTTTCACTATGTTGGTCAGCCTGGTCTCAAACTTCCAACCTCGGATGATCCACCCATCTCAGCCTCTCAAAGTGCTGGGATTACAGGCATGAGCCACTTTGACCTTTTCTTTTGAGAGGTGTCTGTTCATGTCCTTTGCCTATTTTTTAATTGGATTTTTGTTTCTGGTTCATTTGTTTATTTGTGGATTCTGGATATTAGACATTTGTCAGATGCATAGTTTGTCAATATTTTCTCCCATTCTGTAGATAGTCTGTTTACTATATTGATAGTTTCTTTTGCTGTGCAGAAGCTCTTTAGTGTAATTAGTCCCATTTGTCATTTTTGCTGTTTTCTTTTGTTTTTGTTGTAGTTGTTTTGGGGGAGTTTAGCCATAAGTTTTTTCCCAAAGCTGATGCTGTGAAGGGTATTTCCTAGGTTTTCTACTAGAATTTCTAGACTTTGAGGACTTACATTTAAGTCTTTAATTCATCTCATGTTAATTTTTATATATGATGAGAGGTAGGGGTCTAGTTTATTCTTCTGCATATAGCTAGCCAGTTATCCCAGCACCATTCATTGAATAGGGAGTTTTTTCTCTATTGCTTTTTTTGTCAGCATTGTTGAAGACCATCAGATAGTTGTACATGTGCAGGGTTATTTCTGGGTTCTCTGTTCTGTTCTGTCAGTTGGACTATGTGCCTGTTTTTGTACTAGTACTGTGCTGTTTTGGTTACTAAAGCCTGATGTATAGTTTGAAGATAAGCATTCTTGAGCCTGCATTGCAGGTGTTATAAAGCATTCTGTGTTCCTGAACCTGGATTGCTAAATATGACATCAAAAAAGTTTAGTTCTTATAGGCCATATAAGAGTTCGAAGAGTTCTCATTACTCTTTTTTGCTGATATTATGCTCATTCATACTATTCATTATAGATACCAGATATTAAGTTAGTGTTTACTTAATGGGTGTGTTAATGAGCACTTCTTTCCACTTTTGTAAAATAAAAATTTTTTAAATCTCCTCATTTATCTCCACTTTTACTGACATAGCATTGATTGGATAACCATCATTTCTCATCCATATTGCTGAAACAGTCTCCAAACTTTGTGACTCCAGAACCCAACCTATTGTTAGAATCATGAAGGAAGACTTTGAAGAGCACAGATTTGAGGCCCCTGGAAAATATAATTTAATAGGTCTGAGGCGAACCACTCAATCTTATTGTTATCTTATTATTATTATTATTTTAATAAGACAGGCCAGGATTACAGTGCTCATGCCTGTAATCCTAGCACTTTGGAAGGCTGAAGCAGGTGGATCACTTGAGGTCAGAAGTTCAAGACCAGTCTGGACAATATGGTGAAACCCCATCTTTGCAAAAAATAGAAAAATTAGCCAGGCATGATGGCATACACCTGTAATCCTGCTACTTGGGAGGCTGAGGCTGGAAAATCACCTGAACCTGGGAGGTTAAGGATGCAGTAAGTTGTGATCACGCCACTGCACTCCAGCCTGGGTGACAGAGTGAGACTCTGTCTCAGAAATACTTTTTTTTCTAACATAATCCCATCTGAATTGATTACTCTCAATGCTTCAATCACAGCAATTATCTTGGGTTCTACCTTTGCCAGTATTCTGGGAATTCCTTTTGCTTCTCCTATTTCCTTTGTCCCAAGCATTACTCTTTTTTGCTGTACTCTTTTGTTTTGAAAGGACTTATTCTTTTGTAACATCATGAAAAAAGGGTAACGAGAGGCAAATTTTATCAGATAGTCCATATATAAAAGTGTCTATTTTATCTTGCCACTTGAGCTATGTATACAATTCTTTGGAAACAATTTTTCTTTAGAATTTTAAAGGCATTACTCCACTGACATCTAAATTTTTGAGAAACTCAAAATTATTCTAATTTTTAAATTTACTTTTTTTTTGGTCTAATTGCTCTAATTATACCTTCTAGTACATTCTGATTCCTAATCTTTTGTAAGTGGCCTGTAATTTCTTTTTTCCACCTATTCTTAAAACTCAGGATTAAAACTATTTTTGTCTTCAGTATTTCGAAATTTAATAGCAACTTTCTGTGATCCTACTTTCATCTAGTGTGTTGGACCTTCAGTGGGCCCTTTCAAAATGGAAAATATTCTCTTTTGGTTTTGGAAAATTTTCTTGATAAATTTTCCTTGATAAATTCCTCCTCCTTATTTCTGTTGCTCTCTTTTTCTTAATTTTTTATTACTTTTATGTTGGACCTCCTGGACTGATCTGATATTCTTATCTTTCTTCTCTTCTTTTTAATCTCCCTCCCATTCTCCCCTCCTTCCTCCCTCCCTTCCTCCTCCTCTCCCCTCATCTCCTTTCCCCCCTCCCCTCATCTCCCCTCCCCTTCCCCTCCCCTCCCCTGCTCTCCCCTTTCCTCCTCATCCCTTTGCCTTCCCTCCCCTCCTTCTTTCCTATATTAGGCAATGTGCATTGCAATCCAGGAATACCTGAGGCTGAATAATTGATAAGAAAAAGAGTTGTATTCTGGCTTATGGTGTAGCAGCCTGTACAGAAACTGTGATGCCAGCATCTGCTTCTGATGATGGCTTCAGGAAGCTTCCAATCATGGTAGAACGTGAAAGGGAAATAAGTGCATCACATGGCAAAAGAGGGAGGAAGAAGTGCCAGACTCTTTTAAACAAACATATCTCATGTGAACTCACAGAGAGAACTCATTACTGCTAGGACACCATCAAGCATTCATGAGGTATTTGCCCTCCTGACCCTAACATCCCCCACCAGGCCCCCACCTCCAACATTGTGAATCACATTTTAACCTGAGACTTGGAGGGGAAAAACACCCAAATCATTTCCCTCCCTCCCTCCCTCCCTCCTTCCCTCCCTCCCTCCCTCCCTCCCTTCCTTCCTTCCTTTCTTCCTTCCTTCCTTCCTCCCTTTTTTTCTTACTCTCTGGAGATTTCCTCACAGTTCCCTTCTCTCCCATTTTAATTATACTTCTAACTTCCAAGGTCTTGTGTGTATTACTTTTTAACAGCATGTTGTTTTTGGCTCTTGGATGTAATATCTTCCCTTATCTTTGAGGATAAAATTAATTTTTTTTCAATTTTTAAAAATGCGTGTTTTCATGGCATGCCAATGTGCTTTTAAACTGCTGTGTTTCTATTTTCCATGTTGGAGTAGAGGCTTTCCTTGGATGTCTTATAATCCTTAATGATCTGCTCATGAGTAAGGGACCAAAAAGTTGATGAGAAACTCTGAATGTATGCATTAGGCTTATGGACTTTAAAATGGACTCTGTGGTGATCTGGGTGGATTGATTGTTAAGAAACCCTCAAAGTCAGTATCTGTAAATCTTTTATCTTGCCTGGTCATGCTGCCCAGAGAAGCTTTCCAATCTTCTCCCTGAAGGACAAGCGCTGACTGCTGGCTGCTGGGAGCTGGGCTGAGGAATGGGGCGAGAGGGCAGTCTTGGCATTTAGCAATCAGTACACATAAGCCCCCAAACAGCTGGGGCTACAGGCATAAACCACCATTGTAGAGATGGGGTTTTGCTCTTGTAGCTGGAATTTAGGGATCTGGAGAGACCGACGGGGTTGCAGTAGGATTTTATTTAATGTGGACACAGACTCAGAGGCATTGTTTCCTAATTTTGAGCAAAGGACAAAGAAAATAGGGTACCTTTTATGCACCTAGGATGATGCGGCAACAACAGGTTTCCAGAAGCCAGAACAAGGAAGAGTTAATTAAATTGTAACATGTCTTGTAATGTACTTTACATTTGAAAAATAACATCTTGAGAAACACATTCCACACTTTTAATCTTTGTGACCTTGCAACTGGTCAGCAAGAAAAACAGGAATTTCTAGATGATTGAGAACATGTGGGGAGGGTAGATAAGGGTTAAATGGTTTGCAGGAAGACAGTTCAATATTTTGCCTTAAACAGAGCTAGGGTGGTATTATATTAAACAGCACACAACACGGCAAAATTTACTTTATTTTAAAGCAACTACAAATTACAAGCTTTTGTTTTACTATTACTGTTATTATTTACTTTCCTTTTTCACTGTGCTGCCTAGGCTGGTGTTGAGCCTAAGCTCAAAGTGATCTGGCTGCCTTGGCCTCCCAAAATTGTGAGATTACAGGCATGTGAGCCATCGTGCCTGGCCCCAATCTTTCTTAATAGTTGAAATCTCTCTGCCTTCCCCAGGTATGTTTAATATCGAAGCACATAATGCATTTGAGCATTGTGTGGTATAAATCAACTTGTTTCTCAGCTTGTTTTATTTTTAGTTTAAGGATCCACTGTCTTGAGACTGCTCAATCAGTTACCTTTATCCATTAACTTTCTAGTTTCCAATGTTTTTTTGCTCTCTTCTTTGTGAGGTTATTTATTTTAAAAGTTTCTTCATTACCATTTTTGTGGAATTTGAAGGGTGGCTAAAACAGGTGTTTCTTTAGTCTGCCATCTTAATGGAGATGTTTAAAATGTTTCAATAAATTTAAGAATGTTTAAAATGTTGTAAATTTTTTTTTTTTTGAGATGGACTGTAGCCAAGGCTGGAGTGCAGCGGCAGATCTCCGCCTCCTGAGTCCCAGTTCAAGCAATTCTCCTGCCTCAGCCTCCCAAGCAGCTGGAATTAAAAGCACGTGCCACCATGCCCAGCTAATTTTTGTATTTTTAGTAGAGATGGGGTTTCACCATATTGGCCAGGATGGTCTCGAACTCCTGACCTCGTGATCTGCCCTCCTTGGCCAAGTACTGGGATTATAGGCGTGAGCCATAGTGCCCGGCTGCAAATATGTTTTTTTTTTTTTTTTTTTGAGACGGAGTTTCGCTCTTGTTACCCAGGCTGGAGTGCAATGGCGCGATCTTGGCTCACCGCAACCTCCGCCTCCTGGGTTCAGGCAATTCTCCTGCCTCAGCCTCCTGAGTAGCTGGGATTATAGGCATGCGCCACCATGCCCAGCTAATTTTTTGTATTTTTAGTAGAGACGGGGTTTCACCATGTTGACCAGGTTGGTCTCAATCTCTCGACCTTGTGATCCACCCGCCTCGGCCTCCCAAAGTGCTGGGATTACAGGCTTGAACCACCGCGCCCGGCCTGCAAATATGTTTTTTAACAAATAAAATGCCAGTCAAGAAATCTGGATCGGTAATACTAACTACTGTCAATAAAGTTTAAAGGAAAAATGTTGAAAGAGATTTGACTTGTAAATCTCTGTCTCAGTGATCCAAATTGTTCTAAAACAAAAATATAATAATTATTATGCCTTCCCTCATTGGGGTTTCTGGTATTGTACAATATTTTCTTCCCTTTCAGTGGGTCCCAGATTTTCAGGTTAATGGCTCATTCAAAATTTCTGAGTTTTAAGTCTTATGGAAGATGGCTGTCTGTAGCAAGGTAGAAAATCCTTTATCACATGACATCTATGAGCCCTTTAGTGGATGAGGGAGACCTTATTGTTTGCCTCTTTCTTCTTTAATAAGAGAAAATTGATTTTATACAAATAAAAGGCAAAATCACTCCTATCTTAAGAGGATGTCCCATAAATGTTCTTAGCCAGTCACTGTAAGCCCAGGCTCCTTGCCTGGGACTGGCTCTGGTGTAGGCCCAGGATCCAGTTTTTGCCAATGAAATGTAAGGAGGAGTCTAATGTACAGTTGATAAGAAAGACTGTCCTCCCCTATTAAAAGACAAAATAAAAAGCAGAAGTTGCAGTTCTCACCTCTGATAAAATAGACTTTAAAGCAACAAAGATCAAAAGAGGCAAAGAAGGACATTACATAACAGTAAAAGGATCAATGCAACAAGAAGAGCTAATGTTCCTAAATATATACGCACCCAATACAGGAACACCCAGATACATAAGACTTATAAAGAGACTTAGACTCCCACACAATAATAGTGGAAGACTTCAACATCAATATTAGACAGATCAACGAGACAGAAAATTAACAAGGATATCCAGGACTTGAACTCAGATCCGGAACAAGTAAACTTAATAAACATTTATAGAACTCTCCACTTTAAATACACAAAATATACACTCTTATTAGCACCACATCACACCTACTCACAGGTTTAAATGAAATATTGGTTGACTGCTTGTTTGTTATTTTCTTCCCTCATATTTTTCCTGTCTCCACGATTAAGCACAATTATTGGTATAAAAGAGGTTTTCAATACCCATTTTTAGACTGCATTCTAGCCTGGGCAATAAAGCAACACTTCCATTCTCTCTCCCTCTTCCTCTTCCTCTTTCTTCCTTTCTTTCATTCAAATAAATTTTTTTTAAAAAAATTTATTTATTTTTCTTTCTTTTTCTCTTTCTTTCTTTCTTTTTTTCTTTTTTTTTAAGCCTCACCTCTAACATTGGGGATCAAATTTCAACCAGAAGTTTGTGGGGAACAAAAAAAAAGAAAAAAAGGAAATTGCTTAATATAAGCGTTTCTAAAAAAAAAAAAAAAAAAAAAAAAAGAGAGAGAGAGAGAGATCTGAATTTGTTCAGGCTCACAAAGGAAACGAGAGGCATATGTAGAACCAGAACCTCTTACTTGCCTGACCTCAGACAGAGTCACTCTGCCGCTCCACACTGCTATTGAAACTGACAGTCGATAGAGCATTTTCAGATTTATTATTCACAAAACTCTGGGTTTGCCACAAATCAGATTGGTTAAAGTGATTTGCCCGAAGCCACACAGTTGTGAGACAGCTGTAAACAGATCCCAGATTTCTTAGATCCCAAATCCAATGCCCACAAGACCTTAAAGATGGTCATGTGGAGTTTCCCCCAAAAATGTTTGACCTATGGAATAAGTTGAGAACCTAAAAACAAATGATTACAGCAGACAATTTATCTTCTGGGTAATTTCAGATAGCAAAATACCACCCCCTCAAAAAAAATTATTTTAAATTAAGACTCCTATTTTTTTTAAAGTTTAGTAAGTGTCTTAATAACACCCATGATTGGACCTAATGAATGTATGCAAGTTAGATACATACACAGCTTATTTTTCATGTCCAATATCTGGCACACAGTAAGTACTCCATAAAATTTTAAAAACAAGTAAACATAGTAGCTATGCAATATGTTTTTACTAAGTGAATAAATAAAAGAATAGGCGGGTAAGTGAGTGAACTAATAAATGTCAACAGTTTCTAGTGACTTGATTACTTTAAATAGCTAGAAAAAACAGTAGCATGGTGTCCAAATAAATTCTGTGGAAAGCATACTAGATACAGTTCCTCTGGAAAACAGGAGAGCATGATAAATAGCAAAATACAAGCCCTGCATAGGGCATTGTGCAATGTCACTTACTACAGATGAAGTAGTGTAGTGTACCATGGAAAATTATCCTGGAGCCCCTCATGGGAAATCTGTCTGAATTCTATTAAATACAGATCTAGTCTCTCACTCTATCTATCTAAGATTTTATCTGGGAATCTCACATGTTTGTGTAGCATCAAGTTTCAATTTATACAATACACATGTAGCATTTTGCCATAAACAAGACTCAACAAAACAAATGGAATGTGCTGGAGAGGTTTCTACAGGACACGGTGTTCCTCATAAAAGCCTGTGGCCTCTATAACTAATTCTCTTTCTTTTCTGAACTATTGGGCTCGTTCTGGGCACCATGCAGAATTCTAGCTAGAATTTCATCATCTATTAGTCCCAATCTTATCACAGCAGTTTGTATTTTTAAAAGAAATACGTAGCATTGAAAAATAATATTATTTTCTGTTTCTCACAGGAAACATGCATTGTGCTTGTTATTGAAAACTTCTGGCTCACATACCTCTTGACGTCACGTCTGAACTCAAAGCCCATTCTTGTTTTGGAACTTTTTAAAAGCCTGATTCCAAGTTCTGTAGAAATCATCATTTAAAAAGCAAGAGCTCAAAACTTTGTGATGTTTTTGATGCCGATTCAACAGAATCCAAGTGACCTCAGGTCAATATAAAGAAAGTGACTTAAACCAATTATTAAATTTGTACGAAGTCTTCTGGAAAGAAGTAAATGATTTATTTTTAAATATTCTGTGAACCCAAAGGCAGAATCTTAAAGCTATGGTTTTAAAAAGCCAATGCCATTGAAGAATTAATGCTGTAGTTTCTTTGGTTGTTGAAAGGTTGTGGGCACACATTTGGTTGAGAGAAAAAAGCCACTAATGAGACAGTGCCATGTACTTTCTATGCCTTGGATCTGAGCTGAAAAAACGGCTCTTGTTGAGTCCCAAGATATGAGTAGGCTTCAAGTTCAGTGAAAGACTCAGCTTGTGGTTTGATGAGGGCACTTGTTCATTCACAAATTCATGAATCAGTCATGATGGAAGAGAAAGGGTGGTTGGTTTGGGTGGAACCTGACTGCATTGAATAAATTTCCAGCTCGGGTGAAAGTAGTAAAATGGAGGCTCAAATTCTAGTTGGAGAGAATATCCAGCCAAAGTGTTTCTAAATTCGGGTATAGGAAAAGTTTGGGAATGACAATTACCCCCACTCTCTGCACTGGAGATGGCACTTTCGTTTGCAGATTCCCAGTGATGATGGCGTTGTCTATGACAGTACGTCATCCTCTTAGGATTGTTGTGAGGCTTAAATAAAATTATGTGTAGCCATTGTTTAGCCTATTGTAAGGGCTCAGCAAATGTTAGTGGGTATCATTATATGTGCTGTACAACGTAGCTGTTGCACAGAGACAATATCTCTATATATTATCTCAGATGCTGCTCCAAATCAGGTGACCATAAAATAAGCAAGTCAGTCATTCAATCTGAGACATCCATGCCTTACTGATTCTTATTTGTATAACAAGATAGAATTGATGAAATAATTTCTGATGTTTTAGGAGAGAATTTTCTTTTATCCTACAAGTATCAAGGCTCTTCAAAAAATTACTGGAAAATGTTCAGTAAAGCTGAATGACAATGATAATGCTGATTATCAGAATCAGAGCTTTTTGCCAAATTATGTGTCTAAGATAGCGCAGAAATAACCTGCCTGCCTCACAACCTCTTCCCTCTCTCACTACCTCTTGCCAATTTTCTATTGCATCTTTTGAATATCTCAAACAAGGATAAGACACCATCAGCTACTTGTGAAAAAGTTGAATATACATATTAAAGGAAATTACTAAGCTGTGTATTATTGTCATATTTTGAAAGCATACATTTTAGAATATAGAAAAATCAGAAAGAAAAGAAAGACTTTTAAAACTACATGAAGTGCAAAAGAAATAGAAACCAATCTTCAGACACAGAAATTTAATTAGCATACTATATAGATAAAAGCATTATCTGGCTTGGAGGTCAATAATAGCACATTTTCTGTATAGTTTCTAAAGACGAGACCTTCAGGGATTTCTTTATAATTTATATTTTCTTCTTACCTTAGAAATAGCTGTTTTTCTCAACTTGCTTTCTTGGTAGTGAAAATGATTTCCAAATGTCTCAGTTTCTTTTGAAAGTTATCTGATGAAGAGAATAAAATGTCAACATGTCCCTAAGTTTTGTGTTGGTTGATCTAATCTCCAAGAAGCAATTCTTTCAATACAGTATAAAATTGTTATCGAACCAAACCCTGACATTTTCATCTGCCTACTCGAGCTGTGCTCTGGAATGTTTCACTGGAATTTCAAACTCAGCATGTACAAAATTGAACATCTTTTTCCCAAATGTCCCCTATTCTCACCTGTCAGCTAGTGGCCAATATCTTCCTAGCAATGTAGACTCAGGCAACAGTCATCTTTGAGCTCTCTCTTCTCCCACCTCCTGCATTCGGTTGGAGATCTAAATTCCATCTGTTCTACCTTGACAGGCTTCTTGCACTGTTCCTCTTCCTTCTATTTCCACATTTGCTTTTCTAGAAAAAGCCCTTAATATGATTTTCTAGCATTACTGTAATCTCTTCCTAATTAATCATTCTGCATTTAGTTGCATTCTTTTCCAATCCATCTTTCTCGCTGGTGCTAGTTTCTTCTTCCTGAACTATAGTTATGAACATGACATTCTCCTGTTCAAAATCCTACAATGTGTTATCTCACTAAGATTAGAGTAGCATTTAAAGTTCTTCCACAATATTCACATATCATTCTAATCTTTAAAATGTCTATCATTTTTAGCCACAGGTAATGGCACACAAATGTGGTCCCAGCTACTCAGGAGGTTGAAGTGGCAGGATTGCTTGAGTACAGGCAGTCAGGGTTGCAGGGAACTGTGATTGCACCAACCTGGGCAACAGAGCGAGACTCCATCTCTATTAAAACAAAATTAAAATGTCCGTCATTTTTTAAGCATCTGTTCTAATCTAACAGTTCCTAACATTTCAGGAACTGTTAGAAGCTTCACCTGTATTAACTTTATTTCTCATTACTAGGCCAATGTGGTAAGATTCTATCAACTATTTCTCACTCCTTGAAACAAGATGGGACAGGGGTGGACAGTGGGTGCATTCTAGCTATTGAGAAGGTGCTGGTGATCAAGGATCCCTCCCATGCTAACTCAGAGGAAGAGGGTTTTGAAATACAAGGTGATAGCTGTTATTTTACATAAGTACCTGAAGTTATGCTACTAGTGGCGATATGGATCTCTTACGTAGATTCATGGAGGGAGGCTATCAGACTGGTTTTATATTCTTAGGGATAACCAAAGAAAAACAAACTAAACACCCAAACTCCAACCTGCATTGGAAAATGATTTTCCTCTTCTCCTCCTTCCTGAGACTTGAATATTCCCCTTCTTTCTCACCCAGCAGTGAATACAGGGAAAGGGGAGAATGACTGTAATTCAAAACTTATGCTGGGAGGTGAGGCATGGTGGCTCACACCTGTAATCCCAGAGCATTGGGAGGCCAAGGCAGGCGAATCCTTGAGGTCAGGAGTGTGAGACCAACCTGGCCAACATGGTGAAACCCTGTTTATACTAAAAGTACAACAATTAGCTGGGCATGGTGGTGCATGCCTGTAATTCCAGCTACTTAGGGGGCCGAGGCTGTGATCACCTGAACCCAGGAGGTGGAGTGTGCAGTGAGCTGAGATCGTACCATTTGCGCTCCAGCCTGGGTGACAGAATGAGACTCCATCAAAAAAAAAGAGAAAAAACACCAAACTTTATGCTAGGAACAAAACACCAAACCTTGTGCTAGGAGCAAGCAATATTTCACAGATACTAAAGAAATCTGACGAATTCTAGCTGCTGGGGGAATGGAAGTGTCCAGAATGGGGAAGGGACAAGGAAAACATGATGGGGAAAGTTGAAACTTTGCGGAGAGGTGATAAGAGGATAAGGAACAGAGAGAGTGTCAATTCAGGACAATCTGTTGACATAGAAAATATTCATTCAAGGATACCCAGAAGACCTGGGTAGTTCAATTGCATGTATATAATTTAATTGTGATGAAATACACATAACATAAAATTCACCATTTTAACAATTTTTAAGTAGACAATTCTGTCTCATTGAGTATATTTCATTTTTTTCTTTTCTTTCTTTCTTTTTTTTTCCTCGGGACGGGGTCTCACTCTGTTGCCCAGGCTGGAGTGCAGTGGTGTGATCTTGGCTCACTGCAACCTCCACCTCTCAGGTTCAAGAGATTCTCTTGCCTCAGCCTCCTGAGTAGCTGGTATTACAGGTGCATGCCACCACACCTGCCTAATTTTTGTATTTTTAGTAGAGATGAGGTTTCACCATGTTGGCCAGGCTGGTCTTGGACTCTTGCCTTCAAGTGATCTGCCCACCTTAGCCTCCCAAAGTTCTGGGATTAGAGGTGTAAGCCACTGTGCCCAGCCACATTAAGTATATTTCACATTCTTGTGCAACCATCACCTCTATCCATTTCCAGAATTTATTCATTTTCCCCCACTGAAACTCTGTACCCTTTAAACACTTAATTCCCATCCCCTCTCAATGCTGTTTCCTGGCAACCACCATTCTAACTTGTGTCTCTGTGAATTTGACTACTTCGGGTACCTCAAATAAGTGGGATCATAATATCTGTTTTGTTTTTGTGTGTGTGAGACTGGCTTATTTTATTTAGCATGTCTTCAAGGTTCATCCATGTTGTAGCTTGTGTCTATATTTCCTTCCTTTTTAAGACTGAATAATATTCAGTTTTGTGTATGTATCACATTTTGTTTATCCATTCATCTATGACAAATACTGGGCCAATTCTATATTCTCATATAGCTAGAATAGAGGGTAAAATGCTCCCCTTCTCCCTAAGTCTGTGCTATTTGGATTATCACTGAGATCTTGATAGGGATTCTCAAACTTTGCTTGAAATTTCCCGTGTGAGCTCATAGAAACCCCTCACCATCCCCAGGGGCCAATGCAATAGAAGGTACCTGAGACTCACTTTTTCTGTAAGGACTGAATTCCTTACCCATCTTCTCCTTCCCCAGTCATCCTATACCCAAACCTTGCCACCCCCAAAGCCAAAAGTCAGGGCCATAAGACACAGATACAACTATTTTCCATAAGAAGACCCTCCACCCATTGCCAGGACCATTTTAATGTAAAGATTTCTTGATTTTTAATGTTGTAAACAATGCAGTCTTTCCAGAGACTATGGCAGGGCAGAGCAGAGTTATCACTTCCCTTGTTCTAAGTATTCTAGTTTTGTTCGCTGTTTTGGCACCACTATGCACTTACACTTCCCAAATCTTTCACGTAAGTCACGGCTGAGACATGCCTATTATAAGACTGCATGCGATGTCACCTAGAAGTCTAAGTTAGTAAGCGGCAGTGCCGGGAGTTGAACTTAAATCTGTCTGGATCAACACTCATACTGTTTCCACCATCACATTACTTTTTACCTAGAGATAGTCAAAGTCTCCCATCAGGGAGAGAAAGCCTGAACCAGATGGAGGGAGACATGCATTGTCGGTGGGGAGGAATCCACAGTGGTGGTAGGGGCATGTTGTGTATAATAACGGCACTGATCTTTGACTTCTAAGTGTCGCAAGCTGCTGCTTCACATTTTTTTCTCTAATATATTTTTATGATAGCTTTAAAAGTCATCATGTGGCCATGTTACCTTAAAAACAAAAATACTGGTTTTAGAGAAAGTGCCCAAGGGAAACAATTGCTCCTTTTCCTATCTCTTCTTCTGATAAAGAACCTTCTCCTCATTTCTGGCCTTAAATTTTACAACTTCCCTTATACATTCTGACTGAACTAACCCAAACTGATTAATTGTTCCTTCAACATTCAGTTTACTTCTTTTCAATCTATTTGTGTATAAATTCTCACCTGGAATGCTTTCCTTTGTGTCTGTCTTTGTTATCAGAAGACACCAGCCTGAATCTTTCCTTGAAATCTCTATTCTCCAAACAGTAGGAATCTTCTCTCTAATGAACTCTCAGGTTCCTAAAGAGAATTTAGCAAACTCTAATATGTATTATAGAAATGATGAATATGTATTTCCTCATTTCAGATTACAGAATTCTAAGAGGCAGGAATATATTTTATTTAAGATGTAAGTTTCAAAATGGTAAAATCATGACTCATACAAAGGTACAATAAATATGTATCAAAGACTATGTCATTTATTAGTGAGAGAACTGGTATGATGCTAAAACTGGTTGAAATGAGAATTTGACTTACAGAGATTTATTTTCCTCATGGGACAAAACTAATTTGCATCATCATGAACACAAATGATTTATATTGTTATCAGTTTCCTACAACTTAACTTCTATCCTCAGAGATTTGCTAAAAGCACAGCCAACCTAAAAGAATCAAAGGTCACATCCCTACAGAATCACATAATTCCAGAGGTCTCTCTGCTAACTTCCAGGATTTCACGGAAAGGATACTAAGTAGTCTCTGCTGGCTATCTCAAGTTTTTAACAAATTTTCCTTATATTGCCCATCTTCACTTACCATACAATGCCAAGAATGTGAATCTTTACTAGAAAACAATAAACCATTGAATAAGTCCTACTACTGTTATTTAGAAAATATAAAACAAACTAGAAATATGAAAAAAGCCACAATTAGTTAACTCCTACAAGAACATTTGTTACATTTTCTACTACATTTTAGGCCATTTAATGAATTCTTAGCTTGTCAGTTCTTTAACTTTAGAACAATTTTAGTAGTACTATTTAGGAATTCATCTAGTTCCCAAGAGTAGGCAAACCCAACTTACCTGGTTTTAATTAGTTTACCCAAGATATATTTAATTTTAATGATCAATAAAACTTAACACCAATTTTTAGGGAATGAAATAAATTATGCTCTGGGCATTCCCAAAAGATGTTATTTTGATTGTGAAACTTCTCACAACTGACTTCTTGCCACAAGTGATTGATGGACATGCAGACCAGGTCAGGTATTAAAATGGCAATTCCCGTGGGCAACTTCGTTTGCATTCCTTTCCTTGGTAATCAGTGTTGGCACTGCATTAATTTATCGTCCTAATCACTTCAGGAGCCAGAAAACATTCCAAGGAGCTAGGGTCACATGTCCCCTCCATAGAAAGTCTTGAAAGCTGTTTCTTATGGATGTTGGAGGAGGTTGGCAAGGTGCTCCTGTGTAGGGTCTGTTGGGAGGAAAAGGAGGCCTGAAGCACCTGCTGTAGATGGCTCCTCCACTCCCAATAGCCCCTGAGGAGTGGCAGGCAGGGCCCTCGGACCAATTGTTGATGCTTACTGGAGGAAGCCCTGGCAGAAGGGTGCAAAAGGAAGGGAAATGCAGACAAAATCACCAGCCTCCAAAACTGTATGTTAATCCTGAGAGACAGTAAATTCCAGTTCTATAAGACAGTTGGGAAATACCTTTCTCATCCATAACTGAATTGTTATTTCACAATTTTTAGGCTAAGCAAAAAAACAGTTTTGCCTCCTTCCCTTGTTTCCAAATATTTCTTTCAATGGCCAACCCCTTTTCTTCATAAAGGCCCTGCCAAGGTGCTGAGATCAGTTTCTCTCAAGAGGAGGGAGGAGGAGTTTTATTCTTCTAGTTATTCTTATTCTTGCAGTTATATTTTTAACACAAGAACTCAGGAGATTCACTAATTTTTCATTCATTCACTGATTCATTCAACAAGCTTTGGTTGAGTACTAATATGTGCTATTCAATGCTTGGGAAAACATAAATAAAAACAAGATATGCTTTTAGTCTACATATATCTCACAATGTCATTAACTATAATATCATGTGAAGAGTGCTGTGGAAAGTGCTAGGTGGTACAGAGACAGTTGCAATTAAGTTTGCCTTGAAGAATCATGATCTTATTTCCCATCCATTTTCATTGATAATGAGAAGTAGTAGATCAGTTGTGAAAAAGGAATTTTTTGGCTCTTTTTTTGGATTTACATAGAACCATCACTCAGAATTAATCTTGAGTTTTTGGAGGTGTGTGTGGCGTGTATATGTATTCATTTCAGTAACACTCTGTTCAACTGGAAGAAGGAACTACCACACTTTCAACTTAGAGTGGTGGGCGATATGATAAAGATGACTCAACCTGGAAGACCCTTCTACCTGGACATCTTCTGAAAAATCTTCACTTCATCTTAGGAATTAAAGATTCTCACAGCACAGATACCAGTTAATCTCACCAGCTTCACCACTGCAAGAAAGCCACATCTTAACTTGTACATAAAGTTACTCTCGTGCTTCTGGAAATCTCCTGGGCCTCCTGCTCTCCTGGATCCACAGCTGCCTCTGGTAGAGGAGAGGGAAGGGGTGAGAATAAGATATGGGTGATGTTAAAGACGGTGTGAAGATGTGAAGTCCATTCATCAATCCATCTTATGAATATTTGTTGAGCACGTTCTCTGGAGCAGGCACTGTGGTAGGCTCCAGAGGCACTGTGTTCATGAATAAGACACAGGTCTGTGGCAGACAGCTATATTTATGTCTCCCTATATTTATTTTATTTATTTATTTTTTGTGTCAGTGTCTTACTCTGTCACCCAGGCCGAGTGCAGTGGTGCGATCTCGGCTTACTGCAACCTCTACCATGTTGGCCAGACTGGTCTCGAACTCTTGACTTGAGGTGATCTGCCCTCCTCAGTCTCCCAAAATGCTGGAATTACAGGTGTGAACCACTGTACCTGGCCTGACTCCCTATATTTAACCTCCTCCCCTTCCCTAGTATTGATGGTTGCCAGCTATGCCTACAGTTTGAAGGTTCTTTTGCTATTAGGTGTACTCACGGGACAAAGTTGTGGCTAATGTAATGTGAGTGGGAGCAGCCTGCTACTTTAGAGAGCTCAGCTTTTAAAGTATTCAACCTGTGCACCTCTCACCCTGTTCCTCTTCTTACTGATAAAGAGATAGCAAGAACTTGGCAGCCCTTTTGACTGAGACATGGAAGCTATGTATTGAGGGCGGGAGAGCATCCCACCAGTAGTAGAAGGTTACATGAAAAAGAAATAAACTTGAAGCTTGTATAAGTGACATTATTTGGAGTTCTATTTGTTAAAGCATTTTAGCCTGTACCTTAATTAATGCAAACCTTGCCTTCCTTGAGTTTACAGTCTACAGGGAAACTTAGTAATCAACTGGTTTTAAAATACACATGTAATTACAAACTGAGTTAAAAGTTCTGTATGTAAGGGCCAGGCTCGGTGGCTTATGCTTGTAATTCCCACGCTTTGGGAGGCCGAGGCAGGCAGATTGCTTGACGTCAGGAGTTTGAGACTAGCCTGGCCAACACGACACAATCCTGTCTCCACTAAAAATACAAAATTCAGCTGGGCATGGTGGCACACGCCTGTAATCCCAGCTACTCAGGAGGCTAAGGCAGGAGAATCACATGAACCTGGGAGGTGGAGGTTGCAGTGAGTCAAGATTGCATCACTTCACTCTAGCCTGTATGACAGGGTGAGACTCCATCTCAAAAAAGAATAAAGGAAAACGGTATTATAAGAGCATTTAATGAGGAGATTTGGCCTAGTCTGAGGGTCTTAGGGAATATTGGAGAAAGCAAGAGTGAAGTAAATACCACAGGTTTGTTGGACATAGTCTTTGAACATATAGCATTTGTTTATTTGTTTTTATTTTTATTTTTAGAGATGGGGTCTCACCCTATCACCCAGGCTGGAATGCAGTGGTGCAATCATGGCTCACTGAAGCCTCAGCCTCCTGGGTTCAAGCAATCCTTTCCCCTCAGCCTCCCGAGTAGCTAGGACTACAGGTGCGCACCATCATGCCCGGGTAATTTTTTAATTTTTTTGTAAAGACAAGGTCTTGCCATATTTTCCAGGCTGTTCTTGAAATCCTGGGCTCAAGTAATACTTCTACCCCAGTTTCCCAAAGTGCTGGGATTAAAAACGTGAACCATGTACCTAGTGATAATTTAAAAAGCAATGATTTTACATTAAGCCAGTTTTTTTGAGGGCCATTACCTAAACACTTATCTTTATAAATTTATCTGCCTGGTGTAGTCTGTGAGCTTCCGGGAGAAATTATAAATGTCTCAAAACAGAATAATCAAGTGAAATAATACAATAAAATGAAAAATATTTAGCATCTTATAAAATGCTGAATTAGGGTAAATTATTGAACAGTAGTGTCTAATAAGATGTACAAGTCATAAGTAATATAAAAAGGAAAAATACTAAATTCTGAACAGAACAACATTACTAGTATTTTTATTATAATGCCTGGTTTAACAATAAAAGGCAGAGACCAGGCACAGTGGCTCACACCTGTAATCCTAGCACTTTGGGAGGTTGAGGCAAGTGGATCACCTGAGATCAGGAGTTCAACACCAGCCTAGACAACATGGTGAAAGCCCATCTCTACTGAAAACACAAAAATTAGCTAGGTGTGGTGGTAGTAATACCAGCTACTTGGGAGGCTGAGGCAAGAGGATTGCTTGAACTCAGGAGGCAGAGGTTGCAGTGAGCCGAGATCGTGCCACTGCACTCCAGCCTGGGTGACAGAGTGAGACTCTGTCTCAAATAAATAAATAAATAAATTGCAGAGAAAAATGTTTATATAAGGTAAATCTATCCAGACAAACATGAGAACCGATGAAGTACGAATAAAATCCAAGCAAAAATTTCAAACCATTTCATTTATTAAGGAAAAGAATGAAGTTATTTTTTGTCTAAATTATTGGCTTATTGTCTGCAATGATCAGATGCAACTCAAAGACTGTGCAAATGTCTGTTCATTTTGTGTAGACTTGAAGCCAAAGAGTAATTACAACCAATAGTGTGAACTGACAGAACAAGACAAAACACAGCTAGAACAATGCTTCACTAAAGAACAAGGAGAACTTTCAGAATGATAGACAGACAGGCAAATTTAATAAGGCGATGCATAGATGTGTAACTTTACAACCAAGGGACATTGCATCACTGGATGATATCCAGATACAAGAATAAGAAACCCAGTGGGAGAGGCCAGCTTGTAAAGTGAGAAATGACCACTTAGTCTGATTATTCTATGTAGAATTTTTATTTCGGCTATGCCTAATATGGAGATAATTTGGACTTGAAACCATGGGAGATTGACTAGGTCCTCAATGTCAATCTAAAACATATATACTAGATTACATCTTGTATAAAAATTTAAAAAACAACAACCACTATTATGGAAAATAGTAGCAGCTCTTACCCCATATTATCCCATGATGGAGAATTTTAGTATTCCCAAATTAAGATGCAGTAATGTGGGAGAAAGAGATATATCAAGTAAAATATGATGTTTGCAAAAAGTATGGCCTTTACTAACTAGTTCACATGCTAAACAAAGCATGGTTTGTTTTTACTACCATAAAGACAAAAAAAAAAAAATCATTGGAGAGGAAGAGAGCAGCATGAAAAGTATGTGAATGGTTAAAAATACCAAAATAGCAATGAAAATATTTTTTCCCATATAAATGAAAATTTTGCCAGTGGATATAATCTTAACAATTAAGATGATGATGTAATTTTCACTTCATTAGATTTCAAGTTAAATAAGTTACTGGAGGTGTTTTCCAAGAGAGTTCAGATAATTTAAACAAATCTCTTTGTAAGAAAATAGTTTACTATTATGTTTTAGCTATGTCAGCGTGTGAAGAAGAGCGTGTGTTTCTGGAAAGTGACCTTTAATATAGAAAAGAAGAACTTTCAAAGACTCCATTGAAAATATCGCCCTCATTTATTCTGACATAATTAAAAACGCTTTTTTGCCTAAGTCTTCTTGCTAGAGAACATAATTTTATTATGATAATAAAAGTCATACCTAATTCAAGTTAAATAAGTGTTAATATCATGGTTCAATTACGACTGCTTTATAGAAACAAACATTTCATCATGTAGAAAATAAATTGTTATATAACCTTAAGTGGAAAATAGACAAAACTAATACAAATAGAAAAAAAATCTATTTGTTGAGGAAATATTTTAATAGACATAATCATCCCTATGTATTATTTTATCATTTTCAGAGCATTATGACAGACATCACATTGTTTTGAGATCTGTAAAATCCTTGTGAAAGCGGTACTTATTTAATAGGTACTGACTGAGCACCAATGATGTGCCAGGCATTGAAAAGCACTGAGGATTTAATGTTGGGCAGAGAGTCACTGACTTCTTGGAGTTTATGGGAAAGACAGCCAATATATTTGATAGTTCTTAAATACAAGGAGTTATGACACATTAGGGAAACTTAAAGTCGGTCAGTGTTGTTAAAATACAAAACTGAAGAGTGGTTAAGTCTGGAGAGAGAAATGAGTGCTGTTAAACTGGTTCTCCTGGGTGGAGAAGAGAGAGTAGGTGTGGAGAAAACCCTTTGTAGCATTTGCCAGTTTCCACAGTGTACATATTCCACTCTCCCCATATCCAATGATTCAACAACCAGCTTGCAGAATTCCAGAATATTTAACCATGTGCACGCAGATGCCAGCCATTATAAGCCAGGTCCAACACACTCCTTTTCTTCCCCAGATGCTAGATCGTGGAGGGCCTTGTATCTCATAAAGAGTTGGATCATCATCTTAAAGAGCAAGAGAAAGCCATTTTTAAAATATAACTTTGACTCTAGCATGGATTAAAATAGGATGCAACGAGACAATTTCTGAGGATAGTGTGCGAATCCAAGAGGAAGACAATGATGGCTAGAATAAGGATGATGGCAATAGAGAATAAGCAGTTGACAAACTCAAGAAAAAATTTGATGGTAAAATCTACAGGTCTTAGTGATGGAGTAAGACACAAGGCAGAGAGTGATGTCTACAGATCTCTGGCTTGCAAAACTGGAAGGGTGGACCAAGATAGAAAACCCTTCTGTCAGGGTGGTGGCATCAAGATAGAAAACGCTTCTGTCAGGGAAAACCAGGTTTTAGGGAAAAAGATCATGAGATTAGTTTTGAATTTGTGGATTTTGATGAGCCTTTCTTTCAGATCTCCACATAAAATGTTGAGTGGGCACTGAGATATGCAGATTTGAAGATTAGGAGAGGTTTGGGCTGAAGATAAACTATTGGGGGTCAAAGTTTCAATTAGATGACAATTGATACCATGCGCTAATGTTATAGCCTAAGGAGAAAATATAGGGCGAGAAAAATGAGGACACTCAGGAACAATTATTGAGAATTTGCAGCATTTAAAGACAAGCCGAAGAGGCTGAGCCAGAAAAACAGGGATACCATGGTCAGTGGGGTAGGAGGAAAGCCAGGAGATGCCTTGTTTTCCTTTGGTCATGGGAGCCAAGAGAAGAGAGTGCTCACGATGGATCGAGGGGGGCAATGTTGCTGAATGTCAGGTAAGGAAGCAACTTGTGCAAGCTCAGCCTGGGGATTGGGATGCAAGCATTCTCACTGTGTTTGTCAAGAACAAATTCTTAGTCTAACCAGAGCAAACAGAAAGAAAAGATACTTTGATGATACACAGATTTCATTAAGAAATGAGAACAGTATCTGAGATTAATGAGAATTGGAACTGGAAAGAACTTACCTTTTATTGTCATTGTATTTGATTATAATTAATATATATATAGCATTGTGTATAATTATGCTATGTTACTATCATTAACTATACGTTTGCCGTTAGACACTGCTCTGCACTTCACATGCATCTTTCTTTTTTGAGATGGAGTTTCTCTCTTGTTACCCAGGCTGGAGTGCAATGGCGCGATCTCGGCTCACCGCAACCTCCGCCTCCTGGGTTCAGGCAATTCTCCTGCCTCAGCCTCCTGAGTAGCTGGGATTACAGGCACGCACCACCATGCCCAGCTAACTTTTTGTATTTTTAGTAGAGACGGGGTTTCACCTTGCTGACCAGGATGGTCTTGATCTCTTGACCTCGTGATCCACCCGCCTCGGCCTCCCAAAGTGCTGGGATTACAGGCTTGAGCCACTGCGCCCAGCCCACATGCATCTTTCTTTTGATGCTAACAATTCTGTGAGAATGATACTACTATTAGCTTTATTTTATAGATGAGAAAAAGGAATTTTAAAAAGGTTAAGTAACTTGTTCAAGGTCACACAAGTTCATAGGGGAACCAAGGCTCAGAGCTACGTTTAAGTGATTCCAAAGCTCATGCTTTTGAACAATATACAGATTGGCATGAATCAAGGCAGCTACTCCTAGGAGCCAGGCATGGTGGCCTGACACCTGTAATTCTAGTGTTTTGGGAGGCCAAGGAAGGAGGATCACTTAAGGCCAAAAGTTTGAGACCAGCTTGGGCAACACAGCAAAACCTTGTCTCTAAAACAAAAATAAAATGAAATAAGTTATCTGGGCATGGGGGCACATGCCTGTGGTCCTAGCTACTTGGGAGGCTCAGTTGGGAGGATCACTTGATCCCAGGAGGTCAAGGCTGCAGTGAGCCATGATCATACCACTGCACTCCAACCTGGTGACAGAGTGAGACACTGTCGCTTTAATAAAAAAAAGTGTCTACTTCCTCGATCACCCTCCCTCTCAGAGGGCCAGTCACCTCTGCTCTCTGCAGAAGGCTCCATTCTCCATTCTTATGGCTCGCTTTCTTAGCATCAGCTTGCATACGATCCATCATAGTCTTAGCCCTGATTTTTTATGAGCTCAGTCTCCACACAACTCAATTCTAAACCTCACAGAGGAACGTGCTCAGATCAGTTCATCTAGGATGTAGAAGGAAGGCAGGCATCCTCTCATGATTCAAGCAGCTATGTCTAGGGATTGAGGTTCTAAAGAGAGTAGTGATTTGGGGCAGGGACTGTTACCTCAGAAGGAAGCAGAAACAGGATTGTTGTCCTGGATACACATACTCTCAAATTCTCAGTCTTTTTTGTATTTTCAACCTTTCTTCTGACTTTTTCCTAAACATATAAACATGTCCCTTTCAGTTTTAATCAGATATTTTTGATGGTAAATGACAGAAACTCAGCTACAATTTATTTAAGCAGAAATAGAAATTTTATTATAGAAATACTTATGATCTCAGATCTTGAGAGAAAGAATGTTTCTGGGTCTCAGGAACAACCAGAAACAAGGATCTAAATATTGCTAGTACTCTTCTTAACTTTCTTTCTCTCTGTTAGTCTTTCTTCTTTTTTTCCTCCTCACCCCGTTAGTCTTTCTTCTTTGCATTTCACCACATATTTATTTGTCTTAGTCTTTCATCTTAGCATTTCTCTGCATTTTTATTTGTCTTCCTCATTGCAGGTTGCTTTTCAAAACATGAAGGAAAACATGGCTGCCAGCCAATTTTATAGCTTATAGTTTCAATCACTGAAATGAAATTGATTTGGTATTTCTTCAGTATAAAATCTAAAAATCCCATAGTGGGGAAACAGGCTGATTTGAGTAAATTAGCCAATCCTCATTCATTCAGGTGGTTCATTGGCATAAATTATTTGGACCAATTTGGATTAGATTAACTACCCACTAATTCTGACAAGGAAATGGATCATATAAGAAACATGATATCTCTTGGCCAGGCTCAGTGGCTCACGCCTGTAATCCCAGCACTGTGGGAGGCTGAGGTGAGAGGATTGCTTGAGGTCAGGAGCTTGAGAGCAGCCTGGCTAACATGGTGAAACCCCAATCTCTGTGAAAACTACAAAATTAGCCTAGTGTGTGGCAGACACCTGTAGTCCCAGCTACTCAGAAGGCTGAGGTAGGAGAATTGCTTGAACCTGGGAGGTGGAGGTTGCAGTGAGCTGAGATTGTACTTCACTCCAGCCTGGGTGACACAGCAAGACTCCATTTTAAACAAAACAAAACAAAACAAAACAAGAAACATGTTATCTCTCATCCTTCTATCCCATGTAGGTGGAACTGCTTTGGAGGACACTGGAAGAAAAGTTTCCAGGAGAAGCAGGTTGCTCCATCCTCATCTTCCTGACAGCTGATTTCCTCTGCTTCAGTTGCTGAGCTAACTACAGTCTTCCTTCTCATCTTCCTTTTCACAACCCAGTTTATTTTCAACTCATATTCATTTTCTTTATCTTAAAGTCAATCCTTCATCTATTGTAATTTGACTTACATTCTCACTACTCCAAGAAACTACTTTTGCCAAGATTGTCACTTGTTAGTTCAATAAACACTCTTCAGTCTTTATCTTACAATAGCTCTCTTCGATTTATGTCATTGTTCACTAACTCCTATGTGACAAAGACTTTCAATTGCTTCCCAGAATCCATTTTCCCCATTTTTCTTAGTAAAATGGAACCTATTTTCACCTGGAATTATGGCTGTCTAGAATAAGATTTACATTTCCCAGCCTCCTTTGAAGTCAGATGTGGTGATGTGGCTGAATTCGGCCAATGTGTTAGAATTAGAAGTCTTGTGTAAAATGTAGAGTGTCTTTCAAGGGAGTAGTGTGCTCTTCTTCAGGCTGTCCTTCTTCCTTCTGGGATGAATCTTGAACAATCAAGATGCAGAGTAGAATGTATAAAGAACTGGATGATGACCGGGCGTGGTGGCTCATGCCTGTAATCCCAGCACTTTGGGAGGCCGAGGCGGGTGGATCACGAGGTCAAGAGATCGAGACCATCCTGGTCAACATGGTGAAACCCCATCTCTACTAAAAACACAAAAAATTAGTTGGGCATGGTGGCGCATGCCTGTAATCCCACTTACTCAGGAGGCTGAGGCAGGAGAATTGCCTGAACCCAGGAGGCGGAGGTTGTGGTGAGCCGAGATCGCGCCATTGCACTCCAGCCTGGGTAACAAGAGCGAAACTCTGTCTCAAAAAAAAAAAAAAAAAAAGAACTGGATGATAATGAAGGCCCCATACTAGCATGTGCTGCCTGGCTGTATAGTCTGTGTGAGAAAGAACTGTAACCTGCAGCTAAGTACAATCCTAAGAGATACATTTTTTTTTTTTAAATGTCCTTCCCTTCCCTCTGCTTACTCTCTGTAACTGCTCCTTCCTGGTCTTCTTCCTACTATTCCAGATTTTCTAACTCAGACATCTTTTTCTTAATCCATCCCTTGCCTCCAGGGTTCTATCTGGTGATCTGTGAATATTCTAAGTATTATACATGTGAAACCTCATCAATATTCACATTTTGAATTGCTGTATTATGTTGTTGACTCAGAAATGCAAGTTTCTAGTCTTTCCCTCTTCTCCTGACTGCAGACCCTCGTGTGCACTTAGCTGCCAAAGGATTTTTAACATTTTCACATTCTCTTGGGTTTCTTGTGTCAGTTAGTGACCCAACCTATCTGAACTGCTGCCTAAGAAAGAAGACTGAATTTCTCTGGTCGTCCCTAAATGGTCTATTATAACAGTCTTATAACTGGTCTTCTTTTATTTAAATTCTCTTCCACATTGCTGCCAAAGTTGTCTATTTTTTTTTTTTTTTTTTGAGGCAGTGTCTCACTCAGTTGTCCAGACTGGAGTGCAGTAGCGAGATCATGGCTCAGATTCAACCCCTTGGGCTCAGGTGATCTTCCCACTTAAGCCACCAGAGTATCTGGGACTACAGGGATGCACTGCAATGCATGGATAATTTTTGTACTTTATAGAGACAAGGTTTTGCCAACTTGCTTAGGCTGGTCTTAAACTCCTGGGCTCAAGAGATCCATGTGCTTCAGCCTCCCAAAATGCTACATTACAGACATGAACCACTTTGCCTGGCCAAAGTTGTCTTTCTAAAACCAACCCCAATCATGATACTTTCCCAAATAAAAAATCTTAATGACCCTTCATTGTCCAAAGCATCAAGTTCATTCACCTTAATATTGCATAATAGAAATTTCAGGGGCTGCTTCTCTCTCCAGACTCATTTTCAGTAACCTCTTTAGATTCCAAACCTCCAACAATACTGAACCATTAGCAGCTCCCACATTAGCCATGCTCTTTGTGTATTTGGGATGCTTTGAAATGCAGTTTTTCTATAGTTTTTCTCTCTTCCCATTTCATAGCAAATTCCCACTTATCCTTTGAAACTCAACCCAAACATTCTTTCCTCTGTAAAGTTTTCCCTGACATCATCAGGTCCATGTAGATTGATGCGTTTCTTCAATGCTTATAACAACTACCTAAATAGGTGCTAGCCTGCATTACATCTGCTATGATGCTAATCACTTTAGTTACGTATCTGAATTTTTGACTTGAGCAACAGCTTATTTTTTTTATACTTGGAGAGTCATCTACTTCCTGGCACCCTGTAGATATTTAATAAAGTATTGAAATTATTAATATATAAAGAAAAATATGGGAAAAACCAAAGTTCTATTTGTTACTACATTCATCTAGAACCTGATTATGAGCTCACGAATAACAGCATTCCCAAACCGGGTTGCTACTCAGTACAGGATTCTCTGAGCGACCCTGCCAGTATCAAGCTTCCTTTTATGCTCACTCCATATCCTTTGCATTGGCTATTAATCCAAAAGCAGGAATTCTAAGTCCAGCTGGGCCAACAGGATACTCCCTCCCCAGGCATTTGAAAATAACTTGAGGTTTGCAGAAATGGAAGTTTCTGAGAGCTGAGTCATCCGATGTGAGTCCTACAGAGAGGATTCATGGGCAACCAACCCTGATGATTTCCCTGGATCTGCTCCCATTTCTGTCCTCTTCAAGGACTATGTACCCTGCTTTTCCTTTGATTTCGTGAGCAGCCCTTTTCACACAGTCCCCTATTTCACTGGGATGAGTTAGAGTCAGTTTCTTTTGCTTGTAAATAGAAGAATCTTAGCCAAAGCACCAATTATAAAAGTACTGAAGGATTGCAAACATTATTGGATGATTCACTATTCTGCGGGTTTAATGACTAGGTTCTCATAAATGCACGCAGTGAGGCTCTTTGAGCATACAGATTTTATAGCTTTCTAAGCGGTTAGATTTAGTAGAAACAAAGGTAGGCAAATACATGGTACTTTTTTCCACAAAATCACATAACTCAATTTAAATACTGTTTTCATTTCAGGCATCTGGTTTTTCATAAAAGAATGTATTTTTCCCCTTCTAGAAACAGTCTTTTCACTTCAAATTTAAAATGTGATGTTAAGTTAGCATAGAATTTTGGCTTCAGTTGTTCCTAGATATTAGGTCCACTTCTCCTCAATGCCAATTAAAATGACATAGTCTGACGCATATGTATCTGATGTTTCCATAGCAGCTAACGCTAAGCAGTTTTACTTCCTAATTGGCTTGACAGTACACTGTGAAATTCCTTCTACCCAAAGATGAGATGTTATAAGATATGGCCTTTGTGTAAACATAACCTTTTATGACTGGAAGCCAAAAAAGCGAAATTTATTTAGATGAAGCAGAAAGGGGAAATGTGCTCCGCCAAAGTGTTAAATTCAAGCTGAGCTTGGCAGAACACTGGGAAGAAAATATCTTCTACTGTTTTGTTATCACACACATACTCAGTGGAATACTTAATAATCAGAAGGAATTTAAGGCTTAGTTTTGTAATGCAGTTTGGCAACTGGCATTTCCAGTACCTAAGGTCTGTACGTATCGTCACAAGACATTATTTAACTCTGATGTAGAGGACACATCAGCCTGCTGATTCATCTCCACTACTTCCTGTCAACAACAATGATAATATTATAAAAAACCTCACGTACCCAGCGATTATTTAACAAAGCAATCTCAGCTCTCAGGAAATAGAAAATAATCCATCAAGCTAAAAAGCTTACCAAGAATTCAAGGCAGCATCTCAAAGTCCAGGTGCTAAAGCTGACCTGATCTCTATTTACTCGTATGATAGACCTAATTCTAACTGGTATAAAAATTTAGTTTTATTCCTCCCAGAAAATAAGCAGCAAATCAGAAGATAGAGGCAAGTGACTTCTATTACACTGGCAGTGAGAGGGGCAAAAACATTATAGGAAAAGCAAGAGTAAAACTACAAAATGTGTACTTGTCTGGAGTCACCCCAAAGAAGGACAAATATTGGTGTAAGGCAGAGACTTGGTGTAGATATAAAAGAAAGAAAGAAAAAGGACAAATAGGATAAATAGCCCAATTTAGCTTAGTAGCCCCAGAGGCAACTCTGTATTATTATTGGAAGGGTGGACATCCTGAACTATGAAGAAGAGTTTGGTAAATTCTGTGTGGAGGCCTCTATTTATAAAGAAAAGAGCCAGGTGCGACGGCTCATGCTTGTAATCCCAGCACTTTGGGAGGCCGAGGTGGGTGGATCACTTGAGACCAGGAGTTCGAAACCATCCTGGCCAACATGGTGAAACCTTGTCTCTACAAAAACAAAACAAAACAAATGCAAAAATTAGCCAGGCATGGTGGTGCACGCTTGTAATCCCAGCTACTTGGTAGGCTGAGGTAGGAGGAGAATTGCTTGAATGTGGGAGGCCAAGGTTGCAGTTAGCTGAGATTGTGCAACTGCACTCCAGCCTGGGCGCCTGGGCAACAGAGTGAGACACCGTCTAAAAAAAAAACAAAAACAAAAATAAAAAAAAATAACGCAGAAACATACTTCAGTTTCAGGAAGAATTTATTATAAGACCGAATTGATGCAGGAACAAAGGGAGGATACTGATGAAAGAGGAGCAGCAATGAGTCCCAGGAAGCTCACACAAAAATAGATGTGACTAAGGGCTCAGTTGTTACAGCAGACCTTACTACAAAGGACTTGGGAGGAGAAACAGAAAGGAGGGTTAGGAGGAGTAACTGGAATTGCAGAACAAGCACATAAACTGGGTCTTGGGGAAGAGAGGCCTGGGGATGGTAACAGGAGAAGTCACTGTACTCAAGAGACCATACAGTGTATTGTACGTTGCTGTGGAAGGTGAGAGGCCTAATTGCTTAGAATTCATCTGCAGCCAGCTGTAATTTGAGAAAAAAGTAAAATTATTTTAGTCACACATCTATAAACAGGTATTTTTAAAGCATGTTTGATTTATTTTTAACAAGCATTATGCTGTGAATTAATGAAGGCATAAAAGATAATGAAGAAATGGTATTCACTTTCCAGATTCATTCAATCTAGTGATTGGGATAGTCACACATGAAAGTCATTCTAATGCAAGTCTGTTCAAACGGGGTATGAATAGAACATTTATTGAGTACTTTGTGCTAGGCTGTGTACTGCCTGTGCATGTAAACATATTAATGTATTCAACATATTAAATATATTTAACATATTAAACATACTATATAATTTCAATGCTATAGAAATTTCCAGGAGAAGATGCAATTATCCCACTTTCACAGATGGGGAAACTGAATCTTAAAAGTTCAGTAACTTGCCTCAGGACACAAAGTGCTAGAAATTAAAGAAGATCGATTCAGATTTCTCTGACTCTTCTCTTAGACTTGTTTCCTTTTCTGCTGTAACCAGTTAATTGCTTTCTTTTTCTCTTTTCTTCTTTCTCTCTCTCTCTTTCTCTCTCGTCTTTTTCTTTCTTTCCTTTTGAGACATAGTCTTCCTCTGTTGCCCAGACTTGAATGCAGTGTTGCGATCTCGGCTCACTGCAATCTTTGACTTCTGGATTCAAGACATTCTCATGCCTCAGCCTCCCGAGTAACTGGGATTACAGGCATGCTCCATTGTACCTGGTTAATTATTATTATTATTATTTATAGACAAAGTCTCACTCTGTCGCCCAGGCTGGAGTGCAGTGACGTGATCCAGGCTCACTGCAACCTCTGCCTCCCAGGTTCAAGCAATTCTCCTGCCTCAGCCTCCCGAGTAGCTGGGATTATAGGCATGAGTCACCATGTATTTTCAGTAGAGACGAGTTTTTGCCGTATTGGCCAGGCTGGACTTGAATTCCTGACCCCAAGTGATCCGCCCAAGTGCTGGGATTGCAGGTCTGAGCCACTGCACCCGGTCCCAGTTGATTTCTGAAAGTCGGTTTTATTTGTTTGTTTCATGCTCAACAAGAGTTGAAGCATTTATTTCTAAGACCCTAATCACCTGGGCACTGCTAGTGGAGTAAAGATGATCCATTTTGGAGGGTGGAGCAAGAATAAATTAAGAGGGAAAGATCTCCTCGGAGGTTAGAAACCTTTTCATTATTCCAAAGAGTAAATATGGAGAAGGAAGCTTGCCTCTGAATTTAGCATTTTGACCTTTTAAACCCTCATGCCCATGTATTACCAAAGCAACTAATAGTCTTT
This sequence comes from Saimiri boliviensis, assembly GCF_048565385.1. Classification (NCBI taxonomy): domain Eukaryota; kingdom Metazoa; phylum Chordata; class Mammalia; order Primates; family Cebidae; genus Saimiri; species Saimiri boliviensis. The sequence continues at coordinate 40,011,456 of NC_133463.1, forward strand.
GTAGTGGCCCCATTTTAAAATACTTCTCCATGACTATCAAGTTGTTTCTAGTCAAAGGACTTAAGCACAAATCAGAAGAACTACAAATAATCAGCAGTATGTGCAAAATATCTTTATCTTCTCTGACTTTCCTTAACCTAGGCCTGTATTTTATAGGTCTTCCTAACTTCACACATAGTACAGTGTTAGGACTATTGAACTGGTTTAACTAGGGAGTGTTTCCTTGAAGCACTTCTATTTTGGAATGATGCACTTGAGAAACATTTGACAAAATTAGATTTATTGTTTACATGTCTAGGAGGAGCAAGTATCACTGAGGAAACAATGCTAGTCCACAGTGAGTGCGTTTTCAGCATTCTTCACCTCAGAGGAAAATTGCACAATTGCAGAAGTTTCATAAAACTCTGAGCATTCATGTGACTTTGGTCTGTGTTTGGACATGGTTTGTTTCTTAATCTTAACCTATCCCTGAAGGAGTTCATTATGAAATGTCCCTCTTCACATCCTCAAGGGTTCCACATTTAAGTAAAAATTATTGTTTGAACAGATGTTGGAAATCGTTTGAGCACATGCCTAAATGCTACCTAATAAGAAGAGCATACTATGAGTATGAAATGTGAAATCCCTAAAACATTTTTTTCAAAAAATCTTACTCTTCTAGCTTAATAGTAGCCCAACTGAGAACCTGTCTGTTCATATATATATATATATATATATATATATATATATATGTGTGTGTGTGTGTGTGTGTATATATATATATATACATATATATATATATATATAAAACATGTGAAAAACATGCAAGATTGTTGCATAGGTACATACATGGCAATGTGGTTTGCTGCCCTCCTCCCCATCACCTATATCTGGCATTCCTTCCCATGTTATCCCTCCCCATCTCCCCACCCCACCCCGAACCTGTCTGTTCTTGATAGGATGAATGGTTTGTGGCGTGGTGCCTGGTATACAGACACTAGATTCAGTAATGTTGGGGACTTTGGAATTAACCATAAATGCCATTTGCACTTGTTTGAAATCATTTCTTTCTTCTCCTTTTTCTTATTTTATTTATCTTTTTTCCTTTAATATACTCATTAATTTTTACCACCGAAATGGAATATTCTATGCTTCTGCTTTTATCTTGCCTTGAACACTTTGAAGGTAAGATAAGATAATTAGTTGACATGGCAGAGCAAATCTCCCTGGATAATTCAGCCTAATTTTTTCTCTTTTAATGCACTCCATAAATGAGGAAATTAACCAGTTCTTTATACATTCTAGGTTTCTGTGAATTTCAATAGCTATAAGTGTTTGAACAGAAAGGCAAATTGGATTGAGAACCATTGCCCAGGTTTGTTTTAGTGTTTAGGGGACACCATGGAGCAATCTGTGAATTTACCTGTTCCCAGGGTTTGTCCCTCATAGATACCTGTATTCGTAGGAGTTTGGGGCTGTAGTGAGCTATGATCATGCCCCTGGACTCCATCCTCTGTGACAGAGTAAGACTCTGCCTCTAAAAACAAGCAATCAAACAGGGTGCTTTGAGAGATAATAATACAAGGAATTTTCTTATGATTGGGAGATCTCTTTCAGGAGGTGATATGCTATATTTTTATGTCCTGGTGGTTTGCACAATTCCAAAGATATGGAAGGTGGTCACTTGAGCTAGGCAAGCTGGCAACATGGTGACATTGAAAAGTGAAGAGAAGAAAAAGCCAGCCATGTGACAATCCAGTCAGAAAAGTCTTCGTGTAGAGAGAATATATATGATAGCCCCAAAATGAAAATATCAAAACTAAGTGTCCTGGCAACCTCATAAAAGGGCAGTGAGAATAGGGTAGCAGACAGCAAGTAGCCAATAGGAGAAAAGAATGGAAAGGGTAGGTAAAGACCTGACCATTATGGGCCTTGTAAGTCATGGTCAAGTTTTTTATTTTGCTTCAAATCTAATGAGACCCAATGGAGAGTCGTAGATAAGAGGGTCACATGGTCTTTGGTTTTTAAAAGTTCTCTCAGTTGTAGAGAGAATGATAGGTTGAATGAGACAGAATGGAGACAAGTTAGAGGTTTATAGCCCTAATCTAGACAAAAGATGATAAGGACTGGATTTAGGAGATGGGTTAAAGGGCTACAATTGGGAGAACTTACTGATGGGTTGGTTGCATATGATAGGTGAGAAAGATTAAGATGTCGGCCGGGCGCGGTGGCTCAAGCCTGTAATCCCAGCACTTTGGGAGGCCGAGGTGGGTGGATCACGAGGTCAAGAGATCGAGACCATCCTGGTCAACATGGTGAAACCCCGTCTCTACTAAAAATACTAAAAATTAGCTGGGCATGGTGGCGGGTGCCTGTAATCCCAGCTACTCAGGAGGCTGACGCAGGAGAATTGCCTTAGCCCAGGAGGCGGAGGTTGCGGTGAGCTGAGATCGCGCCATTGCACTCCAGCCTGGGCAACAAGAGCGAAACTCCGTCTAAAAAAAAAAAAAAAAAAAAAAAGATGTCGTAATATAACTGCACTATTAAAATTTTACATTTAAAATCTTAATAAACCAAAGCTTTGATAACTAGCATTTTGAATAATTTCAAGGTTGAACAATGACAAAATTACTTCCATCTATAAGTCTCAAATTACACTGAGCATGATGTAATCTGCTACTCAGTAAATGAGCAAATATATATTTAACAAATAACTTGATAAAGTAGGTAGTGTTTTGCCTATTCTAACAACTTATGAAATTAAATTAGCAATATATTATTTTTATAATTTTTCTTGATTTCTCAAATATTAGTGAAATAAATACTATGACTGAAAAGCTTTACCTGAAGTGCCTTGGTAGACCAGTCACTGGCAAACCCAGAACATTTTTGTTGCTATTGGACAGGAGGGAGTTTTTCTTCTGGGCTGATTAGTTAGTGAGATGGGAGCCTGAGCTGCTCCTGCTCCCTTTCTCCCTACATGGGAAAGACAGACAGTTCTTCATGACATTTTTGAAACCCTGGCTACAGTTCCATGAGCTCTTCAACTTTCCAGTGATGTGATGTGATAAATTTACTTTTTGTATTTTAAGCTAGTGTGATAGAATGTCTTTTTTTTTTTTTTTCCAGAATATATTCTGAGCAAGCAAGGATCTTAGTCTTAAACTAGAGGCTATAACTTAAGGAGAAGGGAAAAAAATGAAACTCAGAAGGATGCATGTGTATGTGGAAGAAGCAGGACACTTGACATCTAATTTTGACTCTTCTACTCTTAGGTTTTCTGACTTTAGTTTTCTTATTTGGAAAACTAGTATTCATTCTAGCCCTAAAATTCTATATTTCTAAGGACCTATTTTATGTCTATATTTTAGTATCTTAAATCATACATCTATTTTTTGTCTCTTTGGGAAAGATAGAGCTGTAAGGAAATAAAGATGTGATTCTTAGAAGGCTAAATTGAATAAGAAAACCAAGGAATATTCAGCTTAATGTACCAAAGTTGTCAGATCAAGATATAACAACAAAAGCAGATTGATTTACTGTAGAAAAGTTAATGGGTCATGCATATATGTAAATTTATTTGTGAGGCTATTATGTTAACATTTAGCTTGAATTTTTTTTGTAAGACAAAGGTTTGGCTATAGAGAATATAGAGAATGCTAATCTCTTAGCAACATACAAAACAAATTGTGCCGACCAGGTGTTTTGAGGTCTATAAAAGGTACCATAAAAATATAAAAATGGGCTCTCCTAGTATTGGCTTGTATCTCTTTGAAAACAACCATGGGTTATTCATCTGTTCGCTGGCTTGGTTAAAAGTGCTTCCTTTATTTTCCACATCACTGAGTGCATACAATATGATAACAGAAGCTGGATGCAGTAGCCCACACCTGTAATCCCAGCACTCTGGGAGGCCAAGGCAGGAAGATTGTTTGAGGCCAGGACCTCAAGACAAACAAAGTAAGACCCTCTCTCTACAAGAAATTATATATATATACACACATATATATTATTATATTGTATATATAATATATACACATATGTGTATATATTATAATATGTATATATAGAATATATTTATGTATATATATATTATTAGCCAGACATGGTGCACCTGTAGCCCTAACTACTGAGGAGGCTGAGGTGGGAGGATCATTTGAGGCCAGGAGTTCAAGGCTGCAGTGAGCTATGATCGCACCACTACACTCCAGCCTGGGGGACAGAGTAAAACTCTGTCTCTAAAATATAAATCAATCAATCAATATTAAATAAAAATTTTTAAAAAATGAAATGATAACGGTTGTATGCTTCCCTTTGGGTAGGCAGAGAAGACTGATGTTGGTCCATAAATACTGGAAGCCACAGACATCCTGAAACTGTGGGAATGAATGTCTGTACAGCCCTGTAATTCACATAAGGTGCATGTGTGCTTTGACACACTGGCTGAGAAACTCTGGCTTAAAAAAGTAAATGTGACATAAATGTTCCCATTATGCTCAAAAACTCCCTTCCTTAAATTCTGGCCTTGGATTTACGTCAGTTGGCAGTGTCATTTAGTCCCTAAAACTTAGTATAACAGATTTAGCCCTTTTATAAGCCTGAAAATAAAGACTCAGTCTATATAACTATGCAATAAGCAGACTACTTTATAATTCCTATTTAATAAAAAGGGAACTTTTTCTTTGTGTCTGCAATAACCACATTTACAGAATGCCTGAGATAAAGGATCACTCTCTATTAAGCATTTGTTGAATTTGAGATGAGCCTTCTTAAAATATACATAGAGCAGTTTGGTAGCTGTGCAGGTGGGTCCTTTGGCTGTCCGGCAGAAGCTGCCATATTGCCTTCTCTTGATCTCTGAGAGGTTAAACGCTTTGCTTCCATGGTATCTATGAGTTTAAAACTAGCATTTGTTTTCTTGCTCTGAGTGTGTTCTTTATAAATTTAGAGTTTAAAATAGTTATATTCTATTGGTAAAATACATAGGGAAACTTAGGAGGAAAAATGTTAAAGCATTAGCTTAACCTAATAAGAATATGCTTCTCATTCAGCATCTACAGGATGTGCTTTTACTTAGTTTTCCTCAGGTAAGTTATCTCCCAAAGCAGGCTACTCTTACGGCTCCAACACAGAGTGAATTTAGGAAAAAAAGTCCTACTCTCTGTTGAGGTTTCTTCTGCATTGAGTGCTAATTTCCGCATTATTTTTTTTTACAGAGGCATTCCATTTCTCCTTGCTTGTGCCTTCCCATATTTTAAAATTACTCCATTCTTAAGTCAATTTATGTTTTCCATGTGACTTTTGAGGGGTGAGCAGTGCGCCCAGCTGTTTTTGATTTATACACACTCATTCTCTCCACAGTCTTGCCTGAAAATGGCCTCATCAGTGCAGGATAGCAGAGGCTGCTTCCTGAACATAAAGATATATGCCTCCCCCTGGGAAATATATTGATTTAAATTTCCACCTGCTCTTCCGGGATTTATAGTATTTACCGAGGAGGTTATGCGTCTGTCCTGCTCAATCTTTACTTTTCCACTTGGCTTACTTTTATTTGACTTTAAGCAATAAAAGTTGACTAAAAAGATAGAAATGATTCATTTCTAGGTGGCATGAGAAAATGCGACAGTGCAATTTTCTTCTATTTCACCAAAGATGAAGGCTTAAAAGTAATTTTTTCCATTTGATCATTTAATCCTGGAGTGTGCTTCAAGAAACATCAGCAGGTCAGCATTTTCTTTCATTTTATTTTAATTTTTGTTCTCCCACAATGTGATCTCTGCACGATTTTTTTTTTTTTAGAACAGCTCACAAATTTTCATCTACTGTTCCTGCAAAAGCCAGTAGCATTGGGTAATGCATTTGATGGATAGGAACATTAATAGTTTTAGAAGTAGAATATGCTTTGGATTATAATTTCCATTTGTTACATGAGCAAACTACTTGTAACCTTGGTCTCTTCACCATCTCCATGATTGACATGACTGACTTGGTTGGGCAGGTAGAGAGCCTTTCCCTACCTAAAAGGGTACCTCCATCCTGAAGCTACTTGCTCAGCACAACAAGCTGTCCTTCTAAGAGATGGAAAAGGTATGTGTGTACCTATATTTTCTTTTTCAAGTTAAAATATTTTCCCATTTATTGCTTTCTAACCTGTCATTTCTTCCATTTCTCAGCTTATGCAATGGAGGTGTCTCATCTGGAGTCTATAGACCTCTAGGTTGCTCTTGAATGGATTTTAGAGCATCCATAATCCTTTCATGCATCATGCAAAATTTTGGGAGGATGTGCAAATGTCTATTATTCTGAAGAAAGGTATCGATGGGTTAAAGTCACGGTTAAAGACTGATTTTAAATTCTGTAGCTAAAATAATACTGATGTTTCATGGAATTACATCTAGCACAGGACACAGTTAAACTGTGAAGTGTTAATTTCCTATGACATAATTTATGTTTGTTTGTTTATTTGCATATCTGGATCCTGAAAAACTTTCTTATGATTCACCTACTGAAAAGCATTTGAGGCTCTGAAGGATTTATTCAGCGTATACAACTGTCATCATACAACCAGGGTGAATCCTTTTGTACAAATCCATGATCTGGACACTGGGAGCTGGGATTCCTGGTCACCCACCTATCCAAGCCAATCTTAATAAATATATTACTGAATTTAAAAAATTGAACCATGAAGATATTACATCTGAGTTCTAAGTTTGTTTTTATTTTTAAAATAATCTTTTAATTTTTAAAAATTTATGATATTATAGAAATTATATGAAATATATTGGTATCCACACTTACATTCATATGAAAACAAAATATTTTTAAACCGAAGTTGAAATAAACCCAAAATATGAAACAGTGAGCATCTTATACAATGAAATGTACATTTTAGCGTTAACAACTGAGTAGGTAAATAGATGCTTTAAATTTTTTAACCTACAAAAGTAGAATCAGAAAATGTATAAATTATTTAAAATCTAGAATTGCTGTTTGTTTAAAAGATAAGGATAATAATGACAATCATCACTGAAGAGCTCAACTCAGTGTCAGCGAGTCTGGTCCTGGGATAAGAGATCCATCCCACCAGCAAGTATCGGCAGTCTCAGGAATACCAGAAGTCTGCTATTGCCATAGAGTTACTGATGTATGTTTATATTTTATCAGTGAGCCTCGTTTTAAATGGCATTTGTGGATCTAGTTAGAGTGGTAATTCTCTGGGGACAATTCATTTCTAATATATTGATATTCACAGTGGTCTTTGTGCAGATCTTCTTTACTTATTCTGCTTTCATTCCAAAGATAACTCTAACCTGGCTTCCCTTATGTAAGGAGCCAGATGTCATCCATGTTGAGTAGGGCTGTGATGAGTTGGATTTCAATCACTGATCAGAAGTTCAGTAAGTTGCGGAAGTTGAAAACTGCAACACAGGGGACTGAGGAGAAAGGAGGAGTCAGTGGAAAAGCCACTGATGGAAGGCCAGATGGGATAATGAAGATGCCAGAGAGAGGGATTACTTAGGGAAAGCAGTTTGGGCATTATTATAGTTTTCACGCCCAATGTTTGTGTATATATAAAGCTTAGACATCTTATGACCATGCAGTCATCCCAGATGACATCAAAACTCCTGGGCTCAGCTATTGTGAGACATAGGGATGAAATCGCTGAGAATGATGCCCTCTGATAATGCCACGTATAGTCCCCAGCAATTCTTATTCAGTGTATATAAATACTAGTGCTTCCATTTGCTGAAGTGAAGAGAAATTGACTCCAAACTCCTGACCTCAGGTCTCAAACTCCTGATCTCAAGTGATTCACCTGCCTTGGCCTCCCAAAATGCTGCGATTACAGGTGTGAGCCACTGCACCCTGCCCAGGAAATTAGTTTTTGCCTCACTGTTTGCCGTGCTCCATATACAGTCCCTGAACTTTTGGGCCTCATTTTGTATGTTTTTCTTTTTCTTTTTGAAATGGAGTTTCGCTCTTGTGTCCTAGGCTAGAGTGCAATGGGGCGATCTTTTTGCAAACTCCACCTCCCAAGTTCAAGCAATTCTCCTGCCTCAGCCTCCCAATAAAATGAATCATACAATAGTGAGAATTTTGTCTGCTCCTGAGAGTAACTAAGACAGAACAGAGTGAAATTGTGAATGCATCTTTCCTGTGTCTTGTCTGTGAGATATAAGACATTATTAACAGCATTTTTAAGCGGTAGACTTAAAAATGATCACCAAGACTTCCTCACTTTACAATTATTATTATTATTATTATTATTATTATTATTATTATTATTATTATTTTGGAGTCTTGCTCTATCACCCAGGCTGGATTGCAGTGGCATGATCTTAGCTTACTGTAACCTCTACCTCCTGAGTAGCAAGGATTACAGGTGTGCGCCACCATGCCTAGCTAATTTTTATATTTTTAGTAGAAATGGGGTTTCTCCATGTTGGCCAGGTTCATCTCAAACTCCTGACCTCAAGTGATCTGCCCGCCTTGGCCTCCCAAAGTGCTGGGAGTATAGGTATAAGCCAGGCCTATGAATATTTCTTTTAGCCTCCCAATGCCCTATTACACTGTTGCCAGGCTGTGGAGCGGGTAGGGGGCCCTCCAGGTTGCTTATCAGAATTCTGTCTTTGCCCAATAATACTTAGCTTTGGGCCAAACTCAAATTCAGTATCTCTACCAGCCCTCAGTCAGTGCTCCTCTTTCCTAAATCTGAACAACCAAAATGACTGCATTTCTTCAGAAATCTTCTCCAAATGTCCTGAGAATTGCAACTGCTACATTTATCCCATAGAGCAACACAATTCTGCAGCTGCAAACTGTCATTAGAGAACTAAGAAATTCTGCTTACAGATAGGCTAATAGAAGACTTGTGAACCCTTGAGAGCAATGGTTGGAAGCAGAAGGCTGGAGACCCTCAGACTACAGGCAGGACTGGCTGCAGACCACCAAGAATTCTGAGTCTAGAGTGAGTGCAATTGAAATATAATATTCTGACAGCAACTGCAGCACATAGAGGAGGGAATTTGAGGAACTGATGAAATGTTCAGGAGGAGGGTGGAGAAAGGATGGTGAGAAGCCTAAATTTCAGTTACTTAGATCAAGAAATTAGGCCAGGCGCGGTGGCTCACGCCTGTAATCCCAGCACTTTGGGAGGCTGAGGTGGGTGGATCACGAGGTCAGAAGTTCGAGACCAGCGTGGCCAATACAGTGAAACCCCGTGTCTACTAAAAATACAAAAATTAGCCAGGTGTGGTGACAGGCGCCTATAATCCCTGCTACTCGGGAGGCTGAGGCAGAAGAATCACTTGAACCCGGAAGGCAAAGGTTGCAGTGAGCCGAGATTATGCCACTGCACTCCAGCCTGGGTGACAGAGCAAGATTCCATCTCAAAGAAAAAAAAATTAATTTTCTTGGCTCACTCCAACCTCCCAGGCTCAAGCAATCCTCCCACCTCAGCCACCCAAGTAGCTGGGACTACAGTCATACATCACCACACCTGGCTAATTTTTGTGCTTTTAGTGGAGATGGGGTTTTACCACGTTGGCTAGGCTGGTCTCAAACTCCTGACTTCAAGTGATTCACCTGCCTTGGTCTCCCAAAATGCTGGGATTACAGGTGTGAGCCACTGTTCCCTCCCCAAGAAATTAGTTTTTCCCTCACTGTTTTCCAAGTTCCATTGAGTTATCTGAACTTTTGGGCTTTATTTTGTAAGAAGTTTTTCAAAGGTCCGTGTTTTCCATTGCAACCCAGTTCCCTGAGGCATGACAAGCTGTCAGATCCCTGCTCAGCCCCTAAAGGCAAAGAAATTTCAAGGCAAGTTTTTAAAATTGCAAGGTTTATCTTCTTATCCATGCTAGGGGCACTTTCTACTTGCCTCAAGGGATCAGGGAAGTTCCACTCTTTTATATTCATATAATGGTTGGATTCTTGGGTGGCTGAGGAAGGAGTTGGAATCTTCTGTTTATATCCAGGGAAATGGAATTTAACTTCAGCCTGCAGCCTTGTGGTACATAAAGGTCCCTACCCATATCATGTAGAGGTGGGTGAGAAGGAGATAGTCTGAGAATCAACTTGTGCCTTTCTTTAAGCCACCCCTTTCCCATTAGTGTCTTTTCTCCCACTCTTTAAGGGAGCCCTAAGCCTTAAACCCATCACCAGAGACCACAAGTTAAAATGTACAGTAGAGGTGTTTCTGGGTCCAAGACCTCCTGTGAAGGACAGCATCCTAAGCAAGGAGGGGAAGATGCTTTCCAGACCAGGTGCCACACGTGTTCAGTGGCTACTTTGGTTCCAGCTGATGGGTCTGCACTGGAGCCCTCCGGGGGGTGCCTCAGATACCTTCAGGATACTGATGTGGGCTTGGCCTCCTGCATAGATGTGAAGCTAGGCACTTGGCTTTCCTCTTGGTTCTATGAGCCACTATTTTACCTTATGCCTAAAAGTTCCTATCAGCCTGGCATCGTGGCTGTAATCCTAGCACTTTGGGAAGTCGAGGTGGGAGGACTGCCTGAGCCCAGGAGCTCAAGATCAGTCTGGGCAAGACACTGTCTCTACATTAAAAAAGAAAAAAAAATTAGCCAGTTGTGGTGGCACACACCTGTAGTTCCAGCTACTTGGGAGGCTGAGAGGTGGGAAGATCTCTTGAGCCCAAGAGGTTGAGGCTCCAGTGAGCTGTGATCCCACCACTGCATTCCAGCCTGGGTGATGGAGCAAGACTCCGTTTAAACGACAACAAAAAAGTTTCTATCACTGAAATACTAAAATATTTTACCAAAAAAGTTGGAATTTTGCAGAAAATTTTATTTATTTCTTGGTCTATACATCTAATTCTAGATATCAGTATTTGTATACTCTGTAAATATTCTGTTTTGAAGAATTTTCAAATACATACAAGTTTAGTTTTTAAAACATAGCAAATGTAGATTTTACATTTAGGAATATATTTTATATTTAGAGGAAGGACTTGAGCAGCGTTCTGTTGCTTTATTGTTTCCTGGTAGCTCTATGCAGCAGTTCTACTGAGGTTTTAGTAGAGAATTCATACTCTGCAAACTGAACCTGCGATGTTTGAATGAGTGAACTACAATTAAGGAGGTCATTTTCGTCTCATGTAAAGAAGGAAGAAACCATAAGAAAGAAATATACCTTTTATTTAAAGAAATTTAAGAAAAACAAATTTATTAACAAATTGAACACTGCTTGCATCTAGAGGATAGAATTTGGAATTGTGTTGCTTTCTTAAGCCGACTGGATCAAAGTATATTAGAAAAACAAAACAAAGCACATATTTTCCATTAAATGTGATCCATGTTGGCTACATACAGCTTTGGATTGTTGTGGATCCAGGCAAGGAACAGAAAGTTAAAATATAAATGAAGCCAGGCACAGTGGCTCACATATCTAATCCCAACACTTTGAGAGACCAAGGTGGGTGGATCCCTTGAGCCCAGGAATTCAGCACCAGCCTGGGCAAGATGATGAAACCTTGTCTCTACAAAAAATACAAAAATTAGCCTTGTGTGGTGGTGTGCCCTTGTGGTTCCAGCTACCTATGAGGCTGAGAGGTGGGAGGATCACTTGAGCCTGGGAGGTCAAGGCTGCAGTGAGCTGTGAGCATACCACTGCACTGTAGCCTAGGTGACAGAGTGACACCCTCTCTAGAAAAATTTTTTAAAAAGGAGGCATTCAGTATTTGGGCCTGTAGAGAAGCATGGACAAGCAAGAATAAAATACGTTTATTAGGTCCAATTTTTAACATGATCAAACAAGAATAAGAAAAGTGCCATAGAGTTAATTAAAATTAACCTGTAAAGCGCAGTGAAGAATGAGACAGACATGTGGAAACAAGATCGAATGCCACTGAAAACAAGGAAAGGCTTTCTTTCAGAGCTGGTTTACTGTGTTTCTATGGATTTGCAACTCATGAAGATGCAGGGTGCCTTGCTTTTGTGTAGCCTAGATAATGAAATTTATTTTCTTTTCTTCAATAACTTCCTTCTAACATGTATAATTTTCTGCATTTGATAACTTCACTTGGGTTATAAAATTGGAATGTAACTGTTGATTTTCGTTCGATGCCTCTGTGAAATACATTCTGCTATCCACACAATATTTCTCATTTCCTGTTCCTTCAGCTTTACATATGCATAAAACACACCGTAGTGGAACTGTCTGTTGAATGCCAGCACATTCATTTGTACCTGAGGAAAGAAAAAAAGTCACACAGACTATCAGCTTATTTGGAATATACTACGTTTATGAAATAATATCCAGCTACAGACTGGCTTGTACTTGTGCAGTGCTTATTTGTATTTAAACAGGCAATGTCCAAATTGGGCCAGATAGAGGAGTATGGTGGCAACTCTGAAAGTTCTAACGGGAGAGTGTCACTCTGCAGATAAATATAGAAAACAAAGGTTATAAAAGTAAGTTTGTAGAAACACAAGAAAAGCTCCAAATTTTAGCAGCACTGCTAGCTCAAAGATGCCTAGGTGAGTGTGTAACTTTGTACTAATACTTACCTGGCTTCTAGCTAGTGGACATATCTCATTTAGATAAAGTATTTCTTGTTGGCCACAACTTTTAAAAGTTTAAATAGGCTTTTAGGCTTAGTCTAACTTCCTTCCAGGGCAATGTCACAGGTCCCTGGAATTTAGACTAAGCGATATTATGAGCTTTCTTGGAATGGTCTGTAGCAACTTTACATATAGTTTAATTGTATTTTTTTTCTATAGAAGTTAGGTGAGACAAAGAAAATAATAATAAAAAAACTTAAAAAAACTGGAGTAAAGTCTAGAATATAACAATTCCTTTATTCTTTTCTATTTTGATATTTAGAATGGAAAGGAGAAGAGGAGATACTGAGTCCCTCATGCACCTCCAAAAATCTTGAGCAAAGCAGGCAGGGAAAGGAAGCTGTATCTGCTGTCAGGGATAGACACTTATTTTTCCCACCAAAGGCTACATTCTTAATAGCCTCTTCTTCAGCAGTTGTGTGATAGTGTGGAATTTTAAAGCAACCCTACTATACCAATTAATTTGCATTAGTTTTTACTTCTTTCTATGACAGACATTAGAGAGCTGTTGGAAAATGTCTAAAACATAGATCTTTAGGAAGGTTCCCTAACAACTCTGAAACCAGTCTAAACCTAAAGTTTGGGTAATTTTCAGGGTTCTACGTTAGTTTCAATCAGATTGAGATGGAAGGGCCAATGGTTTCAGATAAATAAATGGAACATATTAGAAAATCTGTGGATTTGGGGGACCTTTTCTGTACCAAAAAAAAAAAAAAGCCATTATTGTTGAACAGTAGAGTATCCCAGGAATTATCTAAATGGATCAAGTATTTTTGCTTCTTTGTGGGGGTGGGGGTGTGCAGATAGAATAATCTAGACTCTCTGGATGGATTTCCATATGACCAATTCCTAAGCATTATAATTGTGCCCATGAGTTATAACCATAGATAGACTTTTTTCTTTTTTTTTTTTTTTTTTTTTTTTTAAGATGGAGTCTCGCCTGTCACCCAGCCTGGAGTGCAGGGGTGTGATCTCAGCTCACTGCAACCTCCATCTCCCAGGTTCAAGCAATTCTGCTTCCTGAGTAGCTAGGATTACAGGCAAGTGCTATCATGACCAGCTAATTTTTGTATTTTTAGTAGAGACAGGGTTTCACCATGTTGGCCAGGCTGGTCTTGAATTCCTGACCTCAAGTGATCTGCCTGCCTTGGCCTCCCAAAGTGCTGGAATTACAGGCATGAGCCACCACGCCCCGTTTCTAAATTCTTCTCGAGGAAGAGGTGGATTAGAGTGAATTGTACCAGAATGAAGACAGCTGATATTTGATCATGAGGATGCTCTAGCTTTGCTTCTCTAGGTCACTAATTTTGGAATAGCTGCATTTCTTCCAGAGCTTCACTGTGTGCACCTCTGTCTGGACAGAACATTTCCATGTAAAGCCATCATATGTGAGCCAGAAGGCCCTGCCTCTTCAAGGTAGGGTTAATAATACACCACTGACTATCAAGCTATGAATGTGCCTGATCAATTGGCATGATCAACTGTAAAAAGAAAACCCAAAGTAAGAAAATACATTAAAATACACAGTAAGAGAAAAATAAGCTAATAGCATCTCTGCTTATATCATACCTCACGCTCGTAAAACACGTCCTCCAGGGTCTTTCCCCCACTGCCACCTACAGCTTCAAATAAAGGCTTGTATACCTTAAAAACAAAGACACTAATTTTAAAAACATTTTCATTTCTTATAAATGTATATACGTATAGTTTTCCTAGCATTATATAAATTGTGCACATAATATTAAAAAAAAAAAAAACTATGCCAGGAGAACTGAATGTTTTTTATAGGATTTTGGCCTCCCAAAGAAACAACAACAAAAAAATCCAAGTAATAAAAGTGTGGATGAAATTCCAGCCTCTTGGCTTGTTCAGGGCTACAAGGTAATTCAACTCTCAATATACAATGTCTGAGCTTATTTTCTCACTGAGGGTCTTAGGGCTAGCTAGGTACATTAGAGAAGCTCAATGAATGTTCATAATTTGATCGGCATGGGTACATAGGTTCTTTGAGATTCAAATTGATAAAATTCACATGCAATTTCCAGTGTGGAATTTGGGAGAAGCTCAAATTTTAATATTATGCTAAAGAGTCTCATGCAATTACATATGAGATGTCACAAAGGTTTATGCATTTGCTGACTTTCATCTTTCCTAGAGTGCTTCAGAAATCCACAGGAAAAGATGAGTGTCATTCTAGACCTGGAAAAGTTACCTGGAGGTTATGTAACTGCCTGCGAGTCGGAGGGAATGGAAGCTGCAGCGAGGTGCGCAATCCTGAGCAGAGGAGCTTTAGGCAAGAGCAGCTGGATGCTGGAGTTGGGGAAGGACACAGCAGCTACTGTTTCTCTCCTGATTTCTGGCCACTCGGCAAAGTGAGTGGAAAAACTAATACATCCTTATTCTTCTTTGCAGTCCACCTAGACGTTCTGTGCCTAACCTTGTTTCCCCAGTGGGTACCTGAAAGTGCTGCTGGATCAGACTATTTTACATAATAACTTTGATTTGAGCTCACATTTCCAGAACACTGCATCAGTCTCCTGGGGGAACTTGCTTTAGCAAACACTTCAAAAGGAGTACTCAGATGACCATTCCTTGGAGATTTAAACAAGTACTTGCTTGGCAGGAATCTTAAAAATTAGTAGCTTGGGGCCGGGCGCGGTGGCTCACGCCTGTAATCCCAGCACTTTGGGAGGCCGAGGCAGGTGGATCACGAGGTCAAGAGATCGAGACCGTCCTGGTCAACATGGTGAAACACCATCTCTACTAAAAATACAAAAAAATTAGCTGGGCATGGTGGTGTGTGCCTGTAATCCCAGCTACTCAGGAGGCTGAGGCAGGAGAATTGCCTGAACCCAGGAGGTGGAGGTTGCGGTGAGCCGAGATCGTGCCATTGCACTCCAGCCTGGGTTAACAAGAGCGAAACTCCGTCTCAAAAAAAAAAAAAAAAAAAATTAGTAGCTTGGGCCAGAAACTTAACGTGTTTCTTTGGGAGAGATCATTTCAGCAAAAGACACTGCTGGCTACCTTACAGATATTATTACTTCTTTTGAGTATAAGTGGAAATTTGATGTGTGAACTTCTAAAGCACATGGAAATGAACTAACACAAGGGACCTAGGGAAGCCAGTGTCATCACATACTCCGTAATGATCCGCTACGCTCTTCATCTGGTCAAAGTCTTCTGCTTGAGCCAACAGCCGCAACCCCTCAGGATAGAGCTTGCCAAAGGTTGGATAGAGGGTCTCCCGGTCTTCTTTGCTCAATTCAGTGCCAAAGGAGTTAAGAGTGATGATAAAAGCACGTCTGTCGGCCTCAAACTGAATTTGCAAGACAAAATCAGTAAAATCTAATAAACTACTAAATGGCCAGACTCTTAAGTACACAAATTCATTTCTGAAATGACTTGCTTTCTTTTCTGGATCTATGTCTAATTATACTCCAGACATGTGTTATTAACGTTCCCTTAGTCTTTTCTTGTAACGGAGTCACTCTGCTGGTCAGAGAAGGACCACACAGCAGCAGTGATGGCCTGTGACTCCTGAAACCCACTAAGCCTTATTTCCTGGGCACCCTGCAATGAATTCCTCATGCGTCTCTAACACATAGGCCACTAGCGTCACAAGTGTCTCTTGTATAAAAAGGAGAATAATACCTTTTCTTAGGGTTCATTCAGGGACAGAACCAGGTAAATATAAGTGGGAGTGCCCAGCACGATGTTTGAAACAAAAAGTGATGCCATATCCCTTCCTAGTCGTCAATGTCACCATAACTTTTTACATAATGAAATTGTGTGCTACCAACCATTTGTTTATACTTTCATGGTTTGGGTTTTCTTTTTTGGTGTCCTAGGTGAGTTATCAATAAATCTAAGACTGTAGCTAAGGACTATGTGGGTTGGGGTAAGTTATCTTTCTGTCAAGAAGTTTTCTTGTTTGTAAGATGCTGGAGTGTGGCTGCCTGATCTTCAAGGTAGGTCAACACATACTCACGGCCTGTCTTCTCCATGCCGAACACCACTAGGCACCTGGGCTTCCATTCCCTCATCATTCCTATTTCATCTGACCACTCAAGTCTTTCCTGAAATTTTGTTTCTATTCCCTTGAGCTCTGTGTTTCTACTGTCTCTTGGTTCTCCTACTATCAGCGCAGACCATTCCATCTCAGTCTCTCCTTCAGGGGCTCCTCCTCTGCCTACTCTGGGTGCTTGCCATGGTTTCATAGGGCTAAGCCGCTCTTCTCTAGGTACCTCAAATGCCCAGTACTTACCACTTCATTTTGAAATCTGTGCCTCTATTTCTCCCCACTACACTCTAAAATCTTTGAAGAACCATGTCTCACTTGTTCATTGTTCTT
Organism: Saimiri boliviensis; assembly: GCF_048565385.1. Taxonomy (NCBI): domain Eukaryota; kingdom Metazoa; phylum Chordata; class Mammalia; order Primates; family Cebidae; genus Saimiri; species Saimiri boliviensis. The sequence goes on from NC_133463.1 coordinate 40,028,364, forward strand.
TTTATTATTATTATTTTCATTTTGAGATTGGGTCTCACTCTGTCATCCAGGCTGGAGTACAGTGGTGGGGTCAGAACTCACTGCAGCCTCAACCTCCCAGGGCTCAGTTGACCCTCCCACCTCAGCCTCCCAAGTAGCAGGGACTAGAGGCGAATGCCATCATGCCCTGCTAATTCTTTTTGTAGAGATGGGATTTCACCATATTGCCCAGGCTTGTCTTGAACTCCTAAGCTCAAGAAATCTTCCCTCCTGGGCCTTCTAAAGTGTTAGGATTATAGGCATGAGCCGCCATGTCTGGCCTTTTGTTCATTTTTGAATAGCCAGTGCCTGACACATAAGGAAGTCTTAACTACTTACTGAATCCAACAGAGTGATATGTGATCCTACTACTTTTGAAATTCTCTAACATTCTCCATGATGTTGGATAGCATTCAAAGCAACGTTTTGTGACTCAGTAGCTTTGACATCACCTGGAAGCACGTTAGAAGTGCAGAGTCTCAGGTTAGGGTCCAGCTCTACTAAACCAGAATCTGCATTTTCACAGGATTCCTAGGCTATTTGTATGCACGTGAAAGCGGAAAAGAATTGCTGTATGCTATCCTCCAATCAGCTTTTGACTGCTTAACAGATAACAAAACCCAACTTGCAACAGATCTCACTGGAACTCTTATGTGAGAACAGGTGTTTTCTATCAGAAGAGTGAGAGTTACTTCCATATGATCCTCTTGATTGCTCTTATAGAGATTACGGGTGAACTGAAAAGTAGGGAGTGGCTTTATTTGGAAGCAAAGGCAGCTGCCTCTGGCTACTGAATATAACCAGTCCTGTCAGTAATTTTAGACCTTCTAGAGATAAGAGAAGAAATGCAAGGGGGAGATTTCATGGCAATAAGAAACCTTAAAACAAAAATTAGGGCAGGAAGAGCAACAGTGGAGGTAATTGTCCCAGATGTTCCTTAATTCGCTCTCTGGTTCTAAAATATGGTCTTACGAAGAGAATTAGGGCAAGGTAGGCAGCACTGCAGATGTGCAAACGCAGAGGCCAGGCCAGAGGAAGGAGCAGCAGGAGATAAAGCAGGACATTCTGAAGAAAATGTCATGGCTCAATCACTGGAAAAACAATTGGAGAAGTGAGAAGGATAGATAGCTGAGGAGAGAAGAGGAATATAAGAAAGAACTTTGAGTCAGATAACAGTAGGTTATCTGAGTCTTCCATCCTCTTTCTAGCTCCTTGTCTTTGTTACCACTTCTTCCCTCAGCCTACCATGCATGTGCTCTGTTCCGTAACTCTGCATGCTGAAATCCTCCCTGTGTTCATGTCCCATCAAATGCCATCTATTTCATAACAAGCCCTTCTATTTCTTCTCTAATTGGATATTATTCCCTTTGAACCCGATTATATTCCCTTTTCCTTTTATCATAACTGACTATATGTCTACCAGTTCTTCTAGTCTGGAGGCTCTTTTGTGTGAGCGTGTGTGTTACCTTCTTAGTGAAAAAACCCATAACTTCAGAATTGGAAAAGGACTGTTCTTTGACCATCCCTAAGCAGAGTCGGACATGCCTTTGATTAGAGGAGACTAAATGGGCTGGTGTTAGTGTGACATAGCTCCTGTTTCTTGCAGAGAGTAGGCATGCTGTGTGGTATGGTATATGTTGGCAGTCCCATGCCTTTCCTTTTACTGTTCCCTACAAAAACTTACTCATGTTAAAACTAGAGCTTATTTTGTATTATTATTGCAAGAGATGGCAATGTACTATTGGCTAGCTCGAAATCACTGTCAGTTGCACATCATAAACTCCTACTGATCGACTGATTGGGTCACACACATATTCTCGCCAGTTCCTTATGGGAAGAAGTCACACCTGGCGGGAGGCAGTGGGCGGAGGTGTCAATGGCAATGGAAAAGAGTGAAGTGAACTGGAATGGAGCCTAGCCTTATCAGCACATGCACTGACCAGTAGATATCAAACAAACATAATTTGTGCTTGTTTTTCACTGTCCTATTAACCATATAGATTGAAGAGTAGGAGTAAAAAGCAAATATTATACTACAGTGCATTTGCCTTGAACATGTCCATTTCTTTTTTTTTTTTATATGAAGTTACAATCTTGTAATTAGTTCCAATTTTCACATGTAAATTGAGGTTGATGGTCTCTTCTACCGTATTAAGTCTCTTGAAGTCTCCGGGCAAATGAGACTAAATGAGAATATACATGAAACTTATAAACTATAAGTGTTCTATAGTTACACAAATAAAAGGGAGGTAATTACATGATCAAAGTATTTATGTAAAGCTGATGAACACCCTTTGATCGTATCATTATAACTGTTACAACTGCATGCCTTGTGTAGCTGATATTTCTATATAAATAAAAATAGTTCAGTGTATTTTTATTTTTATTTTTTAGAGACAGGGTCTTGCTCTGTCACCCAGCCTGGAGTGAGGTGGCTTACGGCTCACTGTAACCTGGAATTTCTGGGCTGAGGCCATCTTCCCACCTCAGCCTCCTGTAGCCAGGACTGCAGGTGTATTCCACCATGCCCGGTTAATTTCTGTATTTTTTGTAGAGGTGGGGTCTTGCTATGTTACCCAGGCTGGTCTCAAATTCCTGGCTTCAAGCGATTCTTCTGCATAGGCCTCCCAAAGTTCTGGGATTACAGGCATAAACTACAGTGTCCAGCTGAGTTTTTTGTTTGTTTGTTTGTTTGTTTTTAATGCTATTTGAAAAAAAAAACAACTAATCTAATCTGATAAGATGAAGATTGGAAAGGTACAATGAGAACACTGGGCATACAGTCATTTGATCAAATCATCCCAGTGACAAGCGTTTTTCTGATATTATCTTTTTTTTTTTTTTTTTACATTACCAAGGATCACAAAGACATCATTCTTACCTATTTCCTACCTATAATAAAGACATAATTCTTACCTTACCTACTTACCAATATTTAGAGTACACAAAGTATGATCTTGCTTATGAATTAGCACTTACTTTCATATAAAAGAATTCTGAATGGTGAATTTAATGCAGAGACACTATGGCAGAGTGGATAAGCACATAGGTACTGGAGTCAACTGCCTGCATCAAATCCTGTGAGACATCAGGAAAGTTAATACCTTTCTCTGTGTGTCAGTTGCTCCCTCTGAAAAATAGATACTAGACTACCTATTCTGTGTGGTTTTGAAGTCTAAGTGAATTCATGTATATAAAGCACTGAGGATAGCATCTAGCACGTAGTAAGTGTTATCTATTAATAGTACTATTGTATACCTTTGACAAGGTTATGAGTCTTGATACGACTTTTATTTCACATATTTCTCGGGTATATAGTATACAAACCATTTCTAAACCACAAGAATTACGCTGAGTAAAAATTCTGCTTTTGAGCCATAGACAACATGGCTTCCTATAGTGTGGCTAATAGTTGAATTTATGAAAAGAAAGGGGAGGGCCTCATAGGGTCACTAGTTACTCATGTTACATGATTGGCATGACTGAGAGAGACTATTTTTCATCCTGTCATTTACTATGCCATAAAAAATGTTATTCATTCGATACCCACTTTCTGTGTAATACAGAAAAAGACAAAAATATTTTTTGGAGATCTTTAGTGATAAGATTTTCAGTTCACAAGTGTTTTGGCTGTATGTTAAGAATTTCAGGCTGGGACAACATACAGAAACCTTTTCTTTGTTTGTTTTTTTGAGATGGAGTCTCACTCTGTCGCCCAGGCTAGAGTACAGTGGCATGATCTCAGATCATTGCAACCTCCACCTCCCAGGTTCAACCTTCATGCCTTCTGTGCCTCACCTTGCAAGTAGCTGGGATTGCAGACGTGCACCATCACATCCAGCTAATGTTTTTTTTGGTATCATTAGTAGAGACAGGTTTCACCATGTTGACCAGGCTGGTCTCGAACTCTCAACCTCAGGTGCTCCACCCGCCTCAGCCTACCAGAGTGCTGGGATTATAGGCACGAGCCACTGTGCCTGGCCAAGACTTGATCTTTTCCAAAAAATAAAAAAAACTTAGCTGGGCATGGTGGCATGTGCATGCGATCCCAGCTACTCAAGAGGCTGAGGTAGGAGGATCATTTGAGCCCAAGAGGTTGAGGCTACAGTGAGCCATGATCACGCTACTGCACTTCAGCCTGAGCAAGGGACTGAGACCCTGTCTCAAAAATCAAAACAAGCAAACAAAAATCTCAACAAGGAATAGCAGAGTATCTTCAACTATAAAACTTTTTTTGTTTCTTTTTTCTGTATCGCAAGTCATCAAGCAAGTAAAATTTTAATGATTATATGTTTTGAGGGGAGCTAGTTTTATCATATGTGGTTTCAGAACATTAGGTTGAAATATTTGCAGATTAAGTTATTTTTTTTTCTTTTTACCTAAAGGGTAATGCTTATTAGACTTTTCTTGAAATCAGAATTCCACCCACCAGTGAAGTCACTGTACCAGATAATGTAATGATTAAAAATATTCTTTAGATAAAATTTAATTTCACAGGGCAAAGTAAGGGCTTAGAACAGGACAAAGTGCTAATATTTTCTTTTTAAGTGAATTAGGAAATTATTTACTAGCAAGAGGGATGGATGTAAAGTACTTAGGACAAACTATGCACAGGATGCCCCACAGATCCTTCTGAACTCCACCCTGAATCTCCCATGCATCTGCAGATCAACATTCTTACGCAAGAGGACTCCTAAGCATAGATGAAATCTGTAGTGATTAAGAGGTGTTAACAAGAGTATACCATCAACTAAAGAGGTAGACACCAATGGTGGCATTTGACACATAATTAAATGAGCTTACCAACTGTGAATCACATAACCAAGAAGTCTTTCTGCTGAAAGCTGGAATGCTCATGTGTTGCTTGGGGCAGCCTTTATTTTAGGATTTATAATGTACAATATCCCTGTAGTTGAAGCCATAGTGGACTTTTGGTGCCAAGTTGTGGGGTTTCCTAGCTGCCCAATGTTTCCTTAATGGAAGGAATTTGAGTGATTATTGAGTGTCTATAGTCCATCCACTGCTCATAGCGTCAGAAGCATTTGAACCAGAGCAGCTCCATCTTGAATAGGGGCTGGTAAGATAAGGCTGAGAACTACTGGGCTGCGTTCCTAGATGGTTAGACATTCTAAGTCACAGGATGAAATAGGAGGTTGGGCTGGGCGCGGTGGCTCATGCCTGTAATCCCAGCACTTTGGGAGGCCGAGGCGGGTGGATCACGAGGTCAAGAGATCGAGACCATCCTGGTCAACATGGTGAAACACCATCTCTACTAAAAATACAAAAAATTAGCTGGGCATGGTGGCATGTGCCTGTAATCCCAGCTACTCAGGAGGCTGAGGCAGGAGAATTGCCTGAACCCAGGAGGCGGAGGTTGCAGTGAGCTGAGATCGCACCATTGCACTCCAGCCTGGGTAACAAGAGCGAAACTCCGTCTCAAAAAAAAAAAAAAAAAAAAAAAAAGAAATAGGAGGTTGGCACAAGATACAGGTCATAAACACTTTGCTGATAAAACAAGTTGCAGTAAAGAAGCCAGCTTAAACCCACCAAAACCAAAATGGTGATGAGTGACTTTGGTCCTCCTCACTGCTACACTCCCACCAATACCACGACAGTTTACAAAAAAATGCCATGGCAATGTCAGGAAGTCACCCTATGTGATCTAAAAAGGGGAGACACGAATAATCCATCCTTTGTTCAGCATATAATCAAGAAATAACCATAAAACTGGGTAACCAGCAGCCCTTGGGTCTGCTCTGCCTATGGAGTAGCCATGCTTTTACTCCTTTACTTTCTTGATAAACTTGCTTTCACTTTACTCTATGGACCCAAATTCTTTCTTGCATGAGATGCAAGAACCCTCTCCTGGGGTCTGGATTGGAACCCTTTTCTGGTAACAACAGTATACTAAATTTTTATTGTTTATAATCTATTCTTTATATACTACATGAAAATAAATCATAATCAAATCTGTGTATACATTATTATTTTCTAATTCCAAAATAACTCTTCCATGCAGAAAACTTGGAAAATATAACTCTTAACCAAATACATCAAATATTATATATAGTAAAATATACTGCTTGTTTTATTTCTAGATTTAAAAAACTTCAAAGATAAGGGAATACAAGTAAGGTTAAAACAATGAAAAATATGTAAGTACTTTATTTAGCATGAAAAAATTCAAGGACTCTTTCTTACCTCAAGAATGGGACACATAACTTCTGCTGTGACATCACCATGATTCTTACAGAATTTATAGAATGTCTCAAGGTAAGACTTAAAAAGAAAAAAGATCATAAAGTGATATAATGAATATACATTCCTTTTGAAAATGTCTAGATCAGCTTTTCATGGTTTATTAAATGCTTTAATGGAAATTGAATTACTTCTCCAATAGGGAGATACTTTATAATAAATTTTGTAGAAGCTTTCACATTGCAGCATGTTGCACAGACTAAAAAAGAACTCCAGAAAAGGACAAAACTGCATTTATCATAACTTATAATTACTTAACAAGCACTTTTTCTTTTGCATGGTTTTAGATTATTTCATATGGTTAATTCTTGCTATTTTAACAAGAGTGCCGAGTTCTTTTCTGAGATCAGTAAATAATTTTAGATTCAGTCCTATGCTGACACTTAATCTCTCGTAGAGGCACATTTGAGTTGGCTTTGAGCATGAAGCTATATAGGAAAGGCTGTGGGGTCAGATTGCCTGAGCGTGGATCCCAACTCATACTTTTTAGCTAACTGACTTCTTCCAAGAAACCTTTGCCTCTCCATGCCTCAGTTTTCTTCTCTGAGGAATGCAGATAGCATAAACATCATATTTTTGCTAGGTGGATTAAGTGAGTTAAGGCCTATAAATTACTTACAACAGTGCCTTCTGTTAGTTATATCTCAAAGATGCCTCCTGTAAGCCCATAAGGCACTTTACCAAAAGGAACACTGCCTGCAATACAATGCTTTTGAAAGGACCACATGTTTGAACACAGCATGCTATATATATGGCATGGCAGTATATATTCAGTTACTCTGTGTGAGTGTCCAAAGAGGCTATGGTTGTTTGAGTAAAAATGGACAGATTTTGCTCAGCCTATAGTCTATTACAGCTACTCAAATGGTGGCAGCACAGTCCAGACAGACAGTCAGATCATGCCAAGTGGTACCTATGAAGCAGCATACACAAAGTGTTCATTCTGGTATACTGCACACTGTAGATTAAAATTGTGTTGGCAAATTAGCTGTGAGATTCAGGGATACTAACAGGATTGAGGAGAGAGATGAACATTACATAACAGAGGGTTTACTATGTATGCTGGTTGCTTTAAATGGATTGATATTGTTCAGCCCACTGATTCACCTACCACCATCCAAATACCTTTTACGTTCCACATACCATGCAAGGAGCTCGGAATGTGGATGAATAGGGCATGTTATTTCCTTGCAAATATCTTGCTGGCTAGGGGAAGCTGACATGCATACATTTAACTAGGGGACAGGCTAGAGCTATAAAAGCTATATTCCAAATATGCACAGTTTCGTGATTGCAGAAGTTGGTTAATGAGCAAAGTAGGTTTTAATAGAGAACTCCAGTCACAATATATTATGTCATCAAGAAAAACACAATATTTGGGAGAACCATTACCTTGTACAGTTTATTGCGCAGCAATTCAATATTCAGTTCATCTAGAGCATTTTCAGACATGCAGTCTTGAAAGAATGGAGCTGGAAGCAGAAATTCCCATACCAGAAAATGAATCTTAAGCAAGATGGTAAACTGTAGAAAATGTATCCTGATCACACCAGTTTCTGTTCACTCCTGACAAGAAAACTGCAGAGTTGCAATCCATCCACTCAACTAAATAAGGCGAATAGTAATGAGGATGAAAGCAGCTACTACTTTTTAAGCATTTATCATGTGTAAGCCCTAAACCAGGGATCCTCAACCCCCAAGCCACAGATCAACACCAGTCCATGGCCTGTTAGAACCTGAGCCACACAGCAGAGGTGAACAGCGGGCCACAGGGTGGCTTCAATCATATTTGCAACCACTCCCCATCACTTGCATTACGGTCTGAGCTCCACCTCCTGTCAGATCAGTGGCAGCAATAGATTCTCATAGGAGCACAAACCCTACCGTGAACTGTGCATGCAAGGGATCTAGGTTGTGTGCTTCTTATGAGAGTCTAATGCCTGATGATCTGTCACTGTCTCCCATCACCTGCAGATGGGACTGTCTAGTTGCAGGAAAACAAGCTCAGGGATCCCACTGATTAAACATTATGGTGAGTTGTATAATTATTTCATTATATATTACAATGTAATAATAATAGAAATAAAGTGTCCAATAAATGTAATGTGTTCAAATCATCCCCAAACCAACCCCTCTCTCCCTTTATGGAAAAGTTGTCTTCCACGAAATCAGTCCCTGGGGCCAAAAAGGTTGGGGACTGCTGCCCTAACCCTCCCTCACTACACTAAACACTGAATATACTTCAACTTAACCTTCACAATACCTTGGAGCTATTCACTTAAGGCTTACTTTCCTGGAAGTCCCGCTTCCTCCATTATCTAATAATAACATTTATCATTTACAACTTTAGTATGTGCCAGGCATTGAGTTGTACTTAAAAGTGTGTTTTGTTTTTAAAACTCTATTATAAAAAGATACATTATTTCCAAAATGAGGAAACCGGGGTGAACTGAATTGCTCCTAGTCACCTTGTTGGGACTGGGCAGAGCCTGGCATCATGCCCATGGCTGTCTGATTGCAGTCTCAACCTTTCTCGACCAGCCTAGGCTACTTCAGCATCGGGTGTTTAATGACAACACAAATATATATTTTCTTCCTTTTTAAAATGTCTATTTTAAAGAGCAACTATTTAGACAAATGATCAATAGTGAATTGCTTCTATCCAGATTTCCTGACAATATTAGATAATGATGCTTTTACAACTATATCTTTAGAATTTTGGATATTACAACTCTTGTTAGTGCCAGGTTATAATGAAATTAACAATCATTTATCATTGCTTCTGATGATTTGACAGATATCCATGAGCATCTCAGAAAAATGACATTTTTAAACTTCCTAAAACAAAATGCTTCTTACATGCAACCTTAATCTAGACAGAAGTTTAAATGGAAGGACAAGAAACTAATCATATAAAACCCAACTAGAAAATTAATTTTTTTGGAGAATGACAAGTTCTATTATTCATTTGCTATGACCTGGTATAAAGTGAGGGTTTGAAGTCTGAGAGATGAGCCCTAATTCCTTCTCTGCTACAGATGGTTCACATGTCATCTGAGCAGGTTGCCTTACTTGTCTTGATCTGAAAAATGAGGGAGCTGAACTAGATGATTCCTTAATGTCTCTGCCACTTCCAGGAATCTGCGTGGTATGCTACTGTATTCATGGAAAAAAAATGGTAAATTCAAAGTACATTTTCTTTTGAACCGCAGGGAAGAAAAAATAGTACATTTTCTAATGAATGTGATAACATACACAAGCAGCTACAAAATTACTTAAGTGTTCCTACCTAATGGTGTTTCCACCAGAATGGCATTAAAGAGATCTGAAGGTGTCTCTGCAATGTTGACAGCTTCCATTTCTGTGAAACGGCCCAAGGGGTGGCACTTCCCCAGAATTTCTTTCACAGATTTTTTCTGCAATGCACCATTCATCAGCAGAATCACATTGTCTATCATGTAACTGCACCTGGTTTAGAAGACAACTCAATCGTTAAAAGACAACTCCAAAAGGACAAGAAGCACCTTACAAGTAAAATTGCACACTGTTTAGGTACAAACTGCTTCATTCAGAAAATACATGAGTCTCTTTTTATTTTAAACACTGGGGTTTAGGAGATATGGAGAAAAATACATGACCTCTGAGAATGTCATAGATTGAAAAAGTGTATTCAATACTCTTTTTTGAGACGGAATCTGTCTCTGTCACCCTGACTGGAGTCCAGTGGCCCAATCTTGGCTCACTACAACCTCTGCCTCCTGGGTTCAAATGATTCTCCTGCCTCAGCTTCCCAAGCAGCTGGGATTACAAGCTCTTGCCACCATGCCCAACTAATTGTATTTTTAGCAGATACAAGATTTCACCATGTTGGCCAGGTTGGTCTAGAACTCCTGACATCAAGGATCTGCCCACCTTGGCCTCCCAAAGTGTTGGGAGCCACTGCCCCTGGCCATGAAAGAGCATATTTCATATTCTAACAACTAACTAAATAAAACTTTGGCTGGTAAAAAATATGCAGAGGTAGCTCTTCCACAGTCATTGTCAAATGCGATGGGGTGGGGGGGGAGGGTGTAATTTGTTTGGTTTATCAGGACAAAGGGCTCGAAAAGTTGAAAAACACAGACCTGGAATATCTTACTCTACTCTAAAAACTGACCACTATATTTGTTTTTATTTTATTTTATTTTATTTTTTGAGACAGAGTTTCACTCTTGTTGCCCAGGCTGGAGTTCAGTGGTATAATCTTGGCTCACTGCAACCTCTGCCTCCCGGGTACAAGCAATTCTGCCTCAGCCTCCTGAGTAACTGGGACTATAGGCGTGTGCCACCACGCCTGGCTAATTTTGTATTTTTAGTAGAGACAGGATTTCTCCTTGTTGGTCAAGCTGATCTCAAACTCCTGACCTCAAGTGATCCCCCTGCCTCAGCCTCCAAAAGTGCAGGGATTACAGGCTTGAGCCACCACTCCTGGCCTGACTACTATATTTGAATCTGCAATGAAGCCTATAACTGAGGATTCAAAATTTAATGCTAAAAAATATCATGCAATTCTGTCCTCACAAGATCACATTGTGAATTTTCTAGGCCACTTTCCCCGCATTCCCAAGAGTTTATGAATCCATATTTTATATGATTTCTTTATTTGATATAAGCTCTGCTCGAGATATCCTGGGTGCATGCCCTGGTTCATTCATGTGCTCAGCACCCAGGATAGTCCAAGCAATGAGGTTGAGAAGTAAATGAGACCTGGGGCCTTCCTTTACAGAGAATACATCTTAAACAAGGAAACGGACAAAGAATCATTTACAAGAAATCACAATACAGCATGCATGCTATGCAAAATAAATTATAGGGTGGTGTGGAGAGTCATAGCTGGACACTAAATCAGTTCTGGAGGAAGACTTGCTAGAGCAATGACAATCAAGTAGAAACTTGAAGAATTAGTAGGAGCTGGCGAGCCAAAAGGGGCTGGGAACTGGGGGGAAAGCATCCTTCAAGGCAGAAGGAAGAACATTTGAAGAGCCCCAGCGATGAGAGCACAAGGATACTCAGGGTGTTTCCTTCACCTGGGCCGAGCACTGGGCCTGGGGCTGGGGTGAGATGAGGAATTTGGATGTAAGGACAATGGAAAATACTCACTGCTGTTACACTGAAAGGAATATTATGGCCTGTGTACATATGAAAACAGGAGAAGAGGTAAACAAACACCCACATGGTGAGGTGATTTACAAAAACTTAGCTTTTCAAACCATGGTTGCAACACTGGGAGGCAGGTCCTACGATTATCTCCATTTTACAGATGAGAAACCAGAGGCCCAGAGAGGCGAAAATCTAACCTGTGATGACACACAAGGCTGATACGTGGGAGAGCTGAGACTCAGACTCAGGCAGTTTGCTTCTGAAATCTTCCTCTGAACGCTCACATTATGTGCTTTTAGTTGTTGGGGCGATGTGTAGGTTTCTGGGCTTGACAGGTTATGGAGTCATTTATTGAGATGAGAGCATTAGGGAAGAGGAGGTGGCGGTGGGTGCAGCTGTTTTCGATGGAATGAGTTTAAGGTGTCCAGGAGGTAACCAAGAGGAGATGGCAAGTAGGCCTAAAAGGTGTGTGTCCTCAGGGAGGGGACTAGCACACACCAGGTCTTGTCCGGGGAGTGGGGCTAGAGCAGGGATAGCAGTAGGTGAGGGGATAGGGGAGGGATAGCATTAGGGGAAATACCTAATGTAGATGACGGGGTGATGGATGCAGCAAACTACCATGGCACATGAATACCTATGTAACAAGCCTGCAGGTTCTGCACACGTACCCCAGAACTTTAAAAAAGTGTGCTGCCGACTTGAGACATTTGGATGAGTGGGTCAGGAGGGGGTAGTTTAAACGTGGAAGATGAAGCCTTGGGAGTAAGTAGGATCACATCCTAGAGTGCATGTAGAGAGTTCTTTCCGGAGGACTCTGGGGAACCCCAGGTTTTAAAGACTTTGACGGAAACGCAGAGGGATGACGAGATGGGTGAAGGAGAATCAGGGGAGAGAATTTTAGGAAGTTCTGGAGAGTTCTAGGAAGTGATCGGAGTGTCAAAGTCCACAAGTAAGTTAAGACCTTGAAGTAGTCATCTGTAGGGTAAGGCAACTAAGCGGTCATCAGAGAATGCAATGGAAACGCTTTCAGGGGAGAATGTCTGTGTAGGGGGAGGGAGAAGAGGCTGGAAGAAGGCTGGCTATTGTGTTTCTAAAATGAATGGAACGTGGAGGCTTAAAGAATGGAGTTCACGCTGCAAGCTGACCTTGAAGGAAGAGAAAACCAGCTATATGGTGAGCCAGGAACCAGGGAAGCTTTCAATTTTTAGTTTTAATATGTGTCTTTTTAAGGCGGGAGGAAGAGAAGTAAGGACATTGAAGTGCTGAGGGGGACAAGGCAGGTGAGAAGGTGAGGTCGCAGATCAGAAGGAGGGAGGAACAATGCCCGCCCAGTCCTTAAGGTTTCGCAGCGACAGGAAGCTTAGCCGCTGCTGTGAGATACACTTCAAAAAGGATACCTTTTTACTGGATGAAAATTTACCTGGCACTTAGAAACATTGTCACTGGAGTCTGACTGCATGGGGGACAGACTTCCTGCACAAGGAATTCATCTGTGGCTGGAAAACAGGGTCTCCTACATTGCGGAGCTTCTACAGTTTAGCCCCAAGAATTCTAACTAAAGAAGTTTTTGAAGCAGGCAATTATCCCTTTATAAAAAGCACATGACTGTAAAGTTTCTTCACCTCCTGAACAGCAGTACCAAATTTAGATATTATGGAATTTTAGAATCCTTTTTATCTCTTCAAAATGACATTAAAATGGAAGTGCTTATTTAACTGTCCCTTTATGGCTCAAAAGCAATTACCTGAGAGGGCAATTGCTAGCACTTAATAATCCTTAGCAGACTCCAGACATTTAATTGTTCCCCACAGCCACCCCCCACCCCGCAATGTAAAAGCATCCGAGCTGCGAACATTCCAATTAGCAGAGGAATATTAGACCAATGTTGACAGGTGACCAATGACGATGTTGTGAGTAGGATGCGGCCTGCATGTAACACCCAGACCTGCCTCCACAGTGTGTGCATGTGTGTGTATTGAGTATTTCTACTTTTTTAATAATAGATAGGCTAAGCCCTATTTGCAACCATCAAGGGTTTTATAGATTGGGTTCAATATTACTTCAACTCTGAGTGGCCTTGTTTCTAAAATGGAACAATAACACCAGTTCTCATCGCGTTGTTCAGAAAATGACAGGAGAACCCAGGGCTTGGCCTACTCTCATGGGGGACAGGGGTGTCTCTTTTCTGTCCTCTCTCTCATCTCTATCACACACAGGTACCAGGTATATAATTACCATTGGCTGCTGGGGTGACAGGGATGTAATGTGCCCAGAAGACAGTTTACTTTCTCCAGACTATGATTGTAGATCTCCAGGGGGTCATGCAGGCAGTGGTTGGGAAGCAAATAATTGCTGATGTTACCTGAGTAATTTTCGAATTAAAAGACATCAGAGTATTTACCCAGTTCAAAACCTTGTTTTAGATAATTATCCTCATAAGTAGTGACAGAGCCACCCATTCAATTAGGGTAATTTTTCTCCTACTCATGGTTTAGACAAATGTCCTTTGGCACCTGAGAAAATCATAAAGTCACCTAAAACTGTGATAGAGCAAATTACTCCATTTCAAAAATTTTAGGATATTAAAATTTTTTTAATGCTGACTCTTTCTGAGGTTTTTACTATGTGGCAGTAATTATATGCACATTCTCACTCCAGCTTCACAATAATTCAGTGCTGTAAGAACCATTATTAAGGAAAACTGAGACTCAGCAGTACTAAATACCTTGCCCAAGATCACAGTGCTGGCAAGCAGCAGAGTTGGGTCCCCAAAATCAAAGTGCTGGCTCACTAGTAGGTTCAGATAAAAGAGCTCAAGCCAGATGATATTTTAACTTTTCCATGTGAGCTTATAGCTGTTCTTTCTCCTCCTGCTCCCTAGCTTCTTTAAGGATCTTAAAGATAACTATAATTTATTTTCTGTATGATAACTACCAAATTCTGCTGCTATAACAGTTGCTAAAAGGTCAAATAATATAGAGCCATAATTTGGTGAGTTAAAGAAATTGCTCTTCCCTGAATAAAAATTTTAGTACTTCAGTGTCATTAGCAACAGCTGAGAAATGACTGTCATTCACTAAGCACTCTGGCATGAGATAGAAAAAGAGAAATGCCTTCTAAGAAAAACACAGTTCAGTGAAGAAGCTCTCCAGGGCATTACTTCTTCATTGTCACACCCACCCTTTCCCACCCACCACCCCCAATGCCTAGAAAATGCGAATCATTTCTCCCACTCTATAATTTTGCCATTTTCTGAATCATATATAACTGGCAGCATAAAATATGTGACATTTTGAGATTGGCCATTTTAACTCTGCTCAATGATCTTGAGCTACATGTAATATATTCAAGCTGTTGCATCTAAACTGTTTGTTCCTTTTTATTGGTGACTAGTATTCCATGGTATTGATATACCACAGTGTATTTAACCATTCACCTATTGATGGACATTTGTGTTTTTTTTTCTAGTTTTTGGCTATTACAAATAAAAACTGCTAAGAACATCTGTTTGCTGATTTTTATGTTAAAATAAGTTCTTATTATTCTTGAATAAATGCCCCAAAGTGCAGTTGTTAAGTGGCATAGTAAGAGTATGTTTAGTTTTTTAAGAAAGCACAATGCTATTTTTCAGAGTAGCTGTCCCAGTTTTAGTGCAGTGTTAAAAACGTTACTTCTCTTTATGTGTCTTTTCCTTCCCTGTTTATAACTGTTTTAAACATTTCCTCTATATACATCAAGAAGCGCATCAGTGTAATAATTTTTGCTTCAACTGTCAAATACAACTTAGAAAACTCAAGAGGAGAGTGTATTGTATTTACCCTTTCTGTTTTTCTCCTTTCTGTTTTCCTTTTTTCCTGTTGTTTCAAGATTACTCCTTTATCGTTTCCTTTCTGTTTCAAGAGCTTTGTTTAGCCATTCCTTTATAGTAGGTCTGCTGGTGACAAAATCTCTTAGTTTTCCTTTGTCTTAGAATGTCTTGATTTCCCCTTCATTCCTGAAGAATATTTTCACAGAATACAAAATGCTATTCTTTTTCTTGTCTTTAGTGATTGAAAAATGTTACACTACTTGCTTCTGGCTCCATGGTGCCTAATGAGAAATCTGCTATGGTTCGAATTGCTTCCCTCTTATTGGTTAGGTGTAATTTCTCATAGCTTTCAAGATATTTTTGTCTTTTTTTCTTTCAGAAGTTTGATTATGACATGTCTTGGCCTGGATTTCATTGCAGTTTTCCCATTTTGGGCTTCACTTCGTTTCTTGAATCTTCACTTAGTAGGTGTGTGTCTTTTGCCAAATTTGAGGAATTTTCAGCCATTATTTCTTTGAATACTTTTTCAACATTTCTTTTTTTCTCCTCTCCTTCTGGAATTTATTACTACTCTGCATGTGATCTCTACTGACACCAAGGCAAAAAAGAGGGCTCATTACTGCTGGGAGGTGGTCAAAGGCCAGCTTCCCACTCAGCCCTCTCTGACCCCACTTACAGCCGGGTAAGGGTAGACATCTGGGCCCCCACTGAGCCTTTGCTGACAGGGGTGGGGTTGCAGTTTTTCCCATGGCATTTGGTTAGAATAGAGCCATTACTATCTAAAGAGCTTCTGCTTGTGGTTGGGCGTGGTGGCTCATGCCTGTAATCACAGCATTTTGGGAGGCCGAGGAGGGCAGATCACAAGGTCAGGAGTTCCAGACCAGCCTGGCCAATATGGTGAAACCCTGTCTCCACTAAAAATACAAAAATTAGCCAGACATGGTGGCAGGTGCCTGTAATCCTAACTGCAGGCTGAGAATTGCTTGAACCTGGGAGGAGGAGGTTGCAGTGAGTTGAGATGGTGCCACTGCACTCCAGCTTGGTAACAGAGTGAGACTCTGTCTCAAATAAAAAAAAGAACATTTCTGCTTCTGAGGCTGCCCCACATCTGGTCCTTTAGCTAGAGTTAACAGGCTTTTCTTGGGGCTTTTTTCTTTGCACCCATTGGCTTTCTGGGCTGTAAGATTCTCTAGCATCCAGTTGGGAATGTATGAGGCAAAAGAAAAACCCAAAAAACTCAAGACCAGGTCATTTCCTGGGTCTCAAGTTTCTTAGCCAATCGGTCTTCTCTCTATCTTTTAGTCATTAGTGTCCTCCAAGACACCAATATTTCAACCACAATAAGATAGCATCTTACCCCATTTAGAATGGACAGTATTAAAAAGACAAACAATAGAATATGTTGGAGACAGGATGTGGAGAAAAGGGGATTCTTTTTTTTTTTTTTTTTTTTTTGAGACGGAGTTTCGCTCTTGTTACCCAGGCTGGAGTGCAATGGCGCGATCTCGGCTCACCGCAACCTCCGCCTCCTGGGTTCAAGCAATTCTCCTGCCTCAGCCTCCTAAGTAGCTGGGATTACAGGCACGCACCACCATGCCCAGCTAATGTTTTGTATTTTTAGTAGAGACGGGGTTTCACCATGTTGACCAGGATGGTCTTGATCTCTCGACCTCGTGATCCGCCCACCTCAGCCTCCCAAAGTGCTGGGATTACAGGCTTGAGCCACCGCGCCCGGCTGAAAAGGGGATTCTTATACACCATTGGTAGAAATTTCAATTAGTAGGAGGCCGGGCGCGGTGGCTCAAGCCTGTAATCCCAGCACTTTGGGAGGCCGAGGCGGGTGGATCACGAGGTCAAGAGATCAAGACCATCCTGGTCAACATGGTGAAACCCCGTCTCTACTAAAAAAAAATACAAAAAATTAGCTGGGCATGGTGGCACGTGCCTGTAATCCCAGCTACTCAGGAGGCTGAGGCAGGAGAATCGCTTGAACCTGGGAGGAGGTGGCAGTAAGCCAAGATCAGGCTACTGCACTCCAGCTTGGGCAACTAAGCAAAACTCTGTCTCAAAAAAATAAATAAATAAAAATGAAGTGGACATAATATATTAGAAAAATGCATAAATAATTAAATATGTTAACATATTATGTTGGTCTTGTGTTTTAATGATTGAGGTATATGATTAAAGAATGGTGATCACTGATCTAAGGGGACAGATGGGACATTGCACACTATTTAACAAAGAACCACTGGCCACACTGTTATTTGTCTTTAAGATGAAATCCAAAAGAGTCTCTGAGGCAGAGATGGTGAGCGTCAAGATTTCTGATATGCTTATGAGCACTGAGTCAGAGTGAGCAGATACTGAGATAAACCCAGACCTTCAGAACAGAATCCAAAGGGGAGGAACTGGGGAGGGGTCATTATGGCCAGCAGCTCTCTAGACTTCTGCAGAAGGCACATGGGGAAGAGGATAGAAACAGGCATCTGGGCATATTATTCTTCCTCTCCAGTACCAGCAAGAAGGAGGATTGCACTCTGGGGATAGACTGCTCTCCAGTCTGGGTCTGCCAGGACTTGCAATAGTATTTGATGGGTATAAACACCTCTCCAGGACACCTTCCTCCTCTCTCCTCTGAACTCTGTGATAGTTTGTCTTATGATTGCCCTATTTCCCAGGCCTGTCGTTTTTTTCTTTTTTGCTCATTCGTTGTTTTGCTTTTTCTGTCTGTCCCTTAAGCGTTGCACACCCTAGGAGTAGAAGAGCTCTGTTTTGAAAAATTATTTTTAACCTAACGTTTAGAATAATTTTAGATTCACAGAAACACTGAGATGATGGTACAGAGAGTTTTCATATACCCCATACCCAGTTTCTTACTAACATTTTAAAATAGTATGGCACTTTTATTATAATTAATGAATCAATATTAACATATTGTTATTAATTAAAGTCCATACTTTATTATTTGCTTGGCTCTTAAGGGATAAGAAAGAGATTTTTGCAAGGAAGAAGGAGAAAGAGTGAAAATGGTGAAAACAGAACAAAGAGCTGTCACAGAATGAATGGGACAAGGAATCAACAATGGTAAATGCCATGGTGAATTAGGGAAGAGCTGAGAAAATATCCACTGGACTTAGCTATTAGAATGGTTTTTGGTAACCTGATGGGGAAGGAAATAAGACTGAAGTGGGTTGAGGAAATAAGTGAAGTATAGATTATTATTTTCTTTTTTTTACATTAAAGGTTATGGTTTGTAATTTCCAGCAGAGTCCAGTTTATAGGAAAATATCTTCTTCTAACAGTGTATGTCCTCCTTCTTTATCCAAGGCACTCTACACGTGCTTTTTTTCCTTTTCTCTCTTTTTTTGAGACAGAATCTCTCTTTGTGACCCAGGTTGGAGTGCTGTGGTACAAACACAGCTCGCTGCAGCCTTGTCTTCCTGGGTTCAAACAATCCTCTCACCTCAGCCTCAAAGTAACTGCCACTACAGGCATGCACTGTCATACCTGGTCAATTTCCTGTTTTCCCCCACCCCCTGGCTTTTTTTCTTTTTCTTTTTTTCCCCTGAGACAGAGTCTCACTCTGTCACCCAAGCTGCAGTGCAGTGGTGTGATCTCGGCTGACTGCAAACCTCTGCTTCCTGGGTTCAAGCAATTCTCGTGCCTCAGTCTTCCTAGTAGCTGGGATTACAAGCCCGCACCACCATGCCCGGCTAATTTTTGTATTTTTAGTAGAGATGAGGTCTCACCATGTTGGCCAGGCTGGTCTCAAACTCGTGACCTCAGGTGATCTGCCCGCCTCAGTCTCCCAAAGTGCTGGGATTTCAGGCATGAGCCACGATGCCTGGCAGATTATTCTTTTCAACAAACTTGGCATCACAGGGTGAGAAGGTAGACAACTACTATCTTCATCATAGGGTCGCTGTGCAAACCAAATCAAATTATACATAGGAAACGGTTTGTAAATCATAAAGAAGTTGTCACAGTAGAAGGAGCCCAAGCTTTGAAACAGATAAACCTGATTTGAGCCCAGCTATGAAACTTAAAAACCCCTGAAGTTCCATTTCTTCAGTTTTGAAATGGAAATATTTATTCAACTTTGAAAGGCTTGCATCAGGCTTAGTAATACATATGAAAGCACTTGCAGGGTGCCGTGAATAAAGAAGGAGGACATACACTGTTAGAAGAAGATACTTTCCTGTAAACTGGACTTCGCAGGAAATTACAAACCACATAATCTTTAATGTAAAACATTTGAAAAATTTAGTTGTTGTGAGCCTGAGTTTCTTCATCTCTGTAGTTTTGCATTTAGTTTTAGCCAAGAGAGTCCTTTCTAAATTTTCCTATTGCTTTTAGATAATCAGAGGTTATCATGTCAGTTGTGGCATGAAGACAAGAGGCTGAGTGACACAGTCATTCGAAAGGCTGGAACACCCAGAAGGCTGTAAATCATGTTACTCAACAGTGTTCAGATACTAGCCTCCCCAAGTCTGATTTATACCTATTTCATAAAAATCTGTTACCATCTTGTTTTGTATCTTGTAACCGCAGAGCTGTCTCTGCATGGTCATTATTTTACTTGATGTTTCCTTTAAGTTATCTGAACTTCAAAAAGATCAAGTTTACCTCTTTGGAAATGTAATCACCAATCTCAAAACAATGCTTGCCAACTGTTTGTCAAAACTGATAACTGCTTTTACATAAAGAGACCTGAACCCCTTTGCTAGATGGAGGCACCTCAAGACTCAGTCTGACTTTCCACTGGGCCTGGTGGGACATTTAATAACCTGGTGATGACGACATCTTCATTGCCTACACACATTGTGACTAATCTTTGGCTTGATCACAGGATCCGCATCCTTTTTATTATTTATTTATTTATTTTGAGACAGAGTTTCACTCTTGTTGCCCAGGCCAGAGTGCAATGGCGTGATTTCGGCTCACTGCAGCCTTCACCTTCCGGGTTCAAGTGATTCTCCTGTCTCAGCTTCCCGAGTAGCTGGGATTACAGGCACCCACCATCATGTCCTGCTAATTTTTTGTATTTTTAGTAGAAACAGGGTTTTCATCGTGTTGGCCAGGCTAGTCTCCGCCCAACTTGGTCTCTCAAAGTGCTGGGATTACAGGTGTGAGCCACTGCCTGGACTTATTTAATTTTTTCTAGAGACAGGGTCTTTCTCCGCAATCATAGCTCACCACAACCTCTAATACTGGGCTCAAGTGTCCTCCCACCATGGCCTTCCAAAGTGCTGAGATTATAGGTGTGAGCCACCGTGCCTGGCCCAGAAAGCCACATTCTTTTTTTTTTTTTTGAGGCGGAGTTTCGCTCTTGTTACCCAGGCTGGAGTGCAATGGCACGATCTTGGCTCACCACAACCTCCGCCTCCTGGGTTCAGGCAATTCTCTTGCCTCAGCCTCCTGAGTAGCTGGGATTACAGGTACGCGCCACCATGCCCAGCTAATTTTTTGTATTTTTAGTAGAGACGGGGTTTCACCATGTTGACCAGGATGGTCTCGATCTCTTGACCTCGTGATCCACCCGCCTCAGCCTTCCAAAGTGCTGGGATTACAGGCGTGAGCCACCACGCCCGGCGAAAGCCACATTCTTATATCAGGTCCTGATTGCTACAGGTTTCCTTTCTACTTAGGAGGCGGATCCACATTCTTCAACTGCAACATGTAATCAAATTCTTCATGACAATCATTTTGTTTTAGGTGACCAGAACTGAGTGAGATGTTGGCTAGGTAACAATTATACATAGAGAATGTACAAGGATAGGAACATAAAATGCATATTCAGGGTGGGCGCCGTGGCTCATTCCTATGATCTTAGCACTTTGGGAAGCCAAGGCAGAAGGATAGCTTGAGCTCAGGAGTCTGAGACCAGCCTGGGCAACATGACAAAACCTCCTCTTTATAAAAAATACAGAAATTAGTTGGGTGTGGTGGTGTGTGCTTGTAGTTCCAGCTACTCAGGAGGCTGAGGTTGCAGTGAGCCATGATCATGCCACTGCACTACAGCCTGGGTGACAGAATGAGACCCTGTTTCAATTAAAAAAAAAAATTCAGTGGTCATTGTTCATGGAAAGGATTGGGGTGTGTGTGTGAAAGGCACTTTCATTTAGGAGTTTCATTGAGGAATTAAATAATTTGTAAAAGTACATCAAATATATTTCACAATTTTTCAATGTATGAATTTTCAAATGAAAGTTTTCCTTGATTACATTGGTAAATATTTTTTGTTATACTGTAGATTTCTTCAATCAAACACTAGCCACAGATGCTTACATGGGGCAACCCTGCCATATTGTGTGATTTGCTAGTCAGCTGAATTTAGAATATCCCCATAAACATTCTTCTCTGTCTCTTGAAATTTGACATTTTTGGTAACATTTCTTCCTTCTCTGAAGCTTCCCATTTTTGAATAGAGGAAGTGAAAATTAAAATAATTTGAAAAAGCAGACAATTTTGCTGTCACACTTGTTTTTCCTTGTAACAAAATAAAATACTGAAAAATTACTTAGAAGTCAGCATTGCCATAATAGCATATTTAAAACAAGAATGCTGATCACTTTGCATTTCCCAAGCCCTTGGTGGCTCTGGAATTTTAAGAAACCTCTTCAGTATTCAAGATTCTCTACAATCGTGGTCTTATCCAACTGTTTAAGATTAAAAATTCCTCAAACTTACTTGTCCTTTTCTACATTAATGTCTTGGTTCCTACTCTTCTCTAGATATATAAAGTTTCTCTTTCTCACCAATTGTTAAAAGTTGAAATACTCCCCATCCTTTAAGGCCATATTCAAGTATCATACTATTCATGAAGCTTTTTAAATGGCTCTAGCTAGAGGTGATATCTTCTCTCTTTCTAGATTTCTGTATTTACATTTATCCTGGGGTGAAATTAATTTTCTATATACATTGGCAGTAGCAGTGATGAACTTAAAGTATAGTCAGCTTAGTCATCCATGACTATAGTCATCCATATACTATAGTCAGTATAGTCATCCACAAATATTTGTTACATAGTTAGTGTGACAAAAGGCTTGGATTCCAATACTAATTCTGCCACTGTACAACTGTGTGCTCTTGAGTAAGTCATTTTACATGTTCATTTCAAACATAGTTATTTATAGATAATAAATAACTATGGGGGTTGGAGAGGGAAAACATCAGGAAGAATAACTAATGGTTGATGGGCTTAATACCTAGGTAATGGGATGATCTGTGCAGCAAACCACCAAGGCACACATTTACTTAAGTAACAAACCTGCACATCCTGCCCATATACCCCTGAACTTTATACTACATACAAAAATATGTATATACATGTATTTATATATGTGTATATATAGGCTGAGTACAGTGGCTCACTGCTATAATCCTGGCACATTGGGAGGCTGAGGCAGGAGGATCGAGACCAGCCTGGCCAACATGGCAAAACCCAGTCTCTACTAAAAATACAAAAATTAGCCAGGCATGGTGGTGAGCGCCTATAATCCCAGATACTCCAGAGGCTGAGGCAGGAGAATTGCTGAAACTCAGGAGGTGGAGGTTGCAGTGAGCCAAAATTGTACCACGGCACTCCAGCCTGGATGACAGAGTGAGACTCTGTCTCAGAAAAACAAATAAATAAATTAATAAAATTAAGTAAATAATAAGTTGAAAATATATTAAATAAAATATATATGTATTTATGTGAAAAATTATAATTACATTAAAAAAATTTTGTTGTGTTTTAGGTTTTGGGGTACATGTGAAGAACATGCAGGATTGTTGCATAGGTGCATACATGGCAATGTGGTTTGCTGCCTTCCTCACCATCACCTATATCTGGCACTTCTCCCCATGTTATCCCTCCCCAACTCCCCAACCCCCACTGTCCCTCCCCTAGTTCCCCCCATCAGACCTTTTAAAAGGACAAATTATAGACAATACGTATATGATCTCACTGTTCTAAAACAAACAATCAGTCTAATTACGTATATTTATATTTGTGTTTACATATAAACATTTTTCACAAGGAAAAAGTTTAGAAAGATATGCATGAAATTTATGAGTGGCTACCTTGGCTCTGTGACATGAATTCTGAAGTATAGTCTTTACTCACTCAATCTGTTTTCTTATTTCTAAAAAGCCAGCAATATTAGTACCACTCCATAGGGTTGCTTTAAAAATTGATCAAATTTAATACATGAAAGTGATTATAAAAGTGCTAACTTGCAGTGAACACAAAATATATTTTAGTAAAAATCTTCTCTCTCATTTTTTAAACACAAGTGCTTCTTTTCAGTTAAAAAAATAAACAACACATGCACATGTATGTTCATTGCAGCCCTGTGTACAATAGCAAAGACCTGGAACCAACCCAAATGCCCATCGATGATAGACTGGACAAAGAAAATGTGATATATATACACCATGGAATACTATGCAGGCATAAAAAATGATGAGTTTTTGTCCTTTGTAGGGACTTGAATGAATCTGGAAACCATCATTCTCAGCAAACTGACACAAGAACAGAAAGCCAAACATCGCATGTTCTCACTCATAGGCGGGTGTTGAACAATGAGAACATGTGGACTTAGGGAGAGAGGAGCATCACACACTGGGGGCAGTTGCGGCGGTGGGGGTGTAGGTGAGAGGCAGCGGGGAGTGGGGAGGGAGTGGAGGGTGGGGGGAATAAAATGGGGAGAAATGCCAGATATAGTATGCACCTAAAGTAAAATAAATACATTTTTTAAAAAATAAAAAGAAAAAAAAGAAAGAAAAAGGCAATATAAATTTATCTTTCTAAAAAAAATAAATAAACAACATAAAACTAGGACAATGGATACGTGCGGATTTCAGTCTCCATCCTGAAAATAAATGTTATGGGACAGTCTTAAATCTCTTAAGACGGTTGGGAAAGTAGCAATATTTTGGAAAACAGGTCACTGGGATCAATATTGCCCCCTGGTGGTTGATTGATGTCTTGCCAGACAGTTGCCCGAGCACAAAGCATCATGCGCACCTTGGTCCAGATTTGTATCCCACTCAGAACTGCTGTAGCGATGGCATCCTAAGCTCTTTCAGGTGCATTAACTTAACATCCTCAACCCTCAGACACTAATTTTGCTGAAGTGTGGCATCAGCAACTCTTCAATAGCAGTGGTGGGGCCTGTGTCTTCTGTTTTCTCTCTTATTTTCCTCTCCAGCTACAGGGACTTGGACACTCTATTTTTAAGGATGCCCCAGACTAAGGGTGAATGATTTGCTTCTATAATTTCCTCTAATTTACAGTCATCTTCCTAGTCTCCTTGATAAGTTCCAAAAATACAATCCACTTGTCTTACTGGCAAATCCTTAACTTAGAATTCCCAGGAATTATTGTCTGCTTTCTCTCATGCCTCATAAATCAAGATACTAAATTCTGTTAAGTCTACTTCTTAAATGAATCTAATCATATTCCCTACCTTCCTGTCTCTACCATTCAAAGTTCCAATTTAAACCTTTAAAAATAGCTTCCTCTATTTTTTCTCTGCTTTAAGTCCCATCCTCTCAATGCATCTCTTATAATGCCAACAAAATCATCTTTCTAAGATATACATCAGACTAGCCCCCTCACTTTGCAAAGCAGGAGGAGTTAAAAAGTAAAAACAAATAAAAAAGAAAAAAAATTATCACCTTTGGAATGCTATTTAGAGTGATTTGATGTCACAACTTAGGCTGTTTATTTACCAGCTACAAGGACTTGGACACTTTATTTATTTATTTATTTATTTATTTATTTATTTATTGAGACGGAGTTTCACTCTTGTTACCCAGGCTAGAGTGCAATGGCGCAATCTCGGCTCACTGCAACCTCCGTCTCCTGGGTTCAGGCAATTCTCCTGCCTCAGTCTCCTAAGTAGCTGGGATTACGGGCACACGCCACCATGCCCAGCTAATTTTTTGTATTTTTAGTAGAGATGGGGTTTCACTATGTTGACCAGGATGGTCTTGATCTCTTGACCTCATGATCCACCGCCTCGGCCTCCCAAAGTGCTGGGATTACAGGTATGAGCCACCGCGCCTGGCCTGTACACTTTATTTTTAAGCATGCCTCAGGAAATCAGCATAATACTGGCATTCGCCAATTATTGAACAAATTCCATGTGCACAATGATACTAAAGAACACTCTCCCATTGGCTAGACGAGAAATTAATGCTTAGAGGTCAAACTGCCTTTGGCCACACAGCCAAAGGCTGTGTAGAAGTGTTCAGTCACCCTATCGCATGGCCATCCAGTGGGAAAATTCTTTTCCCTTTACAGGGTGCTGACCATTCAGAGAGGGGGTATCATCTGCAGCTCACAAGGAACATGTAATTAATTGCACTTTCTGAAAGCCTTCCCATAGTGACTTTGACTTAGAGACTTAGCAGCAAAGCCCTTAACTGGTCAACCTCTTTACACTCTCGTTCCATTCTCTGTTCTCTCTACCCATGTCTCGGTTCCAGCAATCTCTGAGATGATATGTCATCTCCAAACAAAAATCCTTTCATGTCTCATTTATTCTTTCAATCTATGCCAATTTTAAACAATGGCCAAAAATTCTACTTTCTTTACAAAATCTTTTAAAGTCAGAATCTGTTGTTTCAATCCTTTAGACTCCTCTCATTGAATGCTCAAGCTTCTATTATAGCTGTGGCTTCTGTTTTACCATTAGAATATAAGCCTTTAGTGAGCTAGAGTTATGTTATTCATTTTTTGACTATCTGGTGTTAGGGTAATCAGCTCATCTGGTTTGCTGAGGACTTTCTTGGTATCAACACTGAAAGTCCTGAGTCCTGGGAAACACTCGGGTAGAGTAAGGTGTAAAGCACCCTAATGGATAGCACACTATAAAGGCTGAAGATGGTTTGTTATGCATCACGGGACATTTTAAAACTTTGATTAGGCCGGGCGCGGTGGCTCAAGCCTGTAATCCCAGCACTTTGGGAGGCTGAGGCGGGTGGATCACGAGGTCAAGGGATCGAGACCATCCTGGTCAACATGGTGAAGCCCCGTCTCTACTAAAAATAGAAAAAAATTAGCTGGGCATGGTGGCACGTGCCTGTAATCCCAGCTACTCAGGAGGCTGAGACAGGAGAATTTCCTGAACCCAGGAGGTGGAGGTTGTGGTGAGCCGAGATCGTGCCATTGCACTCCAGCCTGGGTACCAAGAGCGAAACTCCGTCTCAAAAAAAACAAAAAACAAAAAACAAACAAACAAAAAAAACTTTGATTAGCCCTTAGGAATGAATCTTTAAAAATTTCTTCAGTGTGTGGTGCTTAATTTCAGATTCTCAGTCATCTGAGAATTAGGACTTTAACCTAGGATTACTCATTACTGTGTAAGTACTGAAGATGATATTTCCTTGGTCATCCTCTATTCAGAGATTTTACAGCTTCTGAGGTGGAACACTTTGAATGCTTGAGATATTATTTTAAAAAGATGTCTGGTTTCAAAAGAGATGAGAAGTTGAAATGCTGATGGAAAATGTTGGATAGGAAGGAAGAAAAATAAAACAACCAAAGCGTATATTAAATGGGCTCTTCATTAAAATGTTATTGGACTCATTCCTTTGTTTCACACAACTGTGTATAATTATAGTATACAAACCCTCCAGATCTTCCTGCTATTAAGTATTTAAAAATATCCATTCCAGATTTTCAAAATCAGTTTCACATGTACAGTAATTATATCTCATAAAATGTGCAATGCTTATGATTGTATTTATTATACCAACTTAAATTTAGACTGTCTCTATTAAGATTGAGCCAATACTTTTTATAATGTTGTCTTGGGCATTTCCTAATAGGACAAGAAGTTACTTTATGTGATGGAATTTCATAGATGCTAGAGAGATCCTTGAGTTTGGAAGATATACTGGAAGAGGGATAACAGAAAGGGTTTCTGAACTGTGGGATCCCTTTCTGCCACTTATATACTCTCTTCTCTCCCTTCCTCCCTTCCTTCCTTCCTTTCTTCCTTCCATCCTTCCTCTCTTTCTCTCTTTCCCCTCCGTGTCCATGTGTTCTAATTTTTCAACATCCGCCTATGAGTGAGAACATGCAGTGTTTGATTTTCTGTTCTTGTGTCAGTTTGCTGAGAATGACGGTTTCCAGATTCATCCATGTCCCTACAAAGGACACAAACTCATCGTTTTTTATGGCTGCATAGTATTCCATGGTGTATATATGCCCCATTTTCCCTGTCCAGTCTATCATCGATGGTTGGTTCCAGGTCTTTGCTATTGTAAACAGTGCTGCTATGAACATATGTGTGCATATGTCTTTATAATAAAAAGATTTATAACCCTTTGGATATATACCCAGTAATGGAATTGCTGGATCAAATGGAATTTCTATTTCCAGGTCCTTGAAGAAGTGCCACACTGTCTTCCACAATGGTTGAACTAGTTTACACTCCCACCAATGGTGTAAAAGTGTTCCTGTTTCTCCACATCCGCTCCAGCATCCGTTGTTTTCAGATTTTTAATGATCGTCATTCTAACTGGCATGAGATGGTATCTCAATGTCATTTTGATTTGCATTTCTCGAATGACCAGTGATGATGAGCATTTTTTTCATATGTTTGTTGGCTTCATGTATGTCTTCTTTTGAAAAGTGTCTGTTCATATCCTTCTCACACTTTTGGATGGATTTGTTTGTTTTTTTTTCTTGTAAATCTATTTTAGTTCTTTGTAGATTCTGGATATTAGCCCTTTGTCAGATGGGTAGATAGCTTTTTTTCCTATTCTGTTGGTTGCCGGTTCACTCTAATGATTTTTTCTTTGGCTGTACAGAAGCTCTGGAGTTTAATTAGGTCCCATTTGTCTATTTTGGCTTTTGTTGCCAACGCTTTTAGTGTTTTAGAAGAAAACCTAGGCAAAACCATTCAGGACATAGGCATAGGCAAGGACTTCATGACTGATTAAACATTTTAAATCAGAAACACACCTCAATATAACCTGGGTGCCTTCCAAAATACAGATTGGCCCCACTCCAAGGCCAATTAGATCAGAATCTCCTGAAGTAGGAGTCAAGAATATGAACGGTTTTTGAAGACCCACAGATATTTCTGATTTGCTTGCATTAATATAAACTACCAGGACAGTGGCAGGATCATTAGCTTTCTAGACTGATAGACCTGGAATGGAATCCCTTTCAAGTCTCTTACCTTTGTGACTCTGGAAAACGCATTAATTCATTGACTCTCCATTTCCATATTTTTAAACATGGAGATATAAACACCTGCTTTGCAGGGTTCTTGTGTAGAGGTGTAGGTAAAACATCTAGGACAGAGTAAATATCTTCAGGGGTCTGATAAGCAGCTTAAATACAGGAGTGTTGGAGATTATGGCTATTGGAAGAATGCAGCCTTGACAAAATATTTCTTTCAAATTTATTTATTTAAAGAGGCAGGGTCTTGCTATGTTGCCCAGGCTGGTGAGTCAAACTCCTGCACTTAAGTGATCCTCCTGCCGCAGCCTCCTGAGAAGCTGGGACTACGGGTACAAGCTACCACACTTGACTTCAAAGTGTTTTCTGTATGTTTGTTTGTTTGTTTGTTTGTTTTTGGAGATACGGTCTCACTTTGTCACCAAAGCTGAAGTACGGTGGCATGATCATGGCTCTGCAATCTCAAACTCCTGGGCTCAAGGACTCCTCCTGCCTTAGCCTCCGCAGTAACTGGGACTACAGGTATGCACCACCATAGTGTGCTAATTTTTAATTTTTTCTCTTGTAGAGGCAGGGTCTCACTAGGTCTCACTATGTGTGCCAGGGTCTCATTAGGTTCTCCTGGATTCAAGTGATCCTTCTGCCTTGGCGTCCTAAAGTGCTGGTATTTCAGACATGAGCTACTATGCTTGGCTCAAAGTGTATTTTTTAAAAGTTATTTTTTAAAAACATTGAGCTGGCCTCACAAAATGTATCTGCAGGCATGACATCCAGTTTTACCCCTAACATAATGGTCAATAAAAAAAACAATTTTCAAGTGCTATATAAAACATAAACTGCTGAGTTATCTGGAAGTATTTTTCTAGCTCTGTGTAAAGTACTGCTGAATGCAGGATTATATATTGATTCAACAAATATTTAATGCCCGTTAGGTAATAGCAAGTCCAAACAGAAATACTAAAATAACTAATTCAAAGCATGTATAGACAATAGGAAGAATAGATCAATTAAAATATGTCCTTTAGTAACAATACTAATACTACTAAAACTACCTTTCCAATTCTAATTTTGCTTTAACATTCTACCAAGGATTTGTGACTATCTGTATTCTTGTACTACACTTTAAAAAATACTGCTTATAACTAGAAATATTTAAAATTTTAAATATTACTCTTGTTTTAGAAACAGTATATATTTAACATAGTAGTTTGTTGTGAAATAACGATGCTTGCTTAATTAATGAATGCTAAGTTTCCCTCTATGTCTAAGATTCTATGATTAGGGTCAGGCACAGTGGCTCATGCCTGTAATCCCAACACTTTGGGAGACCAAAGCGGGTAGATCACTTGAGGTCAGGCGTTTGAGACCAGCCTGGCTAACATGGCGAAATCCTGTCTCTACTAAAAATACAAAAATTAGCCGGGTGCGATGGTGCACACCTGTAGTCCCAGTTTCTTGGGAGGCTGCGGCAAGAGGATCATTTGAACCTGGGAGTCAGAGGTTGCAGTGAGCTGAGATCGCACCACTTCACTCCAACCTGGGCAACAGAGCGAGAGTCCGTCTCAAAAAAAAAAAAAAAAAAAAAAAAAAATCTATGATTAGGAGACAAGAAATCTGTGGGATCATCAGTGAGAGGAACCTTTGACCAAAGGACTCATAGCTGTTTTTAGAACTAGAGCATTTCCCAGTGTATTCTAGGCACATTTCCTTTATATGAGATTTGTTTCCCAACCCCAAAGTACAAAACCCAGCAGCTTTCTGACTCAGTTAAAATTGGGCTGCCCTCTGTCATTGTCATGGTCAGATTTTCTGAACTTAACTAAAATCTGAGCAAAATTATTTTATGACGCCTACTGCTAACATTTATTTCAAATCATAACTGCACCGCTCATTAGATCTGTGACCAGGGCAGATTATTGCACTCAAGTTCCAGGTTCCCCATCCTTATAATGGTGACGGTGACAATCGAGTAAGATTTGTCAGGAGGGTTAAAGGAGATAAGGTTTATAAAGCACTTTTATTAGCTTTTCAACCTAATAAAGCCTCCGGCATATAGCAATATTCTATAAATGTTGTCTAGTATTTTGATTATTATTTTTCCTTCCACACAACTAGGGCCATTTTGCCCTTCAGCTCAGGAATCTTTCCTGTCTTCATAATTATCCATGCCAAGCATTTTTGCAGGAGGCATCACTGCTTGCAGAGCCTCACTCATGGCAGCTGTTGAAGATTAGATGTGAACTTGGATCTGACTCAGCCCAAAGCCTAAGCACTTTCTATTTCCTCTCAACCATCACAAGGAGGAGGAAAATGCTCTGTGAGCAATCCCGGCATCTTCTTTAATCTCTGTCAAATTTTGGGTTTCTCCTTAAGGTTTTTACTTTTTAGGAAGGGCCCTGCAGATACCAACAAAATACACCACATACACACACACCCTTGAAAAATACTCTGAGGTCAGGTGTGGTGGCTCATGCCTGTAATCCCAGCACTTTGGGAGGCTGAGGCAGGTGACGGGCGTGGTGGTGGGTGCCTGTAGTCCCAGTTCCTCTGGAGGTGAAAGCAGGAGAATCACTGGAGCCCGGGAGGCAGAGGCTGCAGTTAGCCAAGATCATGCCATTGTACTCCAGCCTGAGTGACAGAGCAAGACTCAGTCTTAAAAATTAAAAACGAATGGATGATGGAGATATGGAAGGATGAAGAAAGAATAGAAGGATAGAGGGAGCATCTTCCTGGTCAGATAAGCGGATGTTTTTCACTCCCTGCTTCTTGAGGCAATACTGTCATTTTATCGTTCAACCAGACAGAGGCTGAAATTGCTCTTTCAGAAGGAGCCTCTGTTTTCTACTTTTCCAGGCTTTCTCTTATGATATTTTTTTGGTATCTGCCTCTAAAAATTTTAGGTTGTCTCCCAAAGCCATGCTTTCACATAGCCAACACCCAGTTTTCTTTATTCATACAACATGTCTCTAATTTCCTATTTCTAGTGCTAAGCACAGTATTTGACATGAAGTCCTGTTCTTTTGTTCCCCTTTGACTAATATTTGGATTATATTAGCCAGCATTTTTTTCACTGATATTTTCTTTCCACAAATACATTGATGCGTGAGTGCCAGGCACCAGACCTGAGCTTGGACCAAGTCTTCAGAACTCTGTGCTTTATATCTAAATTTTATCTACATAACACACAGCTCATCTGTTGCGGATCTTTGTTCCCAGTTTGTCAGCTAGGAGAACTGGAAAGGCACAAACCTATTTCAAATGGTCCATTTGAGCACTAAGTAAAGTTTATTAATTAGTATCATAAAAGTGCAGTGTATTGTGTGGGAGTTCAAACATTTTTTAGAATGAGGAGCTCACGTATGGCACAACTGGAAGCACTGGTGATCGCTAAAAATAAAATGCATGTAAGTTTCACGTCAGCCACTTACACTGTTACAAAGGGAATTAGGAGTAGTATCTATGAACTTAAGAATACTTTGAGATATTGTCAACCCGACCATCACAATTGATCCAAAAATGTCACATAAAATTACCTTCCTAACGCCTTAAACATTGGCAACACTTTTTTTTAAATGAAAACTGAAAATATTGCTTTAGATGGAGGCTACCACCACTGATATAATCATGTTTATAATCAATAAAATCCATTTTCTAATGCAAAAATGTGGATCTATGAGCTGATCACTTGCTAAAATTCGAATGAATTTAAAGTTACAAACAATGGAAAAGGCCTTAAGTCTGACTCTGCCTTAATACCCCACCTATCACTGTGAGGACTCATCTGCACTAGCAGGCTGGGGTTTATTATGGCTTTCTGTCATAACTTACGTCATATAGGTGAGAAATGTGCTGAGGGGCTCCAGGGAATGATTCCGGAAATACTCAAATTCTCCACATAGTCTTTTCCTCATCTCAGTGTCAATTTTGGAAACAGTAAGAGGATTTGTTTGATTAGCCAAAAAGTTACCATAATCAGTAGTCTGGAGATGAATTTTCAGATCTGAAATTAAATGAAACCCCAAATCAGGTTAAAATTTGAGCATATACAAATAGCTTTTTCAACATTAGTCGAATTCATGCTAACTTAATAGTAATACATACGTATTATTTTATTAGATTTTGATATAAGGTCTAAATATGATTTAGCAACAAACATTTAATGTGAATATGGATAATCCAGCACATTACAAAATGTGTTTTTCTTTTCTTTTGAGACAAAGTCTTCCTCTGTAGCCTAGGCAGGAGTGCAGTCTCAGCTCATTGCAACCTCTGCCTCTGGGTTTACTTGATTCTCCTGCCTCAGCCTCCCGAGTAGCTGGGACCACAGGTGCATGCCACCAACAGGGTTTCACCACATTGGCCAGACTGGTCTTGAACTCTTGACCTTAAGTGATCTGTCCACCTTGACCTCCCAAAGTGCTGGGATTACAGACAGGAGCCACTATTCCCAGCTCGCACAAAATATTTCAATTAAAGAAACCTGGTATTATTTAGCAGGTCGAAAAAAAAAACCTAACAAACACCTAATCCACAAACAGGTTTTGTTCATTTGGAGATAGCTACCTGGGAAACTGTTGAGGATACTGATGCTCCATCCCAACTTGATGGAAAAGATAAATGTCTTAGTGGTAGCTATTATGGGTGTGGGGGCAGGTGGCATGGGCAGCCATCACTGCCCTGTTTCAGTATCTTTTTATTACAGATGAAGAAAATGAAGCTCAGTGGGACTAAATGGTGGCGTTATCTAATGAGATTGAAGTAGGACATTAGTCCCCTATTCTTATAACCCAGTATCATTTCCACCAGACCATACCATGCATCCTTTAAATGTCATCCATTTTGGTTGCCAGGCAATTGGCTTGAACTGAATTCCCCCTTTGGTGATTGTCACTTCCTCCTGAACAAGCCATGTTTTTTCTAGCATCCATACTTCAGTAAATCCTAACCCAACACCACTCTAGAATTTCTTCCCGCACCCCTTTGCAGATTACCTTATTATAATGTACCCTTCAAGGTCTGGTTGTAACATTAAAATAATAGTTACCAGTGACCGAGTGCTTATTAGGTGCCAGGTATTGCACTAAAGTTGTATTATCTCATTTAACACTCACGGCAATTTTGTAAGGTGAAAATGATTTCTATGCCTTTGTACAGATAAGAACGCCGAAGCTCAGAGAGGCTAGTAACTTGTTCAAGGGCTGGGCACAGTGGCTCACACCTATAATCCCAGCATTTTGGGAGGCCCAGGCCGGTAGATTATGAGGTCAGAAGTTCGAGACCAGCCTGACCAACATGGTGAAACCTCATCTCTACTAAAAAATACAAAAATTAGCCAGGCTTGGTGGTGATCGCCTGTAATCCCAGCTACTCGAGAGGCTGAGGCAGGAGAACGGCTTGAACGTGGTAGGTGGAGGCTGCAGTGAGCCAAGATTGTGCCATTGCACTCCAGCCTAGGTGACAGAGCAAGACTCCATTTCAAAAAACAACAACAACAAAAAAAAATCAGAACTTTTTAAAGATCACATACATTAAAAAATAAAAAAAGATCACGTAGATAAACTGTGATTCAAACCCAGGTATAACTGACTTCAAAGTCACTTAAAACTTTATTTTATTGCCAACCAATTAGATTATCACTTGCTCCGTAAAGACTTAATTATCTCAGGCAAACTATTCAATCTCACTCATCTGAATTTGAAAGTACTTTGATGAAACCTCTAGCATAACACCTATTATAGGATATTATATGGTCTTAAGCATGTTAACCCAGAAGGCAGTGACACTATCTTAGTTATATCTGTGACTGCTTGTGCAGTACCCAACATATAAGTGTTATTGTATATCTGAGTACCTGAAATGTTCTCGGCAACATCCAGCACACACGTGGAGCTTATTGGATCTTTCATTCAAACATTTATTAAGCATCTATTATGTGCTGCCAACTACAGGAGACCCAAAGATAGACCAGACATATTCGTTGTCCCCAAGGAAACTCACTGTTTGGTAGAGGAGGAGGCAGCCACAGATGATTCAAACAATGTGTTAATTCAGTGATAAAGATAAGGTCCTTGATTTATGGGAACATAGAAAATGAGACCCAGCCTAGGAAAGTGTCTTGAAGGAGATGAGCCTTAAAATGCTTTGTAAGAGTGGAGGAAGAGGGGCGAAAGAGTAGGAACAGAGGCAGGCATTTGATGACTTAGTACAGATATGGTGTGTGCAGGGAGCTTAAAGCAGTTTAGTGTTGCTGAAGCATTAAGCAGGAGAGAAAGAAATTTAAAATAGAACTCCCATATGATCTAGCAATCTCATTACTGGGTGTGTGTGTTGTGTGTGTGTGTGTGTGTGACACACACACACACATATAACACACACACATATGTATATATGTAATGAAATCAGTATGTTGAAGAGATATCTGTACTTCTGCTTACATTATAACATTGCTCACGACAGCTAAGACATAGAATCAACCTAAGTGCCCATCAACGGATGAATAGAGAAGGAAAGGTAGTATAAATATACCATAGAACACTGTTTAGCCTTCAAAAAGAAAGAAATCCTGTCATTTGGGACAACTCAGAAGTAGAGAGTAAAATAGTGGTCACCAAAGGCCAAGGAGTGGGCCAGGAGTGGTGGGTCAGCACTTTGGGAGGCAGAGGTGTGAAGATCCCTTGAGCCCAGGGGTGTGAGGTTGCAATAAGCTATGATCTCGCCAGTGCACTCCAGCCTGGGCAGCAACAAACCAAAAACCTGTCTCTATATTAAAAAAAAAAAAAAAAAAGACTCAGTCAGGGGTAGGTGAGAGGGTGAAGGAGAAAAGAAGTCAAGGGATACAAATTTCAGTTAGATAGGAGGAGTAACTTCAAGAGACCTCCTGTACAAAATGGTAACTATAGTAAGTAACAATGTATTGTATTTTTAAAATCATGTAGAGAGTAGATTTTGTGTTCTCATCACAAAAAAAATAAGTATGTGAGTTAAAACATATTAATTCACTTGATTGATAACCTATAGGTCACATTGGGCAGGCTTCCAAATTAGCGTGCCGGGGGAGGTCTTACGATGCCTGTCCTTTCCTGTCTTGTCCCAGAGTAAAGAATCTTACCATGAGTCCCTCAAATTGTTGATGTACTGATTAATACATAACCCACTGACACTGAAAGGGCCCTGATTTGTTTCTGAATCATCAAGTTTTGGTGACTAGTTTCTGCATCATGAAGTTTACTAACTGTCTTGCATGTTGGCATTTTAGCCTGCATATCATCTGTAGCCAGTGATGATAACCTCTGTATCGTGCCCTCCAATGAAAAGAACAACCCTGGTGTGAAAAGTCCTCCTCCGTTCTTCTACACTTTCCCACAAAAGCCTTCCAACTTGAAGCGGACTCTGGGACACACCCAGCTTTGTTGCTGTGTCTTCCTTGATAGGGCCTCCAATAAAAGTTTATCGAACTATTTCTGCCTCAACAGACTTAATTTTGGTTGACACCATAATTAATACATATATTAAAACATCATAAGGCTGGACGTGGTGGCTCATGCCTGTAATTCCAGTGCTTTGGGAGGTTGAGGCAGGCGAGTCACTTGAGGTCAGGAGTTCGAGACCAGCCTGGCTAACATGGCAAAACATTGTCTCTACTAAAAATATAAAAATTAGCTGGGTGTGGTGGCTCATGCCTGTAATCCCAACTACTCAGGAGGCTGAGGCACAAGAATTGCTTGAATCCAGGAGGTGGAGGTTGCAGTGAACTGAGATGGCACCTCTGCACTCCAGCCTGTGTAAAGGAGTGAGAAACTCTGTCTCAAAAAATAAAATAAAATAAAATAACAAAATAAAATAAAACATCATGTTGTATATGATAAATATATACAATTTTTATGTGTCAATTTTAAAGGAGTGGTAGAGAAGTGGAGGTAATAATTGAAGCCAAAGGAAAAAGGCAGGACTGTCCTAGGGAGGGTTTGGTGTGCCATGTTTATCCTGAGATAATAGGAAGCCACTGTGAGCTTATGAATTGATTGCTCTGGTAGCTGGGGGAGGGTGGATCTGCAATTAGGGACAATGTGGTTCTTGGAGTCTTCCTCAGTGTCTGGAGTAGATTTTGCATCAGAAATGCTGTTTATGTGACTGCAGAATTTATTTGCTCAATTACCTATTTAATTAACTTAAAACAATTCTACTTTGTTGCCATGCCTTGTTTGGCTTTCATTTTGGCATTTCAGATTTGTATGCAATTTGACAGTTTGAATTCTCAGCACCAAGGAATATTTGCCAGCAGAAGTGACACAAATGGTATTTCTTTCAAAACCGTGATATTTTGCTCATGTGACATATGTTTCCTTCATGTTAAATAACTTTCAACCCTTTCAGCTGCCAGGGACATCCTGAAATTAAACGTCTCACTGTTTCATACCCTGTAGGATTCTTATAATACTCCAATCAGTGAAAAAGCAACTGGAGTAGAAGGAACCTACCTTCCCCAGCACTAAAATGATCCAAGGGATGCTTGCTTTCAGATTCTAAGAGAATCTTAGGGTCTGAAATGTACTCTAGGATGATGAGTCAATAATAACAACAGTGCTCACAGTTTTACAGTTTTCAAAATGAGTCCACTTAATTTTTTCCCTTTATTTCCCTAAATGCTTATCTAAATAGGTATGTGAGTAGTAAGACTTTATGGTGAAATAAATTTGGAAGACACAAGTTTCTTTACTGTAGGAATTGAAAGCCTTTACAACATTAAAGTGATTTCTTTGAAAAGAGTATGGGACGGAACCTCCCAAGCCACTAAAAAACAATGGGCCACCCACAGAGCACACTTGGGAAAATGACGCTACTTTTTTGTCTAGAGAGGCAAGTGGCATTTTTTCTTTTTTATTAAGATAAGGAAAATGGAACATATTCCAAACTGTAGGATCACTACCAACTAAATCAATTTAATAGGTATCACACAGCAATAGAATTTAAAAAATAGATTCTGCTATTTTAACAAATAGAGTATATCACATAGTGTGAATGTGTGCCTGAGTGTATGTGCTCAGAGTCATAATATAAACGTGTTTCTGTGGGTTGCAGTCACTGTGGGAAGGGAATTACCTGAGATCACTTGGCTAGTGAACGAGTCAGGATAGGGAATTTAGACTTCATGGTTATTATCTACTAGTTTGTTGGCACACTAGTTTCAGAAAATTTTTTGTTTGGCTGGGTATGGTGGCTCATGCTTGTAATCCCAACTGCTCTGGAGGCTGAGGCAGGAGGATTGCTGACCCCAGGAGTTTGAGACCAGTCTGGATAACATAAGGACACCCTGTCTCTACTAAAAACAGAGAGGTGACTGTCTACCATTCTACCTTTTCTCACATTCTGCTGCTGCTGCTGAACTTAGGGAAATTATCTGATGTTTCTGAACTCAGTTTCCTCATCCACAAAATGGATACAGTCTATGCTTTCAGTCAGGTGCAGTGGCTCATGCCTGTAATCCCCAGGACTTTGGGAGGCTGAGGTGGGAGGACTGCTTGAGGCCAGAAGTTTCAGACTAGCCTGGGCAATATAGCAAAACCGCATCCCTACAAAAGAAAAAAAAAATTAGCTGGGCATGGTGGCACCCACATGTGGTCCCACTACTCAGGAATCTGACTGAGGTGGGAGGATTGCTTGAGCTTGTGAGGTGGAGGCTGGAGTGAGCTGTGTTCAAGCTACTGCACTCTGGCTCAGGCAACAGAGCAAGACTCTGTCTCAAAAAATTAAAAAATAAAAATAAAAAAGCAAGTAGGTAAAGAGCCAGCATAGAGAATCCACCACAAAATATTATTTTTTCAATTGTACCCATCTATCTCCAAAATAAATTACTAAGGAATTCAGCTTTTATTCTCTAAACCAGAATTTTTCCAACCAACGTATTGGAATCAACCATCAAATCTGATAATTACTCAGACTTTTTATAAATACAACAGAAGATGAACAACCAGACACTTGTTTCTCCATTTTTGCTAATGTACTGCTATTCTCAGGGTGTTGAAACTTCACAGTCCTCTTTGGTGCTTATATTACTCCTGAAATGCCTTGCATTTCTTCCCTGGTTTCTGCTCCTTCCTCCCCTGTTTGAATGACATCTGACACTTCGATTACTGCAGCAATCTTTGAATCAGTTTTCCCAGGCTCATTTCTCCTCTGCTCCTTGCCTCAAGTTAAATCTTTCCTAAGAATTGTTTTGGTCCTGTAATGATCCTGCAAGAGCCACTGAAAAGTTTCAGGCAGATTAAAGACAACTTTGATAAAATTTGTAGAGTGCTTTACCGTTGCCAGAATGGTTTTAATATACATAGTCTCTTAACTTCAACAATAATCTCATTTCATAGATGAAGAATCTGAAGCTCAGAGAAGTAACTTGTTCCTGTATTCCACACTGGCAAGTTTGACTGAGAGTAATAATTGATAACACTGAATGAGGATTTGGTGTTAGCTTCAGGATCTTGAAACTTCAAATCAAACTTTGAAGGTTTTTCAGAGTTCTTCCCAGCCTGAATTCCAGCCTTATCTCCAGGTATTCTAGTATTGCAGCCTAACTGGGTTACTCCCCATCCACAAGCTTTTATTTTTTCCCTTTTAAATTCATTTGTTTTCTCTGCCTGCCTAGAATGCCTTGACATCTCAGTTCTTCTCCTCCTGAAACCCCATTCCATTGGCCTTTTCTCAACCTATTATTCAAGATTTGGATCACCTCCAAGTATATCTGCTATCAATAGGTTTGAACCATTTTTGAATTTTGAATTTTTATCTAATTTTACTAATTTATGACATCCTATCAACTACAGAATTGTCTAGGTAGTAAATGATGTCTTTTCTTCTCTTTCTTTCTTTCTTTCTTTTTTTTTTTTTTTCTGAGACAGAGTCTTGCTCTGTCACCCAGGCTAAAGTAAAGTGGCACAATCATAGCTCACTGCAACCTTGAACTCCTGGCCTCTAGCAATCCTCTTGCCTTGGCCTCTCAAAGTGCTGGGATTACAAACATGAGCCACGGCATGCAGCCTGATCTTTCTCGTACTCTCCACAGCTCCAAATGCATTTTTTGCCACATAAATGAGCCTCAAATATTAAATTTAATTTGTGATTAAAACTTAAGACCAATATAGCAGTGGCCCCACAGAACTTCATTATACAGTCTAGTGAATGTTACTAGGGTTGAAAATCTTCATTTTAATTTTTGCTCGCCAGAACAAATATTTTCAAAATTGGTGCTCTCTGATGGAGAACAAACTCAATTAAATGGAGTCATATCCAAACGTCATTACCCAAAACCATAAAATGTAAAGAACTATTTCAGGATTTTCAAAGTCTAGCAGAAGAGGGAAAACAAATTCTTGTTATATATAAACTACATTGCAGGGGTGTATTGTTAAGATTTACAATTTACAAAACATCTTCAGGTATTTTGGAACCTCCCAGTGAACTGGGAGTTAGGGCAGGGAGACATCATCTAAAGATGAGATAAGAAAGCACTGAGCCAGCACAGTGGCTCATGCCCGTTAATCCCAGCATTTTGGGAGGCTGAAGCAGGAGGATTGTTTGAGGCTAGGAGTTAGACCAGCCTGGGCAACAAAGTGAGGCCTTGCTTTTACAAATGACAAAAACATTAGCCAGGCTTGGTGGCATGCACCTGTGGTCCCAGATACTTGAAAGACTAAGATGGGAGGATCACTTGAGCCTAGGAGGTTGAGGCTGCATTGAGCCCTGATCACCCCACTGCACTCCCTAGCCAGGGCAACAGAATGAGATCCTGTCTCAAAAACAAACAATCAACAACAACAAAAAAGGAAAACAAAACAAACACACAAACAAACAAACAAAACACTTAAAGGTTAAGCAGCTTGCTTAGAATCCCAGGAGCCATAAAGCAGAAGATCCAGGACTTGAACCCAACATGCAGATATTCCCAGCATGTATTTTCAGATTCTTACCATATGCAAAATACACTCTGAGGTTTAGGGAGATAGGAGAGAAGAAAGTTTAAGGTGTAGTTTCTGCCTTTAGGAAGTTTACAGGCTGGTTAGTGGTTGGCTTACGCCTATAATCCCAGTACCTTGGGAGGCCAAGGTGGGCAGATCACTTGAGCTTAGGAGTTTGAGACCAGCCTGGGGAACATGGTGAAACCCTATATCTACAAAAATACAAAAATTAGGAAGGCACAGTAGCCCATCCTTGTAGTCCCAACTACTCAGGAGGCTGAGATGGGAGGATTCCTGAGTCCAGGAGAGGTGGAGGTTGCAATAAGCTGAGATCATGCCACTGCACTCCAGCCTGGGTGTCAGAGCCAAGACCCTGTATTAAAAAAAATAAAAAAGCTTGCAATACAGCAGATAGAGCCATATATTCATTTATCAGTTAAGCTTGTAACTGCAGCAGCCTCTGGAGCTAGATAAACAAACGAGGCAAACGTTCTGCCTCAAGATGACACATCTATGCAAATGTCACAGATGTTATACAGGATTAGGTTCATTACAAGGTACAATGGACCATAAAGTTGAAGCTTGTCAATTCCACCCCACCATAGATACAGTAAAAAAGAGCTTACAGAGAAAGTGACTTAAATGGAGACTTTAAAGGGAGATGGTCACTTTCCAGGGACATAGGATAAGGAATGGAATTTGTAATTGAAGAGGCAGCTTTAGAAAAGGCAGAAGCATTCTGAGGAAGGGCTTACAAGGTAGATCAACCTTCTAAGCACAGTGCCATTTTTCTTGCCTGATGGAAGCTATTGATATGTGTGTGTGTGTGTGTGTGTGTGTGTGTGTGTGTGTGTGTGTGTGTGTTTTAACAGAAAAGAGACAAAATTGGATATGTCTTTTTAATACAAGGCAGAGAAAGTGCTATAATTAGAGGTACAAATAATGTCTAAGGAAGCACAGAAGGCTCTTTGAAATCAGTCAGGCTCCTATATGTTATTTTGAAAATAAAAATAAGTAATAGAGCTGGGCGCGGTGTCTCAAGCCTGTAATCCCAGCACTTTGGGAGGCTGAGGTGGGCAGATCACCTGAGGTCAGGAGTTCGAGACCAGCCTGATCAATATGGTGAAACCACATCTTTAAAAATAATAATATTAGGGCTGGGCGCGGTGGCTCAAGCCTGTAATCCCAGCACTTTGGGAGGCCAAGGCGGGTGGATCATAAGGTTGAGAGATCGAGACCAACCTGGTCAACATGGTGAAACCCCGTCTCTACTAAAAATACAAAAAATTAGCTGGGCATGGTGGCGCGTGCCTGTAATCCCAGCTACTCAGGAGGCTGAGGCAGGAGAATTGCCTGAACCCAGGAGGCGGAGGTTGCGGTGAGCCGAGATCGTGCCATTGCACTCCAGCCTGGGTAACAAGAGCGAAACTCCGTCTCAAAAATAAATAAATAAATAAATAATAATAATAATAATAGTAATAATAAGTAATAGGTATATATATGGTAAACAGTGACAGGCCACTATGCTTGTCCCTCACCCACCCACCACCCCTTGCCACTCATTCTTAGCTTCAAGTAACCTCTATTTTTAGTTTCTTTTTAATCCTTTCACAGTTTCTTTGTATCTAGGCAATCATATAGGAAGTATATTTTTAAAATGTATCCCCCTTTTTATTAAAGAGTACCATGCCACACCTGGTTCTTTCCCTTACTATTCTTAATGTATCTTGGTAATATTTCCATATTTCTCCTTTTAGAGTGCTTCCTCATGTATTTTTCCTTTTATATGCAGAATATTCCATGATGTGAATTTCTATAACTTACTTAACTTATTCCTGGCTGGTTCTGGTGGCTCAGGCCTATAATCCCGGCACATTGGAAGGCCAAGGTGGGAGGATTGCTTGAACCCACTTCGAGTCCAGCCTTGGCAACATAAGACCCTGTCTCTATTAAAAAATAAATTTTAAAAAATGAAAACTTATTTTCTGCAGAGGGACACTTGATTCGTTTCCATCTTTTGCTATTCCAAACTATGTCAAATAAAAGGCTGAGCATGTAATCTCAGCACTTTGGGAATCTGAGGCAGGTAAATCACTTTGGGAGTCTGAGGCAGGTTAGTAAGACCTGCCACAGCCAATATGGTGAAACTGCGTCTCCACTAAAAACACAAAAAATTATCCAGGCTTAGTGGTGCACGCCTGTGGTCCCAGCTACTCAGGAGGCAAAGGCAAAAGAGTCACTTGAACCTGGGAGGCAGATATTGCAGTGAGCCAAAATTACACCACTACACTCCAGCCAGGGCAACAGAGTGAGACTCTGTCTCATGAAAAACAAAACCAAACCACCCCCCCCCCCAAAACTATGCCACATAAAGAGTCTTGTACAGCCGTCATCTCACATGTGTGTAAGTTTGTCTATGGGACTTGGAATTTCTGGACAAAGTATACAAGCATTTGGAATTTTGGTAGGTACTGCCCAATTCCCATCCTTAAGGGATTCTCATTTTTCTTTATTTTATTTTATTTTTAAGATGGGGTTTCATCATGTTGGTCAGGCTGGTCTTGAACTCCCGACCTCAGGTGATTCACCCACCTTGGCCTCCAAAGTGCTTGGATTACAGCGTGAGCCACCGTGCCCTGCCAGATTCTCATTTTTCTAATATTTTTATTCTTCACAGTAGAATTATTTTTAGGGCAGGGACTCTATCTTGTTCATCTTTACTTTCTTGGCCCTAGCTAGAAAGTACTTACTAGATGGTGTTGAACTAATTCCTATCTGAACACACAGTTGGAGAAGCTCTGAAGCTCAAGCCCCTTGAAAGGGGCACCATTGTTGGTGAGATATAATCAGCTTCCCTCATTCCCTTCCTAACAAATTGTGGCAAAGACAAAGCAAATACTTAATCCAGGCTGGCGGCTCATGCCTGCAATCCCAGCACTTTGGGGGGCCAAGGCAGAGGGATCACCTGAGGTCAGAAGTTTGAGACCAGCCTGGCCAACATGGAGAAACCCTGTCTCTACTATAAAACAAAACAAAACAAAACAAAACAAAACAAAACAAAACAAAACAACAACAACAAAAAATTAGCTGGGAATGGTGTTGCATGCCCGTAAGCTGAGCTACCTGGGAGCCTGAAGCAGGAGAGTCACTTGAACCTGGGAGACAGAGGTCGCAGTGAGCCAAAATCATGCCATTGCACACCAGCCAGGTTAACAAGAGCTAAACTCCATCTCAAAACACAAAGACATAATCCAGAAACATCTCCCACATCTTGAGAGCCAGTGGACACTGCTTTCATATGTTCTAGAAAAGGCCACTTACTATTAAACTTTAAGTATTAATTTACTATTTTGTCTTTTTTGAGGTGGGAAGAATACTTTCTTTTTTTTTTTGAGATGGAGTCTTGCTCTGTTGTCCAGGCTGGAGTGCAATGGCATGATCTCATCTCACTGCAACCTCCACCTCCCGGGTTCACAAGATTCTCCTGCCTCAGCCTCCTGAGTAGCTGGGATTACAGGCACATGCCACCATGCCCAGCTGATTTTTGTATTTTTAGTAGAGATGGGGTTTCACCATATTGGTCAGACTGGTCTCAAACTCCTGACCTTGTGATCTGCCTGCCTTGGCCTCCCAAAGTGCTGAGATTATAAGCGTGAGCCACCAGGCCCGGCCAAGGGAAGAATATTTTCAAAAGTCTTATTCGTAATTTTTAAAAATTCTGATGCAAACAGCAGTGTAACTTTTAAAAAGAATGTCCTGTGCTCTTTTAAAGTTATAGTTTAGGTTCGAAGTCACTTTTAAAGACCCTAAAGGTTCTTTACAGATACAACCTTAAAGCAATACCAGTGACAAAGACAATGGGAACTAATTTTCTTCTTCTGTACCTAGGAAAGACTGAGTCACAGTGGATCCAGAGACTGAATCAAGTCATAATTAGTCAGGGGCAGGCCTCAGAATACATGAGTATTTCTTACCACACTCACCCACTTATGCACAAAAGCACATTATGAATACTAACACTTTTCAAAGCGTTGCCGGACGATCTTTATTTTCTCTCTTCTAAAATTACCCAAAACCTTATAAGTTCCTTGCAAGTTGTTCTAAAACAATTGGTTGATATCAGAACACTTTCCTTTTAAAGACCAGATGACTTAAAAAGACTAAAAGCAAATTTAATCTTTGCCAAATTAGCTCTTCTTTTATAGAAAGTGCCTGCTTCAACATATGGTATCGGAATGGTA
Organism: Saimiri boliviensis; assembly: GCF_048565385.1. NCBI lineage: Eukaryota > Metazoa > Chordata > Mammalia > Primates > Cebidae > Saimiri > Saimiri boliviensis. The sequence goes on from NC_133463.1 coordinate 40,072,962, forward strand.
CGGTGTAACCTGTTCTTTATCCATAGTTTGCATGGTGTATATTTTGTGCAAAAGCAAACTGAAATCCTTAAGCCCTTAACTTCTATCCCAATAAGTGTGCTTGATTTCTTCTCAACTTTGAACCTAGGTCGGGGCGGACTGAGTCTCCCTAAGTACATTCAGAGATGCGACAGTTGCACTGCTGTTCACACACATTTCTCAACATCCTATGAAACGATCAGGTAGAACACTCATTATTTTCTATTTCAAGATGGAGTAGACATCAACTCAACACAGACCTATTCATGTATCTTCAATTTATACTCAGGAGGCAATGGGATATTTTTGTGGAAATGGAGACACGGATAGCTCTATCCATCCTCCATCACTGGCAGCCTGTTAGGTGGTCACAGCCATTCTAAGCCCCCGTGTCCTCAGGTAACGGAGGACGTGAAATTCTTGTATAGATCTGTTTTCTTAGCAGTCATGATAACCCGAATATGGTTTGATGACTCATACTTGATATTTCTGGGAGTCTCTGAACAGTAGATTGGCACACAGCTTCAAATGTAGTTGAGAAACAAATAGTTGAAAAAAAAAAAAAAAGGATTGGAAAGAGAGAGGTAGAAATCATGAGACGCGGTGTCAATAAAGCAATAGAGCACAGGCTGGGTGGCTTCGGGTGGTTTATTGAAGCACAAGCTGTATTCTTGAGGTCTCTGAGAGGGTTTGAAATCTTTTCTTCTCTCCCAAACCGAAAATGAAGATACCGGATTCTGCTAACAGTCTTCGCAGAGGGAAGATTCTGTTAATCTCATTTCTCCCTCCTTCTATCTGTCCCCTTCCCTCAACGAGTCTTTGGATTAAAAGGGACCTCAGCAGAAAATATAAGGAACAATTTTTAAATTCCTGATTTTTATCTTTTTACTTTCTAGAATTATTTTTTGTTTTTGTTTTTTTTTTTTTTTTTTTTTTGAGACAGGGTCTCACTCTGTTGCCCAGGCTGGAGCACAGTGGTGCAGTCACAGCTCATTGCAGCCTCAACCTTTTGGGCTCAAGACATCCTCCTGCCACAGCCTCCCAAGTAGCTGGGACTAAAGGCATGCACCACCATGCCCAGCCAATTTTAAAAATTTTTAGTAGAGACAAAGTCTTGCTATGCTGCTCAGGCTGGTCTCGAACTCCTGGCCTCAAGCAATCTTCCCACCTTGGCCTTTCAAAATACTGGGATTACAAGCATGAGCCACCACACCTGACCTAATTTTTATAACTTTTTTTTTTTTTTTTTTTGAGACACAGTTTCACTCTGTCACCCAGGCTGGAGTGCAGTGGCATAATCTACGTTCACTGCAACCTCTACCTCCCAGGTTCAAGCAATTCTCCTGCCTTAGCCTCCTGAGCAGCTGGGAATACAGGTGCCTGCCACCACGCCCGGCTAATTAGAAAAAATTACCCGGGTGTGGTGGCAGGCACCTGTATTCCCAGCTGCTCGGGGAGTAGAGACGGGGTTTTATAGGCACGAGCCACCTCTCCCAGCCTAGAATTCTTTAGATGGCTTTAGATACGGCTTCCCTTGATTAGCTGAATTCTTTTGTGAGCAGGCTTTTTTTTTTTTTTTTTTTTTTTTTATCACAAAGATATTTTATGTATTCCTTGCATTTAAATTTACATTCCTTAGCTCATTTAAGAGCTTGGCTGAAAGCTAAATAAAATTCATTAAAAATGGCTTCTCTCAGCAACACTTAGCCCTGTGTTCTTTATTTTATGCAGATTTTCTATACATGATTAAAATTCTCCAGTCACCAAATTCCCATTTTAATATGCTGAAATGATTTAGGATTTGGAGTTTTACTGTAATTATTTGTAGCCAACAAAATTAGTTATCTGAAAGGCTCTTGCTGTTTCCAATGCTAATGAAAGGCAGGGTTTGTCCTAACTTGGGTCGCTCTGTCTGAACTCTGGCTTTAACTGGTCAGAATTACAAAGAAGTGGCCTCAGGACCCTTCAGCCCTACCTGAGGAGCTGCAAAGTCACCTTTAGAAGGTTCTTTGGTTCATTTTTGCCTTCTAGTACCCTTTCTAGGAGGCTTTATTCTTAGCGCTTTCTTGCCTTTTCTAGAAAAATCTGGAAGCCTTAAAGCACCTTATTATTGGCCTATATGGATTTTATAAGTATGTTTCAAAATGAGTGAGTGTAGCTGTTTTTAATAATAAAAACGCTGTTACAAATGTGGAATCTTTGGTAAGGTTTTGGGGGAAAAATGTGGTTTAGAAATACTTTCCACTTGTTGAGTACTTATTGATTATAATTGAGAATGCTGAGGCTCAGAGGCTTGGAGCCGCGGGCCACCTACCTAGGTATGGCAGAAGTCAAATCCAGGACTTTGAATACAGGGCTGGCCCCAGCAGTAATGTCTCTTGATTTTTTTTTTTTTTTTTAACTTCAGTGAAAAGTAAACTTCAAAGTCTTAAATCAACAGATACTGAGAAATGTGATAGAATATATTCCATAGAACAAGATTTTAAATATATATATTTTTTCTTTGTCATAGACCCCTTGGCAGTTTGGAAGCTGTTCTCCAAATAATGTTTATAAATATGTAGAATGAAAATACACAGGATTACAAAGGAGACCAAATATTTTAAAATATAGTTACCAAAATGTCTTTAAAATGAATCTGGCTGGGCGTGGTGGCTCACACCTGTAATCCCAGCAATCTGAGAGGCCGATGGGCAGATCACCTGAGGTCAGGAGTTTCAGAACAGCCTGGCCAATGTGGTAAAACTCAGTCTTCACTAAAAATACAAAAATTAGCCAAGCCTGGTGGCAGGCGCCTGTAATCCCAGCCACTCAGGAGGCTGAGGCAGGAGAACAGCTTCAACCCCGGAGGTGGAGGTTGCAGTGAGCCAAGATCACATCACTACACTTCAGCCTGGGCAACAAGAGTGAGACTCCATCTCAATAAATAAATAATAAAGGATGAGTGTAATATCTAACTTCAAAATGGAGAAAACATATATGACATTGCAAGGTAGCTGCAAGACTTTAAAGGGATCTGAAAACATTGAATTTTTGTTGGTGGCAATGTCACAGATACTACGTATCTTAACCACCGTGATTTGTTGTCTACATTCGTAATGAAAGATGTTACTTAGAGATTAGAAATAGAGATGTAAGTTTTTTTTGCCTCATTCACGTTTGTGGACACCAGAAATCCGGGCAGCAGGAATAAGGATCTACTCAGAATTCTCAAACCGTAGGATTATGTTTTTCTCTCCATGCTTCTGGAGAGCGACATCATTTCCTTTCTTTTCTTTTTAAAGGGTGAGAAGAGCTACACTTACCTTCTAGGGTCTCACACTGGACTAGGTTGATGTAGTCCTGCTGGGTCAGGAGGCTGGCCTTGCATCCTCGAACCAGGCCCTCCAGGTAGCCATGGTCCACGTTGAAGTACAGCTCTGCACCTTCCAGCATGGGGGAAGAGACTGCAGCCAAGGCGGGGTGAAACAGCTCTCTAGTCCTGGACGGCCGCTGAAGACTTGGCGCCAGCCTGGGAAAAGGGCGAGTAATTATCAGGCAGCACAAGCCATCTATCAGGTGATAGTCAGGGTTTGTGTGACTAGTTTCCTCCGGTTTCAGTGGCTCTCAGCACAGCACACTCAGCCCTGTTTTTACAGCAACAATGAATCAGCCAGATGACCCAAGTAAACCCAGGCAATAAACCACCATTGAGATAAAGAGATGTGAGAGTCAGGAGAGAATCCAGGCTCAATTCTCACCGTCCCACAGTTAAGACCTTTCCCAGCTTTGCTACTGGGAGGCTTCAGACTTCTGAGTGTTTTGTAAGCATTCCTAGCCCCAGTTGAGCTTTCGACTGTAATTTACACTAATCCAAAATTTCTTAAGGACTATTAATAAGAACAGAGGGTCTTTTAATAAAAATAATTTAATTTAGGCCAGCGTGGTGGTTCACCTGTAATCCCAGCACTTTGGGAGGCTTAGGTGGGCAGATCACCTGAGGTCGAGACCAGCCTGACCAACATGGTGAAACCCTGTCTCTACTAAAAATACAAAAATTAGCCAGGCTTTGTGGTGCATGCCTGTAATCCCAGCTACTTGGGAGGCTGAGGCACGAGAATCAATTGAATCTGGGAGGTAGAGGTTGCAGTGAGCCGATATCGTGCCACTGCACTCCAGCCTGGGAACAGAGTAAGAATTACATAAATAAATCAAATGTGACTAGGCAGTTTGAAGAATTATGAGAAGCTAATTCTGCTACACAGTTCATTTTTAAGACAAATGGTCAGAAATGTCCTAAAATTGCCAGAGGCTGGTAGCTACTTTCTAGCCAGTCTAAGGGTGTAGCCCAGAAAACAATCCTGGAAGCAGATACACAAGGCTGTAATTCTATAATAATAAGCCACTACGTCTGCAGAATTGGACCACTTATAAGGCACTCTATTTTCTTTTTCCCACTTCAATCTCATGACTACTCTGTGATGTGGATCTGCGTGGACAGTATTATTACTTAAGTCACAAATAAGGAACCGGTCTTCAGAAGCTGGGAGGCAGCTCAAAATGCACAGCTGCTGGCTGGGCTAGGTGGCTCATGCTTGTAATCCCGGCACTTTGGGAGGCTGAGGAGGGCAAATCCCAGGATCAGGAGATTGAGACCAATCTGGCCAACATGGTGAAACACCGTCTCTACTAAAAATACAAAAACTAGCTGGGCGTGGTGGCACGTGCCTGTAACCCCAGCTACTGGGGAGGCTGAGGCAGGAGAATCGCTTGAACCAGGGAGTCAGAGGTTGCAGTGAGCTGAGATTGCACCACTGCACTCCAGCCTGGTGACAGAGACTCCATCTCAAAAAAAAAAAAAAAAGCACAGCTGGCAATACAGTAAGCATTTAATGAAGCTGGGACTTATAATGAGTTTCATGCTCTGAAAGGAGTGCTTGTTCTTCCATATACTGTATTTAGCTAAAAAATTATGTCAAATATCCTGAATGTTATTTGCATATACAGTGTTTCATATATATTGTGTCAAATCCTTAATTGGAACTAAAGTGCCAGAAATTCTCCTGTCTCTATCACAGTATTTTCAAACTGTTTGGGAGAAGCTACATAAGATGGAATCCATGTAAATTCCACTTTGATTGCTGAAAATCACAGAGAATCAAACTTACCTTTACATAGTGCCCAGACTTTGAAAATATTCAGTAAATAGTAGAGGCTCTCATTATTATGTTATAATTCTCTGCTCCACCCACTGCAATTCCACCATTAAACACCCTAAGTGTGTTTTTTGTTCAATCAATCACTTACTTATCACTTTTGTGGGTCTAAAGATGGTTACATATCAGTACTTTTATAAAGATCGAACTAATACAAACAAATAAACTATAAACACCAAGCTTACCTTTTCCTAATTATTTTACTATGTTACTATTATTTATATACTTGAGGTTATTATATCTATTGTATCTGTAAGGTAGATACTCTATATAATGAGGTGCTGTCATGCGTCTTTTCTCAACTCTGAGTTTAAAGACAATGATGGTAGCCTGCAGCAGACGATAGCAGGAATGAAATATTTACACTATGAAAATGGGCAAATGCTACAAGTCAGGGTTTGGTTCATTGTTTGGTTAATTGTCCAGTCTTAAGAAAGTGATGGAGAAAATGTTAATAAAGCAAATTCAAAGTATGTAATGTTTATAACAATTATAATGTGAACTGCAAAATATTTGAAGAAACGTTCTTTTGGTATTTAAAAACTGTTACCTGATTCAGCAAGGAAGCCACTCACTTTATGAAAAACAAGTGAAGTTTTAACATATATCTTCATTGTTTCACTTTATATTATTCTTTAATGTAAATAAAAATATTAGCAAACGTTCGTGTTGGATATTCACTTATTTGTCAACTGCAAGTATAGTTTGGATACAGATAGAGAATTGAACAAACAAAAATCAATTAAAAGGGAATTTTGTTGTTGTGTGTGCAAAAGAACTTTCCAATTTGCCATATTTTACATGTATATATACAGACAAGTTTCAATGCATCTTTAAAATGATAGTCACCCACATTTTTTGCTATTGTGAAGTTGCTAGGTAAGGCAGCGAAGTGTTCCCCCTTCTCTTCACATTGTCCTTCTCACTTGACAGAAGCAAAAATGTCTCACTCCTGCAAAAGTTACTTATCATAAATGCCATCAAGAGTGGGCTTTGGTGTGTGACGGGCATGAGTTTGTGACTCCCTCTCTCTAATGGCCAGTGTTTTTATGTGTAAAGTGGAAATAATAACACCTGCCTCACAGGTTGTTGCAAACATTAAATAAGATAAAATCTTTAACATGCTTAGTGCAGGTGGGCATGTGTGCTGAGTACTTGGTGGAGAGAAGCTACAGTTCTAGTCACCCATGATCAATGACAGTCTGAAAATATTATATGGAAAATTCCAGAGATAAACAATTCATAAGTTTTAAATTTTGTGTCATTCTGAATAGTGTGATGAAATCTCTCTCGCCAGCCCCCCACCCCCCACCCCACCAAACTGCAGAACATGAACCCTCCCTTTGTCCTCCAGGCTACGGGCACCCGCTGCCTGTGAGTGACTTGGTAGCCATCTCAGTTATCAAAGCAACTGTCAACGCAGTTGTTTTGTGTTCAGGTAACACTTATTTTACTTCATAATAGACCTAACATGCAAGAGTAGTGCACCTAATTTATAGATAAACTTTAAATTGCACTGGTATGTATGCACAGGAAAAAGCAGAGTTTGGCATCCATTAGGGTGGATGAGGAGAGACTATGGTACAAAAACCACTCTAATCACGTTTATTTATTTATTGAGAAAGAGTCTTGCTCTGTCCCCTGGGCTGGAGTGCAGTGGTGCGAACTCGGCTTATGGCAATCTCCTCCTCCTGGTTTCAAGCAATTCTCCTGCCTCAGCCTTTTGAGTAGCTGAGATTACAGGCGCCGGCCACCACTCCCCGTTAATTTTTGTATTTTTAGCAGAGATAGGATTTCACCATATTGGCCAGGCCAGTCTTGAACTCCTGGCCTCAAGTGATCTGCCCTCCCTAGCCTCCCAAAGTGCTGAGATTACAGGCGTTAGCTACCATGCCCCGCCTGTTACCACTTTTGAATTGAATTTTTTTCCCCCATTTCTTAGACGGTATTCAGTAATTAGACTGAATTTCTTAAATCCAGGAACAGTGCCCATACATTTTTCATTTTTCTTTTTTTTTTTTTTTTTTTTAGAGACAGGGACTCACTGTCACCCAGGCTGGAGTGCCATGGTGCAATCATGGCTCACTGCAGTCTTGAACTCTTGGGCTCAAGCCATCTTCCCACCTCAAGCTCCTGAGCCGCTGATACTGCAGGTGCACACCAACAGTCCTGGCTCATTTTTCTCTCTCCAGTGCTTAGCAGCATGCCTTGCGGGGTGGTGGGGGGTAGAGAATTCAGTACTAATTTCATAAATTAACTTGAGTCAGAGTTTTAAAGTGACTTAAAATTAGTTTTAGAATCTTTAATTCTCTGTTTCTCTAGGAAACATACTTGGTAAGTGTATCTGAAGAGTGAAGGTATTTTGCAGTTTCATAGCATAATGTACGTACATATATAATTGTGTATGTGTGTATATCAGTATAGGATTTATTGTGACTTTCTGTCAATTTCAGGGGCTCCCAAGAGTCACTATCTGTATAGCATTAGAGGATCAATTTAGTCTGCAAAAAATGGAGACATTCTTTGGAGAGGTACAGTGACTGTTATTCTGAGCATAACAACTTTCTTGATGCAGTAGGTTCTTTAAAGCACAATGAGAAAACAAAGGAGGGGAAGGCCGCTTCCTGCACTCATACCTCCGATGTCTTCGATGCAGCTAAGGTGGTCCAAAGCCTTGCCGACTCTGAAGTAGTTGTCAGGGTGGACAGTCATATTCACCCTCAAACAGCCCCTGGGAGCATCTTTAGAGGCATTCCGTGGTGATACACAGTGCTCCTCAGAGCAGATCTATGATACCATTGTTAATAGCCAGTCAAAGGCCAGGTCAAATCCCTTTCCTACGACTACCAGCACTTAGAAAACAAACAAACAAACAAACTTTAAAACTTTTTAGGTGGGGTACAGTGGCTCACACCTGTGATCCCAGCACTTTGGGAGGCTGAGGCAGATGAATCACTTGAGCATAGGAGTCTGAGATCAGCCTGGGAAGCATGAAAACACCATGTCCTTACAAAAAATGCGAACAAGCGAAAATTAACTGGGCGTGGTGGCATGTGCCTGTAGTCCCAGCTACTTGGGAGACTGAGGCGGGAGAATCGATTGAGCCCTGGTGGTTGAGGCTTCAGTGAGTCTTCATTGCACCAATGCACTCCAGGCTGGGCAACAGAGTGAGAAACTGTCTCAAAAACCAAAATAAAAAACCAAAAACATCCCAAAACAAACAAACCAAAACCAAAACAAACTTTTACGCTTTTTACTATGGAAAATTTAAATATGCACGAAAGAAAACACTACTATAATTAACACTCACGTATCTATCACCTAACTTGAATTATAGACCATGGCCAACCGTTTGTCAGTTATGCCAGGGGTCAATAAAGTTTTTTCTGTATAGATCAGGTAGTAAATATTTCAGGAATTATGGGGCATCCATCTCTGTTGAAACGACTGAACTTTGCTATTGTAGTGGAGAAGCAGTCATATATCACATAAATGAACAAATGTGACTGTGTTCCAATAAAACTTTATTTACAAAAACAGGTTGTGGGTTAGATTTGACTTCTAGGGTATAATTTTCCAGCCCCTGATCTATATATAACTTTGCTCACTTTCTTCCCACCCTGAATTATTTTCAAATAAAACCAAGATACAATATTTTATCCATAGACATTTAAGTATCTCTAAAAGATAAAGATCCTTTTGCAATATAATCACAATTATATTAGCATACTTGAAGTTAGTCCTTAATATCAACAAAATCTGGGTTGGGCATGGTGGCTCATGCCTATAATCCCAACACTTTGGGAGGCTGAGGCAGGTAGATTACCTGAGGTCAAAAATTCGAAACCAATCTGGCCAACATGGCAAAACCTCATCTCTACTAAAAATACAAAAAATTACCTGGGCATGATGGCAGGTGCCTGTCGTCCCAGCTACTCAGGAGGCTAAGGCAGGAGAATTGCTTGAATCCAGGAGGCAGAGTTTGCAGTGAGCTGAGGTCACGCCACTGCACTCCAGCCTGGGCAACAGAGTGAGACTCTGTCTCAAACAAACAAATAAACAAACAACTACAACACCCAAAATCTAGTCGATGTCCAAATTTTCTCAATTGTCCCATAATTTTTATTTTATTTTTTGCAGTGGATTTATTTGAATAGGAGACACTACAATTAGTTGACATGCCTTCCCTCCTCCAACCCTGCTTTTTAAGAAGCTGGTAGGTCATGTATCCAGAGTTTTCCAGTTTCAAATTGACTGGTTGCACCCTGTGGTGTCACTGAACTCGTTGTGGTATCCCCTGTAATTCCTATAAATTGGTAGTTAGATCTGGAGGCTAGCTCACATTTATGTTAGATTTTTTTTTTTTTTTGTAAGAACACTCACAGCAGTACTGAACCCTTGCATCAGAATGCGTGCAACATTTGTCTCTCACTTTTCAAAGCATCCACTTATGATCACCACTTATTAGATCCACTATTTCATTAGGAATAACAAAATAATTATATTTTTCATTTATTATTTCTTCATTCATTAACTGAAATACTTCTAGAAAAAAGAAACTACATGGCCGGGCGCGGTGGCTCACGCTTGTATCCCCAGCACTTTGGGAGGCCTAGGTGGGCAGATCACCTGAGGTCAGTAGTTCGAGACCAACCTGGCCAACATGGTGAAACCCCATCTCAATAAATAAATAGAAAAATTTAAAAAAAAAGAAACTACATCAATTATTGGTTACCCTAGTATACAGTTTGTAGAGAAAAGGCAGGATAAAGTCTTAACTTACTCCACTAACTTAACAACTTTAAGATGATGAATTGGTTCCTGGCATCCTCCAAAAGTGACCAATTAGGGGTTCTAAAAACTAAAGATATTATTAATATACATATTTACACATGATTAACATGTTCTTTTGATATAACTCTGGCAGGATTTTTTGTGTTTGCTTTGTGTTTTTTTTGGGGGGGGCGGGGACAGAGTCTCATGCTGTTGTCCAGGTTGGAGTGTAGTGGCGTGATCTTGGCTCACTGCAACCTCTGCCTCCTGGGTTCAAGTGATTCTTCTACTTCAGCCTCCTGAGTAGCTGGGATTACAGGCAACTGCTACCGCACCTGGCTAAGTTTTGTATTTTTAGTAGTGATGGGGTTTCGCCATGTTGGCCAGGCTGGTCTTGAACTCCTGACCTCAAGTGATCCACCCACCTCAACTTCCCAAAGTGCTGGGATTACAGGCATGAGCCACTGCACTCAGCCAACTCTAACAGTTTTTGATAGCTTCCTTGCTTTCTGTAATGACTGGATCTTCCAAGCTCATTTTGTACAATTTTTTACCCAGACCTAGAATGAGCCGTTTTCTGAGAAGCTCCGGCTTAACATTGCAGTTCTTATTCCTGCTGCTTTATTAAGATATAATTGACAAATAAAATTTGAATTTATTTACTGTATAGAACATGAGTTTTTGATACGTGTATACATTGTGAAATGATTATCTTTTTTGTGGCTAAATATAGAGAAAAATTTAAGATCTAGTCTCTGAAATTTTAAGTGTACCATAGAGCGTTGTCACCTATGCTCACCACGCTGCGTGTTATGTCCCCCAAATTTACTCACCTTGTCACTGAACGTTAGTACTCATGGACAGGCATCTCATTTCCCCCTTCCTCCAGCCCCTGGCAATCAGCATTTCAATTCTACTCTCTGTTTCTATGAGTTCCACTTTTTCAGATGCCTCATGTAAGTGAGATCACACGCTTCTTGTCTTCTTAATCTCACTTCCGTGCTTTTTTCCCTCGGCTTTGTTTCCAAAGGAAATAAAATCAGTATCTTGGCTATCACAATAGCCAAGACATGGGGAAACCCAATGTCCATTAATGGATGAATGGGTAAAGAAAACTGATAAAACAAATATATGTATATGTATATGTGTGTACATATATACATATATATATATATACACGCATATATATTTGTGTCTCTATGTGTATATAATGGAGTATATCTTATTTATTATCATTTATTTAGTCATAAAAGAGAAGGAAATACATTTGCAACAACATTGATGAACTTTGAGAACATGGTAGTTCTTTTATTAAAAAAGAAAATTAAAAAAAAAAAGAAGATTGGGATCTCACTATATTGCCCAGGCTGCCCACCTGAGCTCGTGATCCTCCTGCTTTGTCCTACCAAAGTGCTGGGGTTCCAGAAAGACTGAAATTCTTAATGAATGTTCAGAAGAGTGCAAAGCCCCTGCAGTGTGTGGATGGTATAACACGTGATGTGATGGCCCCATCCTCCTCTCTGGAATCTCAAGTGAGTGCCCAGGTGGCAGATTTCTAAAAGCAGATGTGCTCAGTAGGTAAAAGTGCTTTTGTGGATGGCTATGTGGTTACCTTTCCTTAACTTTCCCTCCACTACTTAAGTTTTTTCTAGTTAGAACATTTCAAAACAAAACAAACCTTCCATATCAGTCCAGGAAGGAAGTGAGTTATAAGGCCAATATGAACTTAACTCCGGGGTATGTTCTTCAAGGATTCTAACTTGACTGAGGCAGATTACTTGAACAAACTTAGCATGTGACTGTCTTCAGTACCAGAACACTGCAGGCAAACCTGATTGTTCACTTGACATTGATTCAGAACAGATATTATGCTCCTCAGCCAGAGCACCCTCAGGGGGTGTTTGCTTCTGGCTGTTTGCTCCTGGTAAACAGAGAATTTGTGAACTGTCACCAGAATCATTGACTTTCTGGACTACTTCACTCAGAAGGATCTCTTATGTTTGGGATAGGAAGTCGGACCATTTGTACTTTGTTGATTTTGGCAATTTAAAGTTTTAAGAGTATTTTAATATTTTCTTCTTCCTGAAGAGAAGACTAAAAGAATTTCAGGTGTTGGTTGGCCATTAAATCTACCTTGGCCGTAATTTGTAATGTGTTATTTGTCCTAATGGTTTACCTTCTATACTTTAACAAAATATGTTTGCTATTATATATTAATTAAACCTGGACCAGATTTTGTTCATCTTCCTTCGTAATATCTCACTGTTCTTCTGTGATCCTATTTCATTTCTTATTACAAATCTGTCCAGTGGCAAGAATTTTTATCTGAATTAGAAAAATGGAAAAATTATTCATATTTAGATAAAATGTTTATACAGGTATAACTACAAAGCAAAGGTAAAAAGTTCAAAATCATGGAATAGCTGTATATTTCAAATACTCAATAGCATTACTTAGTACTTTAATCCAAATTCTATATGCCAATTGCAGTGAAATGATTAATCACCTGGGAAAGATGATAATTTTTGTCTATATTTTATTGTCCTTATTTTCTTTTCTGCTCACTAGAGCAATGCATACTTTTTACAAAAATTGAACCATTACAAAAATATATGAGATAAAAGCTGCCTAATGCTACTCTTAAAGAGAATCTCTGATAACAATTTGGGGGAACACCAAAATTGCTTATTGAAGCACCAAAGTATTTGCTTGAGGCGACCGAAATAATTTTTCAAAGTGTCATCTTGATTTTGAACCACAAGAGGTCGCCATAACATTATAGCAAACGTCTGCATTTCGTTCCTCTCATCTGTAAATGTTTAATTTGAAATATGTCAAAGTTTTAACAAGTGGCTTCAGGTTGTTTATGTAAAGAGATTCTTTAGATATCCCACTAAGTCTGAAGGAGTTCTGCTACTCCCTCTTACTCACTCCCCAAACCACTGTTGGGCTTCATCACAAACGTCAAGCCCTTCTCCTTCCTAAACAGCAAGTTCCTTTTTATCTTTTTGGCTGTTGTTCCGCACTTCGTGTATGTTTACATTTCCTCTGTGTATTCACAGTGACTTATTTTATTTTAAGGATCCATTAGAGATGCTCTGTAAAAGAAGAGTGCTCTGTGTGCAATAGATAATCAATATGTCATCTTGGACAGTCAGCAAGAGTATTAACACCGTAAAGTCTCCGAGAAGCCCTTTAGAATTAAAGGTGTTTAACTTTAACTCAGTGTTTTCCAAACAACTGATTGGACAAAGCCTTTTTTTGTTTAGGTAATTGTATTAGTCCTTTCTCACACTGCTGTAAAGAATTACCTGAGCCTGGGTATTTTATGTTTTGTTACTTAATTTAATTTAATTTAATAGAGGCAGGGTCTCCCTATGCTACCTAGTCTGGTCTTGAACTCTTAGACTCAAGTGATCCTCTAGCCTCAGTCTCCCAAGGGCTGAGACTAAGTAATTAATAAAGAAACGAGGTTTAATTGGCTCATGATTCCGCAGACTATGCAGGAAGCGTGGATGGGGAGGCCTCAGGAGACTTACAGTCATGGCAGAAGGTGTAGAGGAAGGAGGAGCGTCTTACATGGCCAGGGACAGAGGAAGAGAGAAAGGGGGAGACACACACACAGCTAGACGTGCATCTAGACCTTGTGAGGACTCTGTCAGGAGGCGGCCCCAAGGGAATGGTGCTAAACCGTTAGAAACCACCCCCATGACCCGATCGCCTCGCACTAGGCCCCCACCTCCCACGCTGGGAATTACAGTTCAACATGAGCGTTCTGATACTTTTAGCAACCTGAAGAAGTGATATTCTTTTGAACGTTATCTGAGAAATTCTGATTTGTAACATTAATTATTTTCAAAGTGTTACGAAACTTGTGTATCCACTTCATGTTTAATCTGAATAAATTATATCTTTTGCATTCGCATGAATTTAAAAACGTGTATTTCAGAATATGTATTTTTAGAGCTTGATAGTATTTTCTTCTCTCTCCGAAATATTTCCTATTTTCGCTTTTTGTGTGTGTGTTTTGATGGCAATGATCCCAGGACCTGTCTTGCTACAGCAGTAACTTGTATGGTAATTACATAAACTAATGATGAAAAATTCACCAGCGGGAATTGTAAATGGCATTATTACTCTGAGAATACTACTTCTATGAGAAATAATGAATGAAGAAAAATTAATGATAGGCAGAAAGGTCATTATTTTACATTATTATAAGGCTATAAAATGTCACAGAAGAAAGATTTGTAATCAGAAAAGGTTTTGTGCTAACAAATCTTGCCATTTTAGTATACAAAGAGACCTCAGTGCCATTTGATATAATGTCACACCATCTGCAGAAATAGGAAAGATCTCATGGCTGAGGCTGATCATTAAATTTTCAGATATCTTCAAGTATTAGAAATATCTGTTTCCTAGCAAAGCAAAACGTATTCCCATGAAACTAATCTACTGGTTCTATTTCTGCAATATATAGGTTTTCCTTTTTGAAATGATTTTTCATTTTCTGGAAAATAAATTTCTTGTTGTAAGAGTTCTCCAAAGACCCCATGGTATAGAATGATAGAACATATTGGCAATGACAGAGAATTTAGGTCAATAAAAACAGTCTTCTTACCTTAAAGAAAGAGAAATTGAACTTCTAAAAGGTTAAGAACATTTTTTTAAATGTTAAATTAAATTAAATTAAAAATTTGTAAACATCTTTATTGAGATATGATTCAATGCCATAAAAGCCAACCATTTAAAGTGTACAATTCAGTGGTTTCTTATATTCAGAACTGTGCAATCATTCTCAAAATTTAAGTTTAGAACATTTTTATCACTGAAAAGAGAAATTCCATATCCATTAGTACTCATTTCTCATTTTCTCCCTCCTGCTTTCCCCCAACTCTACACAACCGCTAATCTATTGTCTCTATAAATCTACCTATTCTGGACATTTCATATAAATGGAATAATATAATTTGTGTTCTTTCATATTTGGCTTCTTTTGCTTGGCAAGATTTAAAGATTCATCCACGTTGTAGCATATACCAGTACTTTATTCCTTTTTATTGCCAAACAATATTCATTTCTTTTTTTCTTCTTTTTCAAATCTGCTTTTTAAAAAATAATTCAACTTTTATTTTAGATTCGAGGGTACATGTGCAGGTTTGCTACATGAGTACATTGCATGATGCTGAGATTTGGGGTACAGATGGTCCTGTCACTCAGGTAGTGAGCATAGTACCTGATAGGTAGTTCTTTAGCCCATGCCCTCCTCCCTCTCTCTCTGCTCTAGTAATCCCCAGTGTTCCCATCTTTATGTCCACGTGTTCTCAATGTTTAGCTTCCACTTATAAGTGGAACATGCAGTATTTGGCTTTTTGTTCTTGTGTTAATTTGTTTAGACTAATGATCTCCAACTGCATCCGTGTTGTTGCAGAGGACAGGATTTCATTATTTTCATGGCTGCATAGTGTTCCACAGTGTATATATGTACCACATTTTCTTTATTTAACCCATCATTGATGGACACCTACATTTCCCAGGGCTGAGGCCCACCTAGGTTGATACCACATCTTTGCTATTGTGAATAGTGCTGTGATAAACATGTGAGTGCATGTGTCATTTTGGTAAAATGATTTGTTTTCCTGCGGGTATATACAGAGTAATGTGATTGCTGGGTTGAATGGTAGTTCTGTTTTAAGTTCTTTGAGAAACCTCCAAATTGCTTTCCAAAGTGGCTGAATTTACATTTTCACCAACAGTATATAAGCATTTTCTTTTCACTGAAGCCTCATCAGCATCTGTTATTTTTGTTTGTTTTTTAATAACAGTCATTCTGACTGGTGTGAGATAGTATCTCATTGTGGTTTTAATTTTCATTTATCTGATTATTAGTGATCATGAGCATTTTTTCTTTTATTTGTTAGCTGCCTGTATGTCTTCTTTTGAGAAGTATCCGTGTCTTTTGCCCACTTTTTAATGGGGTTACTAACTTTTTGCTTGTTGATTTATTTCAGTTCCTTATAGATTCTGGATATTATATCTTTGTTGGATACACAGCTTGTAAATATTTTCTCTCATTCTGTAGGTTGTCTGTTTACTCTATTGATAGTTTCTTTTGCTGTACAGAAACTCTTTAATTAGGTCCCCCTTGTCAATTTTTGTTTTTGTTGCAATTGCTTTTGAGGAGTTGGTCATTAATTCTTCCTCAAGGTTAATTTCC